>NC_140244.1:1037540-1107540 GCF_949987555.1 Borostomias antarcticus
TCGGCTCCGTTGAGGTCGGTGCGATGGTCCGTGTTGTTGAACTCGCATTCCAAGTCCCAGCGGGCAATGTCCAAAGCTACGGGAAGAAGAGAATGGATGAATGGATGAATGGATGAATGGATGAATGGATGAATGAATGAATGAATGGATGGATGGATGGATGGATGGATGGATGGATGGATGGATGAATGAATGAATGAATGAATGAATGAATGAATGAATGTCTTTATTGTCATTGTACATGGACAACAAGAGAGTGGTGAATTTAATGACGTTAGGGCTTCGGTTTAAAAAAGGGCCTTTAAAAAAAGATGGTCGCATGCGAAGAACCAAACTCCTAAGTGTGCCCTTGACCCTTGACCTCCCCCCCCCCCCCAGACACACACACACACACACACACACACACACACACACACACACACACACACACACAACCTAAATATATCTTTCCTAGCCCTTCCCAACTCTATTAACTCTATTGTTACATTACAATGTTTTCTTCTGTTTACTTCTGTAGGACTTGTCTGGGACGCATGTTTTTATGTTATTCAACTCCTAGACTCTGAGCTACTATACTGTCCGCTTGATTCATAAAATCTATTTAACGTGTTACTTGTGGAACCACATCACAGTGAATGTAAGAGTAAAACCTAGCCATGTACAGCATACAGTATCACTGGAGCGTGTGAGCAAACGACTGGCCATGCACAATAACTTTGCTTGCGACAAACCCGTGGTAAATATGCCACAACGTTGCAGGATGGATCCTGAAAACCGGTAACAGAGCTGCTTTGGATCTATTTGCAAGTTGTGGCTTTATCTCTGCCAAAGAAGGACATTCACCACTACGGATGATGCGTTTGCTTTTGAATTATCTTTCCTATAAGTAGAAATAGAACCTTTGAATGTTAACTGGAATATAATGACATATCACAACAAAAGTGTGACAGAAAATACAACACACTGCATCATCGTCATCATCATCGTCATCATCAGGTCATCCACAGACAGGCCTCCCATCTTTGTCTCCACACACACACACGCGCACACACACACACACACACACACACACGCATACTGAAAATGTTAATATATGAGCATATACAGCGTACGGGCGTGAGTAACATCACATCTTGAGACACAGACCCAAACTCATTCATTCATTCATGAATAGATTTCACAAGAAGTTGTGTTTAGTCACTCCTGTAGTACAGTACAGGACTCAGCGTACAGTTCTACGCTCTGATTTCCTGTTTCTTCTGAAAAACTAGTCACTCTACTTCCTTAAGAGAGGTCCTCGAATTTCCAGGAAGGTCAAACATCTCGGTCAAACCTTGTGGGGAAGAGGCAGACCTGAGGTGTCAAGTGTTAAGGCAGGTGTAGCGCTGGCGGACCGATGCAAATGTGTTGTTTAAATGTTTTCCGGTATAATTGTGCGTATTAATAAAGCGTGCGTTTGAACCCTGGCCTACGGGGGATGGAGATCCAACATGCTTGGTCGCTTTGTATTTTGCAGCAACATCAACTCTGAGTTTCAACCTGCATGTCTACCTCTGATGTCACAGCCCAGATAGCAAGCGGATGTGTAATGATTCTGGGCCATATATGGGCCGGAACTAAGCCACAAGGGCCAGATCTGGCCTGTATATGGCCCAGATCCGCCTGCTACATGTGACAGCCTATAAGGCATTTCAATTAAGATTGTGATGTGAACCAGGTAGCCTATCTAGACTCTCTCTCTCTCCATGGCTGAAAACGTTCGGTGTAATGTCAAGGTTCTGCTGTGGACTGATGTCCAGTTTCTGTTACAGTATGTACAGTGATAGTGTGTGTTGCTCAACAGCCATGGGGTTTTACGGACCACAAAGGTCTTCTGTGCAACCATCTGGACAATACATCCTTTGCACTGAGAAACTAAACTAGTCAGTTGTGTATACGCTTGGCCTCTTCCCTCTGACAAGAGGTGGCTTTTAAATGAGCTTTGGGGAGACTGGTGCATTATCTTTCGGAAGGGAGAAATAATTTGGCAGAAGGAACATTTTAGTGAGCCATTAAGCTGCATGGGAGCTTTTGTTCTTGCACATCTTCAGGCAACAAAGCTATAAAATCGATCTTTCAGTGTCAGAGTCTGGAGACCATTAGGCAGGCTGGAAGAATATGAGGCAGTGAACCAAAACCTTTCAACAAGCAAGGCCAAGCAACCCAAGTTAAAGCTCAAAATATATACCTTTAAAAGTGTATTTCTAGTAATTGCTGTGATGACATTGCATACTTTGGTATCGAATAAAATGTACTTTAATTTGATTTCACATGTGGAGGTAGGTTAGTTCTGTGTGGTCTGAGGTAATTGGAAGTTTGTAGTTTAGGTGTTATATCTGTGTTTTATTATCATACAGTGGAATGGCATCAAAATGATCAAAGGTACTTTTTACTTTTTACCCAGCAAACACGCAACGTCAGGGAGACGTTCAGATCATGTCTTAATAACGTCCGTCGGTCCTGAACCCCGTGTTCGTCTGCTGGACCCCTCAATATTCACACGTCTGGCTCGGACCCCTCTAAGACGTCTGTGGACGTGCAGAACGGGTTCAATATCTGAACGTCTAAAAAAACTTTCATTCTGGCTCCTAATTGGATGTCTTTGGACGCCTGAAAAAGACGAAAAATACATCTAAAATACGTCTTTTAGACGTGTCTTTGCTCAGTGGGACCAAACGAGATTTTGAGTGCTGAGTCTCCTAATGGCACCTGTCCCTCTACCATCTCCATACTTGATATATCAGTCCAACAACCTTGACTTACACCACATCGTTTCTGGGTACAGCAAGATTGAAGATTTTAGATTCCTTTTATACGGTATAGTCACAGTGAAATGTTGCTGCAGGCTCCAAGATTATGCTACAGATAAACTCTAATACAATTACAAATTTACAATTTACAAAAATTACAGTTTTACAAATTAGCACAAAAGAAAGCCAGAATATTACCCAATAAAATCTCCTTTCCAAGTTGGAAAGAACCAGGTAATACCTAATAAACCCTCGGGACATGAGATATTTTCTAAGTTAGCACGCAAGCAAACTTCAAGGAAGCCACATGACTTCTCTCTATCTATTTCAGATCAGACAATTCATTGTCACATGTTTGCAATGTGCTATTTTGTTATTCCACTGCCTTCAGCTTGCTTGAGGAGGGTATAGTGCGTGTGTGTGGAGGGTATAGTGCGTGTGTGTGGAGGGTATAGTGCGTGTGTGTGGAGGGTGGAGACGCATGGTAAACAGCTTGGAAGCATTCCTCTGGGTCTTTTAAGGCTCAATAGTTGGAGCCTGTAAGAGCCACAATGTGTACATTTAAGAACACATTATATTTTGGGCAAGAGATACATTTGTTTGTTTTTTGACTAGTGCTTAGTTATATACTATATTGATTAGTGCTTAGTTATATCCTATATTGATTAGTGCTTAGTTATATCCTATATTGATTCGTGCTTATTTGTTAACCTGAAGCTCCCATTTTAGTTCAACCTTTAATTAGTATGACGTCACGCATAGCAGAGTTCAGTTCAGATAGGCATGGGAGCATATATTTTTTCTACCGTGTGACTATGTAATAAATCAAAACTTTTCAACTAAAGCTTTTGAAACGGATTACAGTATTCGCGTCAGAGTGAAGTCAATATGCCTACAGCTCATTTATGGTATGATTTGAACATTAACGGATGCCATTACTGAGCCTATGAACAAGATCAGAGCCTTGACTTTTCAACATTACTTTTCAAGTAACATAACACAACAGTCCATTGACTGCCGGAGGCTGTGTAGCCTATTACTCCAAAATGTGTTCGATTAGCAATTAATACTTACAAAACTATTACACGGATAACTGCAAAGTATGTTCCCAGGTCTCCTGGAATTGCTGCCTTGATATTTCTGGACTGTCACACATGTATTTACACAGATAGATCAAACACCACAATAACATTAACCTAACATGAACCTAGGAGAGATGTAGCCTATGTTTAGATAAACATAGTCGGCATCTTGTGTACACATGAAAAGAGCTCAGAGGGGAATTTTAATTGTAAAACTCATGTCAATGACACTCCAAGTGCGCCACGGTGACTGGGTGCAGCTCCAGCTGCTCTTGATGGCTAATAAAAGCAGAAAGGTCCCAAAGCAACAATCAAATCCCCTCAAACATTCCCCTCAAACATGCGGGTTAAAAGTGTCAGAGGCAGTGAGGGTATTGGTATGAGCTGAGCAGCGCTATGAGAATGGCCAGCTTGTCAAAATTGAGGTGCTCATTTAATTTGCTGCTACTTGTACAGCATGTTTATTGTCTGAATATGCCCGGTGTCTTCCCCGCTAAACACTTGGTGGTAAATGTTTCAAACGAATGAGCAACTATTTGCTCAGATCATGCGGTGAACCCTGAGTGGATCCAGTTCAAACTTTTAGGTCCGTTTAAAGAGTTAAATCAACTACTTCCTTTTAAGGTAATGCTAGACTATAAAACAATTATTGCCAATAAACGACATAACTTGTCAGCATATTTGACAACTAGCCTACTTCAAGTCCAAGCAAAGACAAACTAGCAATTTCTAAATTAGGCATCAAACAAACTGA
The DNA here is from genome assembly GCF_949987555.1 of Borostomias antarcticus. Lineage (NCBI taxonomy): Eukaryota > Metazoa > Chordata > Actinopteri > Stomiiformes > Stomiidae > Borostomias > Borostomias antarcticus. The sequence continues at coordinate 1,042,166 of NC_140244.1, forward strand.
CTGCAATCAATGAAATAGCATCAATTGCAACTAGATTGTTAGTATGTTAAATGTATAGCGTCTTAAAACCATTGATATGCTACATCAGTTCTTACCTTGAGCCATGATACCAGTCGGTTTGCAGCCGGAAAATTAACTTTGGTTGTGTTTTGTCCAGCAATCTTTTTCAGTAGCTCTGACTCTTGACTATTAACTGTGGGTATGTGTAGCGGTTACAGCCCAGTTACCCATATCCCGTTTGAAGACTACTGTAGGAGAGTGGGCGTGTCGGTTTTTTCCTACCACCCGCAGATAAACACACACGCGCGCACACACACACACACACACACACACACACACATACACACGCACGCACGCGCACACACACACACACACACACACACACACACAGCTTTGGGCAAGTTATACGCACACACACACAGCTTTGGGCAAGTTCTTTTTTGTGAGTTCAAGTTCAAGGCTTTTATTGTGATATTATAAAATACAATGAAATGCACTTTATAATAATACACATGACAATAAAAGCCTTGAACTTGAACTTGAACTTACGAAAAATATGTTGGGGTTCAGTGCCTCCAAAAATACAGTTAATATATTCCACTAATCTTTCCTCATAACTGGCATACACATAAAAACAGAAGACGGAATCAACCATGTCAATAAATGCCTAACAGCTTTTACAGGCACTAGTTAAATCCATACAAAGACAAAACATTCACATCAACAATGCAAGCCATGTGTTTTCAAGTCCACAGGGCAAGAGGGAGAGAGTTTTGCATTAAGGCCTCGTCTCTGAGTAGACACATGACATCAGGAGGCAGAATTGTGATTCATGAGGTCGATATAACCACAGCCAGAGGTGCGTATAACCACAGAGCTGCAGTAGGCAGACCTGCTATTCCTTCCTGGCTACTCAGAAAGTGGCCCATCTACCCTGAGTGATTGAATGGAAACAGCTTATGAGGAAATGTTTATTGTTGTTTAGTTACTTTGGGATCAACTACATTTCAAGGTCTTTGTAGGTCAGACTGCCTGGTAGCTTCTCTGCGATTTTGATCCAAATCCAATACAAAACAGAACTCTTTCTAACCACATTATACAAAGGAAGAAAATGTGTCGATCAAATATTCAGTGGATTGTGGACAAAAACGTGCCTCTTTGAAATCAGTATTGTGTGTCCTAGGGGCATGGAAATAAACTATTGCAGTGTCCAGTTGTGTAACAGTGTATTACATGCAATATGATGTGGACGACTATGTATGGGAAGGGTTTTGGGTAAGGGCTCAAATCAAACTTAATTTGTATAGCACATTTCATACATAGAGGCAACACAACGCGCTTTACAGAGAGCAATGGGAGGGTGGGCATAGGTCCCACCCTACATATTACAGAGGCATGCCAGAAAAGTGAGCTGTAAAAATGCTTCCCTGACTTCTCTCAACGAGAAGATCGAGCAAGCTCCTGGGGGATGTTTGTCTATTGGCTAAGAACACATACAGAGCAGTAAACATGGGCTAGATACTTCATAAGAGAGACATGACTAACAGGACAGTGCACAAATAGTTACAGAGAAGTTGCCTACATGGTCGGCCATTATGTGTTAGCTATCCCTGTAGTCTCTAATATGATATTTAAAGAGCTAGACTTAATCTGCCTACAGTACATGCAGATACTCAGTATGTGGTAGAAAGGGTACCATTCAAAACGTGTGTAGGCCAAAGCAGTTTATGTGAACCAGTTCTGCAAATGTTGACACTAGGCATGCTAAAGACTTTCTCATACAGACATATCCAAACAAACAAAACAACAAACATCTTTATTGTCATGTGGTGAGACACACGCACATCACTCTGTGTAGGTGGCGAAACACAACACACAAAATGTCTGGAGCATCCACCGATGAAACGTATCTCTGCTCTTAACCCATCCCAACGTCCTTCCCCCAAGGGCAGCCAGGGGACGCGCCCGGTGGCAAACCAAGCGCTCCTGTCCGTCTTCACCAGGGACGGACTGCAGTGTTAGTGATCTGTTCCTCTGCATGTTTTTCGGTCTTTATGGGGGAAACTGTTGAGAACATGGGGAGAACGTGCAAACTCTGCATAGAAAGGCCCGGAGACCTTGTTGTGAGCTGACTGTGCCGCACGTTTGGGGTTCAGTGTCTTGCTCAAGGACACTTCGGCACACTCCGGAAGCTGGGATCGAATTGGGGACCTTGCGATCCCCAGCCGGCTACGTGCCTATCTATGCCTACGTGCCTATGTTATCTGAACAAAGGGGTTCACGCTGCCTACCATGTGTGATGGTGGATAAGAAGGTTTACCTGCCATACAGTAGGCCTGCTCAACAGTCACGACAAATGAGTCAGCTTTAAAATGGAGTCTGAAATCATGAACATCTCACACATTTATTTTTCAGATGCTGAGACAACTTCCCCAAAAAAATTATTAAGCATTAAAGGTGCTATAGATAACATTTCCTTAAGCATTAAAGGTGCTCTAGGTAACATTTTTATCTGCTATAGATAACAAATCATTGAAACAAAAACATCCACAGAGCTTTTAGAAAGGTACGGAATAAAAGTAGCCGATTGCCCCCCCGCCATCAACGTATTTTAAATGAATTAAGAATAAGTTGACGGGTCCGAAATAAATGTTGTGTTTATCTCTGTCTGCAATGTCTGAAGTTTGGTTCCCACCTTTAACAAGGCTTGTGAGCCAGTAGTATTATGAGGTTGGTACCACGCAGTATCTCTCTCGATCAGGAGTCGTAATACTATATGGCGAATGAGTGTTTTTTCTTTTGTATGATTCGTCTGCATAACATTTTTATCTATAACACTTTGAACGGGGGTGGGGGGGAGGGTGGGGGCACCTGGCACCAGGTTACTGGAATTGTAAGACATAATGGGAAGGGTATTTCCAGTAACCTGGTTACTGGAATTGGTTGAGACTAATTAGTTGAGCATGACATCAGCTTACTGGAATTGTAGTAACTTGGTGTCATGCTAAACCAATCAGATCCAATCAATATCATCTAGAGATATATTTTGGTGTCATATTGTCATAGCAAAGAGAGACAAAAGAACACACAAACTTAACACACTAGATACATTGATACCTTTACCAGTACCTTTGATTACATATAAAACTAGGGGAACAATGTGGTGACTCAGGTGGGATGAGTTTTGCGTAACAAGATATCTGCATTGATGTCTGAATAAACTCAATTCAAAAAGGATACAAACTCACTTCAACAATGGTTAAAAGTCCATATTTCCTCGTTATATTATATTGTAGACAATGTGGACATATTCATATCAGTACATTATGAGTAAATATGTGAATTACAGTACATACAGGCACATTTCCCATTCTGCCATTTTAGTGGTAAGATAAAAACATAATAGCAGAAGTGGCTTAGAGTCACTATCAGTTATAACAACATATTCAAACCCACATTACTGTCCTCTTTATACAGAAACACAAGGTACAAGGCTCCGCAAGGCCTTTTCACTGGATAGGCCGAAATCTGTGAGGAGAGAGATTAAATAAGACATGTTAAGGTACAGTAATTAATCATCTGTAGAAAATATTATATCATGCATTTTATACAATGTATAATTCAATATTAGACATTTCTCTTAAAGTGATAATACAGTGGTTGAAAGTGACACATGCCAGTTATCTTTAGGTGAGATCAGAGGCCTATCAGCAGAAGCACGTTGGTGGGGCGAGAGTTGGAAAGAGCAACGCCGGACAAGAAAGACATAGCTTACGTTTGGTAGCAAAGAGCCCAAAACGTGTTTTTAAACCATTTCGAGTTTTGATTGATTTTGGTACGCTACTATCAGCCTCTAGTTTATTGTGGTACAAAATAGATTTTTATAAAACCGAATAGGTTTTCAAGAGTTCATGGATGTATGGATGATGAATGGTTTTCAAGAGTTTATGGATGTAGCCAGAACGAGAATGAAACCTACTTGTCAGAATGTGAAAGTGAAACCTAAACTTGGGCAAACTGACACAGTCACACGCCATGATAAAATAACCCCACACATGATTAAATCTTTAACAAATAGTCAGCTAGCGAGCTTAACAATCTAGCAACAATCTACAAGTAGCAGAAGGAAAAAAGTTTAACAATAAGGGACTGGCACATTGCTCTGCTTGTCACCGGTAGATATAGACTATGCTATGCCCCCACCTAGGGATTGAGAACGAATACTATTCGCTATTTGCTCGTTCCCACCAAAAAGTACTCGAAGCCTGTAAAATGGTATTCAGGACAGCCCTAGAACACACATAGTTTGATGGTGTTCACACAATACCCCTATGTACTCAAATCATACAAAACACCAGAAAGTAAGATTTTCACTGTATTATCCCTTTAAAGTAGATATCCTTTTAGAAGAGGTAAAGACAATTTTGTTCTGACATCATTAAAAGCACACTTACCAACCAACGGTCAAACCTCCGTTGATTTTCCTATCAGAGCGTTCTGAACCTGTGGCAGATAAAACCCACACATCAATTCATGAGAAATAGCTCATCAGATCCTAACATCACGACGACCGATTCTGTGAAAAACATGAGTCGTTATGAGTCTAAGCCCACACCTTGCCACAGGGCGGAACCTTGGTGAAGGACCGTGGTTTTGGTGCGACCGGTGGCGGCGTTTTCTCCACAGGCCTGGTGGGACTTGTGGGTTGGAGGGGGTCGGTTTGATCGGCCATCTTCTCCTTCATGGTAATGGTGGAGGCGCATACAGAGGAAGTGTCGTCCATTTCTCCTCCAATGGCTGACTGGCAGCTAAGACCAGAGCTGCTCAATCCACTGACACTCTCTCCCGATGATTCAGAGCTGTCCACTAGAACACAATAGAATACAGAATAGAAGTAAAGAATTTTCAAAGAATTTCATCTTCGTAGATTTGCTCTGCATAAAGGCATTCTCAGTTTAGTCCATGGGCCAAGACCCAGAATTTAACATTTCGGTACAATCTGAGTGGGCAAATTCGAGTTGTGATTTTTTATTTCTTACACATCCCTAGATTGTTTTGATAGGATAGCCATTTCTAACGGGTATCTTATTAGTGAGTATGGACTGCTGACATTCAAAACCAGGAAAGGGCCTTCTGTGGAAATTACATTTCAATTATACCCCCTCCCTGTGTCTGCACTACAGTAACAGTAGTATTACATGTAGAAACCTGTTCCACAGTCGTGTCTAGATAGACAGTACTAGTGTCTACTAAATTGGCACATCCCTCTGTCAAAAATAGTTTTATTTGTGTTCATGTGAAGATACAGTAGATAAACAGACAGATAGACAGATATAGATAGATAGACAGATATATAGATAGACAGACAGACAGACAGACAGACAGACAGATAGACAGATAGATAGATAGATAGATAGATAGATAGATAGATAGATAGATAGATAGATAGATAGATAGATAGATAGATAGATAGATATTTGAACAGCTGCAGGAAAGGTTGGTTATAGCCATTAATTACAACAATGACAACAAAGACACAATCATACACACAAACACAACAATACCCACAAATACAACCATACACACACTAGCCTGGGAGTCATGCTGAACTAGAATTGAAGGCCAGGGAGAAAAAGTGAGTCTTCAACAAAGATTTAAAAACATTGACGGTCTGGGCGGATCTGATGTGGAGGGGTGAGCTGTTCCAGAGCCGAGGGGCAGCCGCCGCAAAGGCTCGGTCACCTCTGGTCTTTAGCCTGGTCTTGGGCATGTCCAGTAGCAGCTGGTCAGCCGACCTTAAGGCTCTGGCTGGAGTGTGGCGATGCAAGAGTTCAGCCAGGTAGAGGGGAGCCAGACCATTTAGAGCTTTAACAGCAAAAAGCAGAAGCTTAAAATCAATATGGAAGCAGACAGGGACCTGGTGGAGTGAGGCCAATACTGGGGTGATGTGGTCACGCTTTTTTTTTGCCAGTGAGAAGGCAAGCAGCTGTGTTTTAGACAAGCTGCAGGCGTCTGAGTGAGGACTGGTCAATACCCACGTACGGGGAGTTGCAGTAGTCAAGACGTGAGGTAATAAAAGCATGAATTACCCTTTCCAGATCTTTTGGGGAGAGATATGCCTTTGTCTTGGCTGAAAGTCTAAGCTGGAAAAAGCTGGAAAAAACAAAGTAGTGGAGCGCATCTGGTGTACCAGGTCAAAAAACGAGGTGCTCATTGGAACAGGGGCAAATAGTAGAACGAAAAAAGGTGATCCAAGGCACTCTAGTTATAAAGATTAAAAAGCCTTTATTAGATGGCTAATGCATGGCAAAACTATTAAAAAACATACCTACATGTTGCGGCAGCTTGTGCCTTCATCAGGGTGACTATCAGAACAATGGTACAAGACACCCTATTTCTAGGGGACAGGAAATGACATGGTTTTAACTACAGAGCTGACCTGGTTAAAGGTTAAAGTCCCAATGATTGTCACACACCTGAGTGTGTGAAATGTGTTCTTTATCAAATTAAAAAGTGCCACGAAAAACACTCCAAGGTTCTTAACGGAGGAGTGGATGTTGGAGCTTAGAGAGCCCAGGATACCGGCAGGGAAGGCTTGTCCAAAAAGACAATCTCAGTCCTGCTCTCGTTGAGGTTGAGAAAGTTTAAACCCATCCAGGATGACAGTCTTATTATGCTAATTACTCAAATTGTTCAACATGCAACTCCTAGCAACCAAGCTTAATGTCATCTGCTAAGCGTATAGATGACATTTGAATCATAAAAGTTCATAGGAAACAACATTGCTGGCATTCATATAGGCCATACTGAGGGGTTTCTAATAGGCAGAGATGGAATCTGGGAAAACTGGACATAAACACACAAAAAAGTGTTCATTATTTCAACAGTGCAGTCGGCTTCTCTAAGAGGCTATTGTATATTTTCAATTACATCATTAATTAGAAATAATTTATATTGGGGTGGAGGGGGACAACTTCATATTTTTTCAGAAATTGCAAAAGTCCTCGGCGCCAGTCGGGGAAAATAACAAAATGCCCAATAAATATGAAAAGCTGCTCCTGTGGAAAGTCTATCATATTAATTTACTTATATTGACCCTATAAACAATTTAGTTTAGGTAAAGTTTTTTCCACTCAGATGGCACCGATATCTGGCCTGGCCCATGAACTAGTAGCCAGACGTCTAAAAGGCCAAATAAACAGAACATTGGCCGGGTTTCCCGATAAAGAACCTTCTTAAGGAACCCTTCTTAAGCAACCCTTTGCATGGGAGTTAAGAAGTACTTTGGAGTCAAGTGCCTCTTAACTCAGTTAAGTGCTTCTTAACTCTTTCGGGAAACCCGGCCATTGTCATTAGAACATGCTTTGATTGGTCTGTTATTGTACACTGTACATTCTCATAAGCCAGTGATCTCAAATGACAGAACTGCATTGAATCAAATCCGGTGGTGCCTTGAAACAGATTTGGTTTACATTGTTTACATTGTTAGTCAAAGATGAACTCCCTAGACTTTCAATGCGTCAGAGGTCAAAACCAGAGGTCAGAGGTCCAAACCACCCTTCCAATCTACTCACTCAGTAGGTTCTGGATACCACTCTCCTGGTCCAGGTCATCTTCCTCCAGGACCCCAGGGGGCGCTGAGTATCCTCCTTGCCCCCCCGCGCCCCCACGTTTGAGTCCGCTTAGATACCCCCCAGGGGACAGGGACCCCCGCCCGGAGGAGGAAGAGGAGTGGCTGGCGGAGGATGACATGCTGCTTCCTGAGCCTATGGAGTTTGGCCGCTGGACAGGAAACCCGCCCTGAGAGCTGGACCCAGTCCCGGAGGAGGCCAACACCTTGCATTCTGGGAGGACCAGAAGAGATCAAGTTGCTGGAGACCGAATGAGACAACCAGAGAAACGCCAAAGAAGGAAGCTACCAGAACTGTTGGAAATCTTTGATATTATCTGTGAAGGTCGTTGTTTGTGCCGCGGCCGCCTTTCTTACAGTATAGCGACACATTTTGTCATAATTCTGATTTATATTAAAATAAGCCCACTTAAGTTACACTCATCATTCAGTCAACACTGGCCATACCTACATGCAGACCCAGGACTATAAATTTACATTTTTAATACAAATATGTACAAGTGTGGAGCACACACCCAAGAATTATGAAAACAATGAAAAGTATAGTATGTCTTATGAATCAGAATCACCTTTTCTCTGATGATCTGAGGAAGCACCTACAGTAAGGGCTTATTGTAATATGGTACATACATGTAGCCTACAGTACAAACAGGCAATGCCAAATCCAATTATAAGATAGTTTTTCACGTTACATTAAAATAAACTCCAATAGCTTGCACACATACTGTAGTTACTAAAGAGAAGAATTGATTCGCTCTTCAACTCAAACCACAGGAATGCGTTTTCACACTTTGCTTTATACAGTGATGCTGGCTAACGAAGCCTTTATTCTTGGGCTATATAATATATATATATAATATAATATATATATATATAAAAATGCCTACATGTTTCGGCCAAAAGGCCTTCGTCAGGATCTGTACAGGATCTGTAGGCATTTTTATATGTTCATCATGAACTAGCCCAAGAATAAAGGCTTTTTCATTTTGTACCAGAAGAGCTGCCTTAGCTTTTTCTTTTCCATGGTATTATGACTCCCTGCTAAAGAGCACCTTCTTGGTTCACCTACCTCAACCCACTTGAGCACCCAGTCTGCTGTTTTGTTAGCATTCCTACCTTTCTGGGATTGTAAATTAGCATTCCTACCTGTCTGGGATTGTAAAGTAGCATTCCTACCTTTCTGGGATTGTAAAGTAGCATTCCTACCTTTCTGGGATTGTAAAGTAGCATTCCTACCTTTCTGGGATTGTAAAGTAGCATCCCTACCTTTCTGGGATTGTAAAGTAGCATTCCTACCTGTCTGGGATTGTAAAGTAGCATTCCTACCTTTCTGGGATTGTAAAGTAGCATTCCTACCTTTCTGGGATTGTAAAGTAGCATTCTTACCTCTCCCCATCAGAGCACAGTTGACGGCTCTGTCGCTGATGGCTGCATCGCTGGGCTGGATGTCCATAAACGGTTTACACCCGATACCCATAAACACTCTCTCCTGCATTCGGACCTCTGGAAACATAAACATAAAATGGCGCACGTAAACAAAAACCTGAATCATCACACGGGGGAGAAAAACCAGACCCGCGTCAAATAGGCTCTGTGAGTGGGGTTTGTGCTTGAGGACCCATTTAATTGGTCATTTAATAAGTCAAAGTTCACAGTTTGTCACTTCCTCATAAATGTGGAGGAATCCGATTGGCTGTTTGGTTGACTCATCCAATGAGCTCTGACCTCTGTTGTGTACAGCCTGCTCCCAGAGGATTCGTTCGAGGTCCTTGGCCCAGGCCTCCTTCACCTCCCTGCTGCTGGCCTGGAGCGTGTAGGTGTCCTGGGTCTTCCTCCTCCGGAACCAGATCTCAAAACACAGACCGCTGTCCCCAGAGTTATGGGTCATTCCTATGTCAGAGGTCTGTCCGAAAAAAAATCACACCCAGGTGGTGAAGTAAGCAGTGGATTGGATTGGATTGAATGTTGTTGCAGCAAGAGGCTACTGCATAGGCTATTCCTGATTGGTCTAAATGTCATGCTACGAGGAGACACACGGACAGACACACACATACAGGTTAAGAGGTCACATACAGGTTAAGAGGTCACATACAGGTTAAGAGAGGGCAAGGAACTTTTAACAAATATACAAGATACAAGTATTGCAGCATCTTCTTGAACAGGGAAAAAAATCACAACTTCCCTATTCACAACTTCCCCAATCATAAGTTCAACATTTCAACTGGTATTATGACCACTGCAATACCCACAACATTGTGTAAAACTATTTTAATGCCAACAAGGAAGCTTAAAACAGCCCAAGACACAGTCATACAAGCATGTACTAAATACAGACATGAGTAGAGTACAATACATACAGAATCAGAACACTGTTTCAGCCCCAAGGAGGCAAAAACATTTTTGAGGGGGTAATATTTGGAGTGAACCATCTGTTTCAATGACAGGTTTCATTCGTCTGTGTACCTTGAAGGACTGTTTGTATATGTACGTGTCATTTCCCACGTCCGTCCTCTTGGTCTTACTGAAGAGAACAAGGTCCTGGAACAGGAAGATGTGTCGGAAGCATTTCCTTTTCCTGAAGGAGACCAGGAACTCGTCCTGGCGAATCAACTGTCCCTGCTCCTTCAGGTTGACCTATCGGAAACGAGATGAGATCCAACAAAGATTAAGGTTTGCGGGACCCTGGCTCCCCAGATAGCAAGCGGATCTGGGCCATATACAGGCCAGATCTGGCCCTTGTGGCTTAGTTCCGGCCCATATATGACCCAGAATCATTACACATCCGCTTGCTATCTGGGTCAGGATTTAATATAACGTAACATCACACTAGGGGGGATTCACACACAGAAGTTGTCACATCAATTGAACAACTGGATTACCAGAAAGCAGAAAAGCAGACATACTGTACTGCGTAGTACATTTTCTCAGGAGTGACTCTTTGCACGAATTACCTTTTAAATATTTGCTATTTTTACTATATTAGTTCTAAAATGTATTTTTATATTATTATTAATGTCTTTTACCAGGCTTTAACATCTAGCCCAGGGACTGCAGCTGAACATTATCAACCCTACTAATGCTGGCATATTTACAGTTTTCAAATCAATCAATCAAAGCTTTATTTGTGTAGCGCATTTCATACCCAGAGGCAACACAATGCGCTTTACAGAGAACAAGGGAGGTGGGCAGACGTCCCACCCCTACATATTCCAGAGGGAAGCAAAAAAACAGTATCACCCAGGGGCCAGATAAGTGAGCTGTAAAAATTCTTCCCTGACCCCACACAACAAGGCGATCGAGCAAGATCCTGGAGTACAGTATGTTTGTCTACCGGCTAAGAACATTTATAAAGCAATAAATAACATTAAATTACATTTTCAGAGTAAGAGAGGCTAATAACATCATAGGAGAGACATGGCAAACATTGGTGTATGTCTGTGTGTGCGTGAATGTGCCTGGGCCCAGATAGAGGCAGGGGTCAGGGGTAGGGTCGGGGTAGGAAAAGGATACGGACCCGGGTTAGGGTTTTATTCATGTTTACATGTCCATCACTGTGGATTGGTACACTATGCACTGTCCCTGCTCAAATAAACTCAATAAAGTCAAGTTTATTCACTCACGTCGCAGTCCTGGATGTCGTCCATGGCCAGCAGGTTGTTGCCGTGCCGGAGCTGGAACTGGATGACCTCTAGGGCGGCCTGGACCTCGGCCATCTCCCGCCCGCGCTGCGCCCCGCACTCCCGGACCATGTCCTGCAGCAGCAGGCTGTACTTGCTGATCCGCTGAACCGGCTTCAGGAGGTACGAGGACAGGTCCATCTTGTCACCCAGCTGCAGCTGCTTTTGCTGGGGGCGAGAATTCAAACGGGAAAAAAATAAATGTTATCGTCTGCATATGCGCATGTGCCAGAAATGTTCAATTCACGAAACACGGGATGAAACATTAAGACCCTAAAACACCATTATTATCCTCATCCTCCTCTTAGTAATAATAATAATAATAATAATAATAATAATAATAAACACTTTATATAGCAATTTTGCTATTTATTTATATAACACTTCATTTATATAGCACTAAATGTTACAAAGTGCTTCACAATCATAAAATGCTGTAAACAACACAAAACATTGTACTATAAGAGAAAAAATAAGAAGCACTAACGACACCATAAAATGTAATAAAAAGGGAAGAAAATAATGTGAATAAAATAAAGTAAAAAATACATAAATATTATGACACAAATAATATTATAAAATAAAAAAATAAAAATGTGTTTTGAGAAGAGTTTTAGCTTGTCTGAGACTCTCAGACAGGGAGTTCCACATCTGAGGGGCCCGTACAGCTAAATCCCGCTCCTCTTTTGTGAAAAGGCCTGTTTTTGGGATAACCAGGAGACCCCTACCCAAGTATCTCAAGCTACGCGCAGGGTCATAGGGGTCTAGAGGTCAGGTCAGGTCAACCAAACACAAAACTATTTATAAAGTCATGGAATTAGCATAATCATAGTTTTTCACATATTCCAACGTAGTATTCAACAGTATTCAATAGGGAATTATATACTACTGTATATTCTCCTGAACAAGCCAAGGTGTTGTGTTCATTGGATATGCCTAGAGCATTACTGTACACTGGGATATTTCTCTTTAACCACCTCCGCATGCCTGGAACCTGCTTTCATCCTTCATTAACGAAACAGCTGTGATTGAGTCCAGATGTGGTTTCCGCTAAGATGGAACTAGGTAGTTAGGCAAAGCTAGTTGAGCCCAGAAATCCTCTCCACGGCTGCACCCCCAACGCCCATCCCACTGCAACACAGCCTCTCACCAAGGACGTGAACCGCCTGTTCAAAAGACAGAGCCCCCGGGGCGCCCCTGTAGCTCACCGGGTAAGGCGCGCACCATATGAAGGCTAGTCCTTCGCGCGGCGGACCAGGGTTCGATTCCCGGCTCGGGTCCTGTGCCCCATGTCCTCCCCTCTCTCTCTCCCACATTTCCTGTCTCTCTCAACTGTCCTATAACATTAAAGCTGAAAATCCCTAAAAAATATCTTTAAAAAAAAAGACAGAGCCCCCGGAAAGAGGCCGGACCTCCCTCTGCCTCATCTGCTCTCCCAGATGAGCGTGCACGACCCCACCTGCAGGTGGATCACAGACTTCCTGTCTGACAGGAAGCAGTATGTGAAGCTGGGTAAACACGTCTCTGACTCCAGGACCATCAGCACAGGCTCCTCCCCCCAAGGCTGTGTTCTTTCCCCTCTACTCTTCTCCCTGAACACGGACAGCTGCACCTCCAGCCACCAGTCTGTCAAGATCCTGGAGTTTATGGACGACACCACTCTCATCGGACTCATCTCTGAGGGCGATGAGTCCATCTACCAACCGACCAGCTGCTGTCCTGGTGCGGCCAAAACAACCTGGAGCTCAACGCTCTCAAGACAGTGGAGATGATTGTAGAAAGAAACCAGCCCCCCCTCCCCATCACACTGAATGACATCCCAGTGACCACTGTTGTCAAGAAAGAAAGAAAGAAAGAAAGAAAGAAAGACAGACAGAAAGATTGTGGCCAACCGCTCCCATCCCGGTCTCTTTGACACGCTCCCCTCTGGCAGGACACTGAGGGCCATCCGGACAGGGTCGACACGCCACAAAAACAGCTTCTTTCCCACGGCCATCACACTCATTAACAAGGCTTGTGTCCCCCCACCACCATCTCCCACCCCCGTTTTGTATTTGCACTGTTTTTTTGTACTATTTTGCACTGTCATGTCTTTGCACTGTGCTGTCCTGTCCTGCACCTTGTCCTATGTCGTCTGCAACAGCGTAACCTTAACCCTAGTCACATTCCTAGTACGTATGAACCATATACTGTACATGGCTAATAAACAGATCTTGAATCTTGAATCATACAGTACACACAAACACACGCACGCACACACACACACACACACACACACATACACACTGTACTGTACATTGTATTATGTGTAGCTATACTGTTGATGCTACTATGTTTTTTGCTCGACTAGCACCCCACCCTCCACCCGTTCTGTACTGTGCTGCCCTGCATGTCTGGGGATTGTAATTACTTACTTAGTTACTTAATGACTTACTCCCTGCCTTTATTACTGCTGTGTAAGCGCATGCCTTGAGCAGAACCATAGCGCCAAGACAAAATGTATGACTGTTCATTGTAGTTTACTAAATGGTCAGATAAGTTAGTGAGTGTCCCTGGATGACCTGTGTTAAACATCAGAAATGCTCTTTCAGTTCCTCACAGTTCTGGGTATTAGAACTTGGGAAACAGAGGAAATTGACACAACAGACGGACAGACAGATGGATGAACGACCAGATAGATCTGACTGATAGTGTAGAGAGAGCGAGAGAGAGAGAGAGAGAGAGAGAGAGAGGGAGAGAAAGAGAGAGAGAAGGGCCGAGTTTCCCAGAGGCATCGTAGCGCTACGTTCATCGTAAGCCACGGCGTTCATCGTAGCGCTACGATGCCTCTGGGAAACGCAGCCCAGGACTGTTAGACAGAGAGAGGAAGGTTCCTCACCTTGAAGAAGTCATGGCCGTGGTTGATGAGGAGGCTGTCGGACTGGGGTTTGTTCTTACTGTAGAGAGCATACAGGCCGAAACTCTCCCTCTAGATGGGGAGCAACATGTACAGCGTTAGGCATCATCTGGTCTCTTTACCAGCACTGGTTGTTAAGGAACACATACAGTACAGTATATTAAATATGCAGCCTCATTTTCTTGCCAGAGTCTAAGCCCAATAAACCAGGGATGACATCTATGTTTATAACCGATCAACATGAAAATCATGAATTTTCCACAGTGCCCAAGACAGCAAAGCTTACTTAAAGCCAAGCTACAGTAATACACCAGATAGCAAGCGGATGTGTAAGGATTCTGGGCCATATATGGGCCGGAACTAAGCCACAAGGGCCAGATATATATATATGTATATGGCCCAGATCCGCTTGCTATCTGGGACTGATTTGCAATTCTGACACATCTCTGAACAATGTAGATTGTACTTTGTGTCAGCGTACTGCTGTTTTCTAACGGCAGTGGACTCCCCACTGTTGGGAACACAGAAGTTTAGTCTACACTTCTTAAGAAAGGCTTAGGATCCGATGAGGACCTCATGCACTTCACATGTCAATGGCTGCTATACTACCCAGGTGCAGTCGAGCAGAGGACACTAATCATAACATAACAACGAATAAAATTCAAAATGAAGCAGAAGCCAAGGCAATCGGCCAGTATATCGTTAAAATGCATATATTAAGAAGCCATGTTCAAAATAGAATAATTAAAAAGCTTAGACGCGTTTTGGCAACATAGCCTTCGTCTGGGAAAGGCATTTTAACGATGTACTGGCTGAGTTCCTTGGCTTGTATCGTTTTGATTTTTGATTTATTCTCCCCTACCGAAGATAATCCCCGAAATACAGTTTTTGAGAATGTTTTTGCGGTTTCCAGGCAATACTCCTTTGTCCACTTTTGTGTCTTAATGAATAAAACCAATGTGATTCATACATGTTGAAATGAAATAAGTGTTAAGATTCTGCCCTCGTATTCAAACTCTAGAACTGGATATTTGGAATTAACATGTAAATGATTTTGCTAAACGGCAGTTGGAAGTCACTGAGCATTTGGGGTAACAAAATGGAGGACGATTCGGCACATTTCTACGGAAGTAAAAGCACCACAGGGGACCCACGTGGCGGAAGAAGCAGCGGCCCACGCGGAAGGGCTCGGTCAGACAGCCCTCCAGCTCCTTCAGGAAGTGGTGCCGGTGGAAGTCGTGGAGTTTCTCCAGGTTTCCGAAGATGCTCCCTCTCTGGCCCCTGAGGTCCTGGGGAACATCGGGGCGCTCCATCTCGGGGAAGTAGTGCTCTCGGACGTAGCCCAGCGCTCGCACGTACTCCCTCTCCGTCATCAGGAGCTCCTCCATGATCCGCTGCAACTTCCTGTCCCGACAGGAAATTATGCGGAAAAAAATGTTTGACGGGAGTTATCAGGCGATTAGTAGTCTGGCTCGGCGGATGTGTGTTTTTTAGAGAAGCTTCTCACTCTAGTCGAAGTGTGGAGAAAGGTCTGGTTATGCGAGACTAGGTGATTCATCACTTTTGTGTGTGTTTTTATTAGTAGATAAGCATTTAAATGATATAAAATGCTTTGGTGGCACATTTGACTGATTAATGGGTTTGTGACAAATGGGTTTGTAACTCCCTGCAACAAAAAACACATTCTAGCTACAGATAAACATAAAACATAAAGTTCAGAAATGTGTGTTTGGTAGATGATCACTCTGTTATAACAATGTTTCTTGGCAATAGCAGCACAGCTGAGTATGAAAGGTCCCCCATGAAAAAGGTGGCACATCTTCTCTGCCAATGCCAAACAGCTTATTCTGCTGTTGCTATTGACTCTTGTTTGGTGGGTTGGATGATTGAAGTCTATCAGTAACAAGGAAGAAACAAGACATATTGGCAATTTTACATTTTATTCATTGAACATACAGTGAGGAGCCTTAGAGTGTGGAAGAACTATACGAAGCCTTAACAGCCTGGCACCCCCCAATCTTGCTGGTCACCAGTCTGGCTCCTCCTCCTCATGCTGGTCATCAGCCTGGCTCCTGCTCCTCGTCTTGCTGGTCATCAGCCTGGCACCTCCTCCTCATGCTGGTCACCAGCCTGGCTCCTCCTCCTAATGCTGGTCATCAGCCTGGCACCTCCTCCTCATGCTGGTCATCAGCCTGGCTCCTCCTCCTCATGCTGGTCACCACCCTGGCTCCTCCTCCTCATGCTGGTCACCAGCTTGGCTCCTCCTCCTCACGCTGGTCACCAGCCTGGCTCCTCCTCCTAATGCTGGTCACCACCCTGGCTCCTCCTCCTCATGCTGGTCACCAACCTGGCTCCTCCTCCTCATGCTGGTCACCAGCTTGGCTCCTCCTCCTCACGCTGGTCACCAGCCTGGCTCCTCCTCCTAATGCTGGTCACCAGCCTGGCTCCTCCTCCTAATGCTAATCATCAGCCTGGCTCCTCCTCCTCATGCTGGTCACCAGCCTGGCTCCTCCTTCTCATGCTGGTCATCAGCCTGGCCCCTCCTCCTCATGCTGGACACCAGCCTGGCTCCTCCTCCTAATGCTGGTCATCAGCCTGGCTCCTCCTCCTCATGCTGGTCACCAGCCTGGCCCCTCCTCGTCTTGCTGGTCACCAGCGTGGTCACATGTCATCCAATTCCTCAACCAGGATTGGTCGCAGGTTAACCATTGTGGTTGTGTTGGTCACTCTAGCACGAACAGCACACCCAAGCTGATCCCACAAGTGTTCAATTGGGTTGAGGCCAGGAATGTTGGCGGGCCATTCCATTCTCTCTACTCCCACATTCCTGGAGCAGACACCAACTGACCACTGTAGCAGGGCCCAGGCTCACAGCTGCAGCCAATCAGGTGCCAATCAGGCACCTAGGAGTACCGTAAGATCAACACAAGAGTCAATAGCAACAGCAGATTAAAGTCGCACTGAAATGAAAAAAGCATTCTGTCCCATTTTGGTTCACATAATTGGTCATAGTGTTCACCTATTCAACGATCTATGCCAAAACATTTACAAAATTCTACTTTTGTTGTAATCTTATATCAAAGTATATAATTTCTTACTTCCTGGAAAACGGTAGGTCACGTGCAATGACGACAACAGGTACCTTAGATTTTAGGCCAGTAATCTCACGGCATCCACCTGTCAATCAACGCTATCCTTCTATCGAATCTGTCTAAAGTTCTTAAAACCCGTCCACTTGTCAATGTTCCAATCAAATTCCTTTAAACATATGTCCCGCCCTCATAGCTTGTTTGCGTCGGAAATACGTCAAACTACGGAAGTTAGATGATCTCAAACGTCCGTTTCAGTGCGACTTTAAAGCCTTG
Source organism: Borostomias antarcticus (assembly GCF_949987555.1). Taxonomy (NCBI): domain Eukaryota; kingdom Metazoa; phylum Chordata; class Actinopteri; order Stomiiformes; family Stomiidae; genus Borostomias; species Borostomias antarcticus. Next base: position 1,059,734 of record NC_140244.1, read on the forward strand.
GATACACTAGACTTTCACAATCTTAACAGATTATGAAATGACTGGGAGTATACACTAGACGACTGGCTTCTGATGATTTTTGTATGACAACTGAAAAACTGCGTATCACACATTTAACGACTGGACGAGTTTACACTACACGATTGCGTCCAGAATCTGCTAAAAAATATCAAACATGTTTGATATACTCCGACTCGCTCCGACTCGGATCGGGAGAAGTCTGTTCTCATCGTACACTTGCCGATTTAAATCTGTACCCCTCATACACTTACAGATTTCTCTGCCAAATTGCCACTCCGACTACCCCCAACTAGTGCAGACTGCTGCCGACTAGGACAGACTCGGCAGGATTGTGAATCGTGTATAAAATCAGGCATAATATCTTGTAGTGTATCCTCAGCTTAAGCTGTTTGGCATTGGCAGATCAGATTTGTCATTTTCATGGGCGTAACCCACATACTCAGCTGTGCTGCTCATCCCACCAATGCATGTTCCTTACCAATGGGGAACCATTTAATAGGGAAATAAACAAGCTTTCCTACAGGATACAATGTATTGCCAAGAAGCATTGTTACAACAGAGTAATCACCTTCCAAATACACATTTCCAAACTTTTTGTTTTATGTTTATCTGTTATTTTGGGGATAATATCGGTCACACTTTACAATAATGGTCACAAAAAACATTAGTTAACTGTTAACTAATGCTTATTTAGGGTTAGGTTAGGTTACTAATGTTAATGAATACCTTAGTTAAGGTTAGGGTTAGGTAATAAATAAATAACATTAGTAAATGGTTAATTGAGACATTAGTTAACTGTTACTTAATGATTAATAATGCATTAACTAATGCTTATTAATGTACCCTTATTGTAAAGTGTTACCATAATATCTCTGATAACAGTGCCCAGATAGCAAGCGGATCAGGGCCATATCTAGGCCAGATCTGGCCCTTGTGGCTTAGTTCCGGCCCATATATGGCCCAGAATCATTACACATCCGCTTGCTATCTGGGTGGAGAGGGGCTTTTACTTACAGCTCATTGCTGGCAGTTTCCTCTGTGTGTGCTTCAGTGGTGGGTGATGCCAACTGGGCGTGGTCCCCAGTGGGGTCAGAGGTCGATACTAAAGACCCTTGTTCAGAACCACCTGGCCCCTCCCTGTCCTCTCCACCCTCGGCCGGTCTGTAGCCCGAGACCCCCGAGCAGCAGCTCCCGTGGGGGGATGTGTGGGTGTGTCGGGGCGAGTATGATCCATGGCGGTGTGCTTTGAGTGGACAGCGCCCGTGTCTTGTCGACAGCGGGGGGAGGCCGGACGCAGAGGAGGACAGCGGCGAGCTCAGGCAAGACCCCTCGCTCAGGGACCGCCCCGAGGCTTGGCGCCATGGAAACGGATCCACCCGTCTCAGATCCCCCTCACTGTGGTGCTCTCTAATTGGCACTTTCCATTTTGCTCCCGGGCATCCGGCGCCATTTTGTGGCGACCCTGGCGCCGGTTTCCCCTCATAGACTGGGGATTCAGGCAACTGGGGCGCTTTGGCTCCCTTGCTCCCTTTGGAGTCCGATTTAAAATGGAGATTAAAGCAAGTAACGCCGGCGCCGTTCCTCGCGCCGCCTCTCCCCTCCTCCGCAACCTGCGCTGAGTTATCGACCGGCGGTTTGACAGCTCCGCGCGCCTTCTCCTCCTCTCTCCTCTCTTCCCTCTTCTCCTTCGCCAACACCCTCCCCTTCCCCTGAGAATGGCCAGCTGGGGGCTGCTGGTTCATATCACCATCACTCCTCTCCAGTCTCTCCCCCAGACGCTGCCTGGCTTCTTGGCACAGGGTCCAGGCTGCGTTCCACACCCCGATCCCCCTCCACCCCCCGGGACCGCCCGCTTTGGCTCTCGCCGCCTGGAAGTGTCGGACGGAGAACTCGCCACCCAGTCGCTCCTCGTAGCTCTTCAGCGCCCTTAGATGGGCTTTAGAAGGGCAACGCCCCGTCTCTGTCTGGACCAGATATGCCCTGCATTCCAGGGCCAGGGCACAGGCCTAGAGAGAGAGAGAGAGAGAGAGAGAGAGAGAGAGAGAGAGAGAGAGAGAGAGAGAGAGAGAGAGAGAGAGAGAGGGAGAGGGAGAGAGGGAGAGAGAGAGAGAGAGAGAGAGAGAGGGAGAGGGAGAGAGAGAGAGGAGACAGGAGAGAGAGAGAGAGAGGGAGGGAGGGAGAGAGAGAGAGAGAGGGAGAGGGAGAGAGAGAGAGAGAGAGAGAGAGAGAGAGGGAGAGAGAGAGAGAGAGAGAGAGAGAGAGAGGAGACAGGAGAGAGATATGGGGAGAGAGAAATAAACAGATAGAGAGAGAGAGAGAGAGAGAGAGAGAGAGAGAGAGAGAGAGGGAGAGAGAGAGAGAGAGAGAGAGAGAGAGAGAGAGAGGGAGCGGAGACAGGGGAGAGAGAGAGATATGGGGAGAGAGAAATAAACAGATAGATAGAGAGATGTTGGGAGAGAGGAATAAACAGAGAGAGAGAGAGAGAAAGAGAGAGAGAGAGAGAGAGAGAGAGAGAGAGAGAGAGAGAGAGAGCAGGTAACGGAGAACGGGAGAGGAGAGAGAGAGAGCATGAGAAAGAGAGGAAGAGATTTCGTTTAGCATTCTTGAAGTCATGATGTGTGTGTACTGTACTGTATATTGGCTAGCGAGTGAAGGTGCTTAAAGATGGATGGACTGATGACGGTTCGGTACAGTAGGGAGCAGGGCGGGGCCCTGGGCTCAGGGTCAGGGGTCAGGGGTCATACTGTCCATTACATCACTCAGGAGTTCATTTGAAATTTCCGATCCAATACTTCACAACAGTTTTTATTCCACCATTAAAATGAATGAAAATCGCCCCGAACCCTTCAGTTCAGTACACTCCTGCAGGGCTGAGGTTCACGGGCAGCTTCATACGATGAGGAAGAGGAAATGGAAGAAAAGAGGTAAAGAGGCTGGAAGGAAAGAAGAAAGGAAGGAAAGAAATGTAGAATGGAGGAAGGAAGGGAGGAAGAAGGAGGGAAGGAAGGAAGGAAGGAAGGAAGGAAGGAAGGAAGGAAGGAAGGAAGGAAGGAAGGAAGGAAGGAAGGAAGGAAGGAAGGAAGGAAGGAAGGAAGGAAGGAAGGAAGGAAGGAAGGAGGAGGTAAGGAAGGATGAGGTGGAGGAATGATGCAACACAGTATTCTAGATCTCTAGAGCTGTGTTCGGAATCGCTCCCTATTCACTATATAGTGCACTATATAGGGTGTCAGCCATTTTGTTTGTAGTGTCCGAATTCTCCACAGAATTTTCGTTCCCTATATAGTCCACTATTTATTACCCACAATTCACCTTGATTTCCAGGGAACAGTGCATGTACCCGACATTTTCTCCGTTCCCTAGGTAGTTCACTACATGGTGAACCCTATCTAGGGAATAGGGAGTGAGGGAACGAGGGAGCGACTCCCAACACAGCCAGGGTCTCTCTTTAGTCACCTGCTCACAGAAGCGGTGGAGTTGTACCATATTGTCCAATTCTGCATGTTTCTGCTCTGCTCGCAACAGGAAGTTGGCCATGTTGGATTTGAAAGTGTTAATCACTGTCTGGAAAACATCCGTCTCAGGGCTAGAGTCAGCAGTACCCATGATCCTCTCTGCCTCTGCCACAAGTGTCAAGGCGTGCTTTTTTTTCTCCTGTGATAAATGACAACAAAAAAAAGTTTTAACAAGGTTAAAATCTTCCTCCCAAACCATCTGTGAATCTGTGAAAGAATGTGTTAAAACGTTCTTGTGCAACCGAGGTGAGTCACCGTTCCCTCTGAGACGGAACAGAGTCTCGATAAAGCTGTCAAATTAGACAGAAATTCAAGTCGATAATGTTCTCCGGTGAGATGTAAACAAATTGGTGAACAAAAATATCAAACTGTGTTACTTTAATACAGGCAGTAATAGTTTTCCCATATTATTATTTGATCTACTGTATCTTAATCCAGGTTGATTTCATCTATGTTGTTAAACTGTTGCATGTTGGATTCTTTCCTTGTACCTTGGCCTCTGTGAGGAGGGATTCGGCCCTTTGAAGGGCCCGGTTCTCACTCTCCACGTTCTCCTCTGGGGAGTTACAGTCCTTCAACCGGTTCTCCCCCTCTGAGTGGAACCACGCCTTGGCCTGCGTGGAACACAGATGACAAGAACACAGATAAGAGCCTCCTCTCACAACACCTCATTTCTGTCTAAATATAAGAGGGCAAGTATGGAAAAATGTACATTTACCAAAATGCTCTACATACTACAGTCCCTAAATACTATACTGTACATAGTACAGTACCTAATTGATTATTGAATCGACACGCCTTGGCATGTTTTGAACATTAACCATGCGAAGGAATCTACCTACTTTTATACACTTTGTTTATTTGCAGTCTTTTATATTTGGATTTCTTGTAGAGTATATTTGGAATCTATTGTAAATTAGTATCAAGACCAGCTTACACCTAACGACTGTGATCACGGGAGCGCGCAGCAACTCCAGCAAGACTCTCAAGATTTTATTACCACTTTGGAATTTTGTCTGAGACTTTGAAATCGGGGGGAAAGTCGGTTGGTGTACTTTAAATGTTCAACCTCCCAAATGGGAACACCACGTGATCACTCAGAGAGGAGTTCTTACGAAGTCCTTCATCCCAAGTGCCATTAGCACCCTCAACTCCACTAAGGGACCAACAAGATAAAACCAGGGACTGAACTTCTTTAATATCTAACTTACCTTGTCTGTCTGTTTATATATTTTGTCTTATTAACGGCCTTTTGGCTTCTTATGTTGTTGTTTTTTCTGTATGGTGAGCCAAAGACAATTTTCCACCTCGGTGGACAATAAAGTTCTATTCTATTCTATTCTGAACGCACCGTGTTCAGTCTGCCGTCAACGTCCCTGAGTCTGAAGAGCAGGTCCAGGTGCTGCAGTGACTGGTTGGACCTCATCACCAGCGTGTGGACCCTCTCTTCCACCTGGTTGTACAACGACGTCGCCGACTCCATAGCATTCCTGTGGTCAGAGGGGGAACATTAGCGTCTTAGCGTTAAAGGACCATACCGGTCTAAATATGATTTGATCTCCTAAAACTACTCACCCAACGTTTATCACATTACCACAATCCATTTTCCGAAGTAAAACTCGCGCTAAAATATATATTTGCATTTTCACGTTTTACTTACATTTCAAAAGTTGAAAAGTTGAAAAGCTTCAAAACTTATTTTTAAATTGTTCCCTTGTTGTGCTGACAAACTCGCCCAGGTTAGTTTTAAATAGTTTTCAGTAGTTCTTATTTTCTTTTTAACCCTCGTTGCACAGCCTGCGCCAACGGTCTGTCTTCTTCCTGTTTACATGGCAGCCGTTGCTAGGAGCGCTGGGTAGAGAATCTAGTGTAGGTGGATTAGAGAATACAGCACAGGAGTTCAACGAATTCAAACAAAAATAATATGTTACTGAAACATGAAACATGAAAACTACTGAAAATTATTTGAAACTAACTGGGATGAGTTTGTCAGCGCAACGAGGGAACAATTTAAAAACACGTTTTAAAGCCATCATGTTCAACTTGTTGAAATGTAAGTAAAACACGAAAATGCAAACATCTTTTAACATGAGCTTGACTTCGGAAAATGGATTGCAGTAATGTGATATACGTTGGGTGACTAGTTTAAGGAGATCATATCCTATTTAGAGCGGTATGGTCCTTTAACCGTGCGATCAGAGCAGCAGGTTGTACTTCTCTCCTTAACGAGAGCGTAGCTCGGGCTTGTGAGGCTGCCAGGTGATTCATGCGCTGTTTTCCCTCCTCTGAGGCCCTCTCTACCTCCCTCCAATATAAAGAAGATAATTCACTCTCATCTCTTGACTGTGCCAGCTAACGTGGTGTGAGGTAATGTCTGTCTGCTGCTTGTGTTCACCAGGTGGGTGCTACACCTCGACACTCACTGGGGTGCGTTCTCCAACTGCTGAATGAACCCCTCTCGTAGTGTGTGACAATGACAATATTTTAGAACAACAATACACTACTACAGGCATTTTTCACATATTACAGGACGTGCACCATATGTTTGAAGTACACCAATCAAGGTAACTGTACTTTAGATTGCTATTGTTGCACTATATGCCTTCAGCACTAGATTATGCTCTTAGTCACTTGTTTTAGAAAGAAGATGCGCTTGTGAGTTCTGGCAAGTAGTAGTACATTGGCTCTTCCTACGTTAAATGCAATTATTGTTAGTCGCTTTGGATAAAAGCGTCTGCTAAATGACTGTAATGTAATTTAATGTAATAATAATAATAATATAATAAAGTACCTATAGTCTTCAGACTGGGGGAATCGGAACTCCTCCCTCCTCATTCTGGCCAGCATAGCCCCGCCCTCTCTCTGTAAAGTAACCAATCGGGCGTCCTCCAGAACCTCTTTCATTGAGGTCTTCTGATCCTGTATACACAGCTGCACGTCCTGAAAAAAAAAATAAAAATCATTAGCAACCTCATTTAGCACTGCTACATAGTACGCAATAATTCCTGTTTTAAATTCTCTACCAGGGCGGTGTCCATCTTTTTGCTGTTATCAATTTTCTTGATGGCTTTCTGGAGTAAAACGGAGGCGCCCAGCAAGTCTGACATGAAGGAAACCAGTTTCTGAAAGGCAAGAATGTAGAGTTCAGCTTTCGAATTGAGCAGCGAGTAGGAATTTACACGACTACTTAATACAGGGGTACCGGTATGCAAGGCCTAACTCAACACCTACTCTGACCTTTCACCTCTTGGTGAAAACCCCTCATGTACAGTATCTAAGAGAACGAGAGGCCTAGGCTCTTCCTACAAGCAGCGCTGTGTGGGTTGCTGTACGGACACCTGGTGACCCTTCACCCCAAACATGTTGCTCGTGTAACTGATGCAGTCTGGGTCATTTCCAAACGGAGTAAATCACATGAGGGCGGGTGAACTCCCCAACGTCAACATCGTAGATCTCATCCAGTATTAACAGTACTCTGTCTACACTTCCTATTTGGTTACGTTAGCCAGTGATAAATGTCACCAGAACAGTTCCTGTCATGGAGAGGGTGTGACTGTATTCAGCGTTGATGCCAGATTAACGTACGCACCACATGAGTAATGAAATATGTACATGTCTCTTCCTGGAAGAAGAGTAATCGCTAGTGAGTGTATTGTTACCACATAGGGGTGATTATCACATACAGTATGGGTTTGAGGTAATACAGTTGTTGTAAACGCCTTTGAGAAACTCATGTGGATGTTTTTTTTTCCTCTTCCATGGTAATTCATAACACAAACCATTGTTTCGTAAAGTTACACACGCTGGTGAAATAACTGTGGTTTATGGCATAAAAAAGCCACTGTTGGCAATTCAAAATGTGGGTACTGCAGCATTTCATAAACATATTTCACTTGTATTCTACGTACAAACATACCAACTGGAAAACTACAGGAAACAATGAAACTAGGGTCCTGAATATTCAGTACCTGATGAAACTGCAGCCAATCCGTGTGGCTGTAGGGGAAGGTCCCGCCCAGGTCAGAGGTCAACTGCTGGGCCTCCACGGTCTTGTGCAGGGCCTTCAGAGAGGTCACCACATCCATCTGGGAGGACAGAAGCATGATGGGAACTAGAAATGGCGCTTGGAGAACACAGACCTCCGCCCATGAATGGATTACGTGTCTCTGTGAGCGCGCACGTGCGTGCGAACAGGACATGTTTGGTATTGTTGCGTTCGTTAGGCTGAGAGCTTTATGCCCGTCCAAACCTCGTTTCTCTGTGACCTTCCCATGTAACAATATGGCCGTTTCAATTCCCCCCATTGACAGTGAATGAGGGGGATTCACTAAGTTAAAAAAAAAAAAAAAGAATGGTGAATGGCCGCCCAGATAGCAAGCGGAATGATTCTGGGCCATATATGGGCCAGATCTGGCCTGTATTTGGCCCTGATCCACTTGCTATCTGGGCAGCCAAGTTTGGGCACATGGACTCGTGCTTTGGCCAAGTTTGGGCTTGTGGACCCGCCTCGTGATTCGGATCAACTCTTCTAAGTTGGCCCATGCTACATCCCTCCACTGAGTTTCGTCAAAATCGGTCCGGTACTTTTTGGGTAATCCTACTACCAAACAAACCAACCAGGAAATGGTAGTACTATAAAACGGGGCGAGTTGTACGTTTTAAGCCCATGGGCCTCGTGACCGGCTCGTTCATCCTGGAATCTTCCGGCCTGACGCTTGGACTCATTTACCCTTCGTCCAGTATTCCCAGTGCTTAACCCTGCATTGCTGCTTGCAGCTGTATGTATTCTTATCCTTGGTTTAATCCTATATCATCCTTTCGTTCTTATCTAACCCTTCCACCCTCCCTTCATGAGCGGAAGGGACAGGGGTATGACCTCTGACCTGTAGTCCAGGCTGTCTCTCAGGCCGAGCGGAGGTGTCTTTGTCCACCAGCATCAGGACGCTGTGGACCGCATGCAGGGCTTGCTCCTGGAGGATCGACCAATGGGACAAGCAAACATATCAGGGTCCGTCAACACCCAGGGAACAGGATCAATCAAATGAGTAACCTTCTGCATTGGGGATGCATGCAGTACCTGCTACCCTACGGGTAACTATTAATAATAATAATAATAATAATAAAATAATAATAATAATAATAATAATAATAATAATAATAATAATAATACAATCTGTAATCCTGCATTTACCACAGGACTAGTAATGACAGCAGTGTACTAAAGCAAATGTTGTGTTCTAAGGGAGACAACACAAAATACCTTATACCCCACCTATTAAAACTGACTGAAATCTAAACTCAATACCTCCCTCTTGTGGATTCATACAGCAATTACGATTCAAAAACATGGATAAACTGCTTGAGCTATTGCGTCTACTTAAATTTCCAGAAACCAAAACACCTCGTTGACTCATGTAAAAACACCTCATGAACTCATGTGAACTCAATCCCGTTGTCTCAGACAAATTGTGTCAAGATGTGGGATTGAGATAAAGGGTTGAGATTAGGGATTGAGCGATGAGGGACTGAGGTAAAGGTCTGACCCGTATCTCACCACAGTATTGTTAGAGAGTTGACACGGTTGACTTAAGCCTAATTTATACTTCATAAAACAGCTCGTGGCTCATGGCTCTTGGTTGTCATGGAATGGAATGCCTGGGCGTTGTCTTTAGCTTCCATTCCATGGCAACCAAGAGCCATGTGACATGAGCCATGAGCCGTTTTATGAAGTATAAATGAGGCTTAAGTGTGTGAGTGCTGTTGATCTAACCTGGGCCAATAGCAGAGCTTTGTAGAGCAGGGGGGGAGGGGCCTTCTTCCTGGCGTCGATCACCAGAGTCATTCCCAGGTCGCGGACTTCCTTCCTGTAAACACACACAGGGGGCCGTGTCTCATTTAGATGTGTCCCCGTCATCCTGTAAACACACACAGGGGACCGTGTCTCATTTAGATGTGTCCCCGTCATCCTGTGAACACACACAGGGGATCGTGTCTCATTTAGATGTGTCCCCGTCATCCTGTAAAAACACACAGGGGATCGTGTCTCATTTAGATGTGTCCCCGTCATCCTGTAAACACACACAGGGGATCGTGTCTCATTTAGATGTGTCCCCGTCATCCTGTAAACACACACAGGGGACCGTGTCTCATTTAGATGTGTCCCCGTCATCCTGTAAACACACACAGGGGACCGTGTCTCATTTAGATGTGTCCCCGTCATCCTGTAAACACACACAGGGGATCGTGTCTCATTTAGATGTGTCCCCGTCATCCTGTAAACACACACAGGGGATCGTGTCTCATTTAGATGTGTCCCCGTCATCCAGGCGCTCTCTTTCTGACGGACGGCTTGTTTACAGGAAGTGCTTTTAGACGCAGTCACCTTGAAATCTCCGTGGGGGTGAGATGAGTTCACCTACCGTATGTAGATAAGAGAACAACAAGACATGATACATGTGTGGGTGCACACTCACATACTCACACACTCACACTCACATACTCACACTCACATACTCACACTCATAAACTCACACTCATATACTCACACTCACATACTCACACTCACATACTCACACTCATATACTCACACTCACATACTCACACTCACATACTCACACTCATATACTCACACTCACATACTCACACTCACATACTCACACTCACATACTCACACTCACATACTCACACTCATATACTCACATACTCACTCTCACATACTCACACTCACATACTCACACTCACATACTCACACTCACATACTCACATACTCACTCTCACATACTCACACTCATATACTCACACTCACATACTCACACTCACATACTCACACTCATATACTCACACTCACATACTCACACTCATATACTCACACTCACATACTCACACTCATATACTCACATACTCACTCTCACATACTCACACTCACATACTCACTCTCATATACTCACTCTCACATACTCACACTCACATACTCACACTCACATACTCACACTCACATACTCACACTCATATACTCACTCTCACATACTCACACTCACATACTCACACTCATATACTCACACTCACATACTCACACTCACATACTCACACTTATATACTCACACTCACATACTCACACTCACATACTCACACTCACATACTCACACTCACATACTCACACTCACATACTCACTCTCACATACTCACACTCACATACTCACACTCACATACTCACACTCATATACTCACACTCACATACTCACACTCATATACTCACACTCACATACTCACACTCGCATACTCACACTCGCATACTCACTCTCACATACTCACACTCACATACTCACACTCACATACTCACACTCATATACTCACACTCACATACTCACACTCGCATACTCACACTCACATACTCACACTCACATACTCACACTCACATACTCACTCTCACATACTCACACTCACATACTCACACTCACATACTCACACTCATATACTCACACTCACATACTCACACTCACATACTCACACTCACATACTCACTCTCACATACTCACACTCATATACTCACTCATATACTCACACTCACATACTCACACTCATATACTCACTCACATACTCACACTCACATACTCACACTCCCATACTCACACTCACATACTCACACTCACATACTCACACTCATATACTCACTCATATACTCACACTCACATACTCACTCTCACATACTCACACTCACATACTCACACTCATATACTCACACTCACATACTCACACTCATATACTCACACTCACATACTCACACTCATATACTCACATACTCACTCTCACATACTCACACTCACATACTCACTCTCATATACTCACTCTCACATACTCACACTCACATACTCACACTCACATACTCACACTCACATACTCACACTCATATACTCACTCTCACATACTCACACTCACATACTCACACTCATATACTCACACTCACATACTCACACTCACATACTCACACTTATATACTCACACTCACATACTCACACTCACATACTCACACTCACATACTCACACTCATATACTCACACTCATATACTCACATACTCACTCTCACATACTCACACTCACATACTCACACTCACATACTCACACTCACATACTCACACTCACATACTCACACTCACATACTCACACTCACATACTCACACTCATATACTCACACTCACATACTCACACTCATATACTCACACTCCCATACTCACACTCACATACTCACACTCATATACTCACACTCACATACTCACACTCGCATACTCACACTCGCATACTCACACTCACATACTCACACTCACATACTCACACTCACATACTCACTCTCACATACTCACACTCACATACTCACACTCACATACTCACACTCATATACTCACTCTCACATACTCACACTCACATACTCACTCTCACATACTCACACTCACATTATCACACTCACATACTCACACTCATATACTCACACACTCACACTCACATACTCACTCTCACATACTCACACTCACATACTCACACTCATATACTCACACTCACATACTCACACTCACATACTCACACTCACATACTCACACTCATATACTCACATACTCACTCTCACATACTCACACTCATATACTCACACTCATATACTCACACTCACATACTCACACTCATATACTCACACTCATATACTCACACTCACATACTCACACTCACATACTCACACTCACATACTCACACTCACATACTCACACTCACATACTCACTCACATACTCACACTCATATACTCACACACTCACACTCACATACTCACACTCACATACTCACACTCACATACTCACACTCACATACTCACATACTCACTCTCACATACTCACACTCACATACTCTCACTCATATACTCACACTCACATACTCACACTCACATACTCACACTCACATACTCACACTCACATACTCACACTCATATACTCACACTCACATACTCACACTCACATACTCACTCATATACTCACACTCATATACTCACACTCACATACTCACACATATACTCACATACTCACACTCACATACTCACACTCATATACTCACACTCATATACTCACACTCACATACTCACACTCACATACTCACACTCATATACTCACACTCATATACTCACTCATATACTCACACCCATATACTCACACTCACATACTCACACTCACATACTCACACTCACATACTCACACTCATATACTCACTCACATACTCACACTCATATACTCACACTCATATACTCACACTCACATACTCACTCTCACATACTCACACTCACATACTCACACTCATATACTCACTCTCACATACTCACTCATATACTCACACTCACATACTCACACATATACTCACACTCACATACTCACACTCACATACTCACACTCACATACTCACACTCACATACTCACACTCATATACTCACACTCATATACTCACACTCACATACTCACACTCACATACTCACACTCACATACTCACACTTACATACTCACACTCACATACTCACACTCATATACTCACTCTCACATACTCACTCATATACTCACACTCACATACTCACACTCACATACTCACACTCATATACTCACACTCATATACTCACACTCACATACTCACTCTCACATACTCACTCTCACATACTCACACTCACATACTCACACTCACATACTCACACTCACATACTCACACTCACATACTCACATACTCATATACTCACTCACATACTCACTCTCATATACTCACACTCATATACTCACACTCATATACTCACATACTCACACTCACATACTCACACTCATATACTCACTCTCATATACTCACACTCATATACTCACACTCATATACTCACACTCACATACTCTCACTCACATACTCACACTCACATACTCACACTCACATACTCACACTCACATACTCACACTCACATACTCACACTCATATACTCACACTCACATACTCACACTCATATACTCACACTCATATACTCACACTCATATACTCACTCATATACTCACACTCACATACTCACACTCCCATACTCACACTCACATACCCACACTCACATACTCACTCTCACATACTCACACTCACATACTCACACTCACATACTCACTCACATACTCACACTCATATACTCACACACATACTCACACTCATATACTCACACTCACATACTCACACTCATATACTCACACTCACATACTCACACTCATATACTCACACTCACATACTCACACTCACATACTCACACTCACATACTCACACTCATATACTCACACTCACATACTCACACTCACATACTCACACTCATATACTCACACTCACATACTCACACTCATATACTCACACTCACATACTCACACTCATATACTCACACTCACATACTCACACTCATATACTCACACTCACATACTCACACTCACATACTCACACTCATATACTCACACTCACATACTCACACTCACATACTCACACTCATATACTCACACTCACATACTCACACTCATATACTCACACTCACATACTCACACTCATATACTCACACTCATATACTCACTCATATACTCACACTCATATACTCACACTCATATACTCACTCATATACTCACACTCATATACTCACACTCATATACTCACACTCACATACTCACACTCATATACTCACACTCACATACTCACTCTCACATATTCACACTCACATACTCACACTCACATACTCACACTCACATACTCACACTCACATACTCACACTCACATACTCACACTCACATACTCACACTCACATACTCACACTCATATACTCACACTCACATACTCACTCTCACATATTCACACTCACATACTCACACTCACATACTCACACTCACATACTCACACTCACATACTCACACTCACATACTCACACTCATATACTCACTCTCACATACTCACACTCACATACTCACATGGACACACGCACGCACACACACAAACACGGACGCACACACACACACAAACAGACAGCACACACCCACACGCGCACACACACAACACACGCACGCACATACACACTCACACACACAAACACAACACACACACGCACACACACACGCGCACACACACACACACACACACACACACACACACACACACACACACACACACACATACTATGCCTTCCCAACACACTCTCCTTCCTCTATCCTCTCCCCACGCCACACCTCTAATAGCTGTGTGTGTGCATGTGTGTGTGTGTGTGTGTGAGTATGTGTGTGTGAGTATGTGTGTGTGAGTATGGGTGTCATGCTTCCATGGCCTGACAGTTCTATAAAAGCCAGCCCTACATTCCAGGCCTTCAGCCTGACTGCAGCTCGTTGTCGTTATGGTCAGAATTCTTCTTAACCAGAGAAGGAAAGGGATGATTTGTTTAACGAGCCAGCTGTCTCCTTGAATTCAAAGCTCGTCCATTAAATGATGTGTTAACAGACTGGACTGTAAAAGTGTACGGGTCTGTAAAAGTGTCCGGCGGTGTATCTAAGTGACATGTGGTGGTGGTCGGGAGACAGTGGTGTGTTTTGAATTAGGTCAAAGGACCGACTGCACCTGTTAAAAGACATAAATACTGTATCTGTTTGTGATTTGGTTTTATTATAATCGATGTCAAAGTCTGGAAATACTCGGTTGTTCTTTTAAAGTCAACTGTATAAAATTATGTATCTGTAGGCTAAAGTTCCTGGATAGTCTACAAGTTGAGGTGAACTGTGGCGATAGACTGATATTTCATCGCCCCCTTGTGGTAAAAAGATGGAACTGAGCATCAACTCTTTTGCATAGTGCTGACATGAGCAAATAACTTGCATACAGAATTGTACTGTACTGAGCATGTAATTAAATTGTACACTCACAATACATCAAGTTTTACACACTGAATATCCTAAGTTCTCGCAAATGAATACATGCATAATGCATGCATAACTGCGGCCACTGAACATGTGTGTGTGTGTGTGTTGGGTGTGTGTGTGTGTGTGTGTGTGTGTGTGTGTGTGTGTGCGTGCGTGTGTGTTTGTGTGTGTGTGTGTGTCTGTGTTGTGTCTGTGTGTGTGTGTGTTGTGTGTGTGTGTGTGTGTGTGCGTGTGTGTGTGTGTTGTGCGTGCGTGTGTGTTGTGTTGTGTGTGCCGTGTCGCTGCTCATTCATGTGTTTGTGGCTAAATAAGCCCTTGAGGTTCAGTAATTATGATGATGATGATGATGATTATTATTATTATTAATATTATTATAATAACCACCACAAGGTGTACACAATATGTCAATGTTGCTTACATCCAGTACACGGCTGCTTTAGAACGCTGTATAACATGACTAAGCATTAACTTCTCCCATTTTGGCGTGCGTCTAACGACGGCTCATTCAAAACATCCCGCTCTTCTAACCTGGGTATGGCGTGAAGGTAGAGGAGGAGTTTGCAGACTTCCGGAGCCGACGTCACGGGGGACATCCAGCCCTCCCTGTCCCCGTGGACCTCCACCACCGCGCGGCCCGCTTTGTCCCTGCTCCCTGGAGGGGTGGAGGGACACGATTCGACACTCAAACACCAGGATACCGAACCGTCAGCCGCTCAGAATGGGCCCCGGTGAAGTTCATAATCAAAAAAACATCAAATCTGATCAGGATGTTGTGATTTTTTTTTGGGGGGGTGGATTTCCAGCACCTCAACTAAGAGGAAAACACAGTGGAGTTCATGTTATCATTTTTAACAGACAAAGGGCTAAAGAGCTGTGCGCACATCCAACCTAAGTAGGCCAGGTGCTGGATCTTGGAGTACATACATGAGAAGACACACACTGATTTCTCCCGGTCCACTTTATTAAGAATATCGCAACGTTTCGACCCTTAGGTCTTCATCAGGCAAGTTGCCTGAAGTTGCTTGATGAAGACCTAAGGGTCGAAACGTTGCGATATTCTCAATAAAGTGGACCGGGAGAAATCAGTGTGCGGATCTTTCCTCCTCTTCTCATCATTTTTAACAGACACATGCCATGACAGCACCTGGTAGGCTGGTGATGCCCAGGTGAAGCAGCCCACTGATGCTTCTGAAGTTGGACTCCAGGGAGGGTGGAGGTGGTGGACCTCCAGCGCCGGGAGAGGGGGGTTGAACCGAGGGTGCAGAGGGCTTGTCGGTCTTTGGGCCCTGGAGCTTTGTTCCTATGCCGTTGGCAGTTGGAGGTGTCCGTGTCTCTGCTTTACCAGGCTGGGAGTCTAGAGGGGCAAGGAAATATGGAAAATGGAAACTCTCTTTGGAAGACGGACCCGTCGTCACAAAATGTACCTTCCCTCCTAATCAACATGAGAATGTATTGTTTAAAGGTTACACTAACGTACACCAACATTGCCTGAGTGAATGCAAAAAGAACGAAAGAATTCTTTCTTTTTACTGATTTTATAGGATGATATATCGTTCCTGTGCTGAATTTGTCTGGGTGGTGGTGTGTGGTATTTTCAAGCTGTTGGACATTCTTGAGAGAGAACACCCAGACATAAAGTAAAATACAGCAAATTATGCATCGTATCAAATATCTTTCTATCATGATGTGTCGTTCTATCTGCAATTATTGCAAGTCTCTGTGGATAAAAGCATCTGCTAAATGCCATATGTAATGATGTACTTCAATTTGTGTGAATCAACGTTTTCTCTATCGCTCATCATTCTGATCCTAAAGTCTCTTGGTTGAACAGTTTGCGTGGTCGAGTGGTTTTCACATCAAAAACGATCGCAGAAATGCAAGAGCCAGCATTCTCAAAGATTCTTTACTATAGCCAAACTGAATGCCAGATTGTATATCCTGTCCGGTACAGTGACCTATGACCTTTCAGTACTGTGAGCGGATCCGTGTGGGGGGAATCTTTCAGCCGTAACTCTCAATAGTTGCCTTTCATGCAAACATGGATCAAACCACCACAGCTGCAATGTGCACAGCTTTTAAACATTTGACACGCTCTCTGTAACAAAACACTTCGAGGTCTGTTAAGCCTTTCTTTGATTTCGAACATCCAAATTGGCCTCTCATTTTAAAGCCAACAAAGGCTTGTCTGTTTTCTCTCTCCATTCCAGCATAACAATCTGTGACAGGCATGTCTCCAGACAGCCCTCAGAGGGCCCTCATGAGGGCGCGAGGGTGCATGGGGAGGGCATAGAGAGACACAGTCGTCTCCTTCCTCCCTAGTACCCTGTCTCCTTACATTACAGGAATGTTCTGATTCCCCCCGCTAGCTCAAAGACGTACCCTTTGGTCTCCTCTCACATTGAGGCGCTCCGTACTATTTCCATCCTCCCTCTTCGGAATTGGGAGTGACGTAAATGCTGGCGTTGCGTGTAGGAGCCCAGACACAGGATGAGGACTCGCCCCAAAGGAGCCTCATATTTAGACCTGACCTATGACCCATGAGCCCTAATTCTAAAGAGCTCAAAGTAAACTTTGACCTTTGGCGGTGCATGCTTCCATCAGCAAGAGGAGTCACGGTCAAGTTTAGATCTGTCTGTTTATACAGAGTTGGGCTCAGTGTCCCTTTGAAAAAGTAATAACATACACCAGAAATCAGGGGAGTTGTCTGGACAGGAATAACAACCACACAGAATGTCCATGACACTGTGGGTATGGGAGTTACTAAAGACATGCCCATGACACTGTGTAAGAGTTAGTGAAGACATGTCCATGACACTGTGTGTATGGGAGTTAGTAAAAACATGTCCATGACACTGTGTAGGAGTTAGTAAAGACGTCCATGACAATGTGTGTATGGGAGTTAGTAAAGACATGTCCATGACACTGTGTATGGGAGTTAGTAAAGACATGTCCATGACACTGTGTAAGAGTTAGTAAAGACATTCCCATGACACTGTGTAGGAGTTAGTAAAGACATGTCCATGACACTGGGTATGAGTTAGTGAAGACATGTCCATGACACTGTGTAGGAGTTAGTAAAGACATTCCCATGACACTGTGTAGGAGTTAGTAAAGACATTCCCATGACACTGTGTAGGAGTTAGTGAAGACATGTCCATGACACTGTGTAGGAGTTAGTAAAGACATTCCCATGACACTGTGTAGGAGTTAGTAAAGACATGTCCATGACACTGGGTATGAGTTAGTGAAGACATGTCCATGACACTGTGTAGGAGTTAGTAAAGACATTCCCATGACACTGTGTAGGAGTTAGTAAAGACATTCCCATGACACTGTGTAGGAGTTAGTGAAGACATGTCCATGACACTGTGTAGGAGTTAGTAAAGACATTCCCATGACACTGTGTAGGAGTTAGTAAAGACATGTCCATGACACTGTGTAGGAGTTAGTAAAGACATGCCCATGACACTGTGTGTATGGGAGTTAGTAAAGACATTCCCATGACACTGTGTGGGGGAGTTAGACAAACTGTACAGACAAACTTATAAAGGCATTCAGCATCTGCTGCAAATGCAATTTTCACTCGATACCGGGCTGGTTGTAGAAGCTATAATCTCTAAATTTTAGACAATTTATTATACAAGCTAATAGAATCTCTAATCTATTGACAATGTAGACCTCTTTTCTTGCCCCGTAAAACTAGGCCAAACTAGAAAACAGTTTCACAGTCAGATTATATACAGTAGTAATTGTATTACCTTTTTTAGGTGACTGTCGTCTCTCCAGCTTTGGGGACACCAGGCTGAAGGTTGTCCCTTTCTTACACTGCACCACATGGATGCTAGGGATCAACTCGGGACAAATGTCACTGTGGCTCCTGTTGTTGAGTTTGTGGACCAGAGGACTCCCTTTGGGCGTTTCTGACACAGTAGAAAGCGACCTTAGCTTGGCTTTGTGTTTACCTGTGGGCTTCACCACTTCCATGCCCCATGGTTTTGAGCCCATGCCACAAGCATCTACAGCTGGTTGAAGAGTACTTACAGGGGGTAACTTCGCGTCAGGCTCTGCTTGGTGCGATGCGTGGTTTGTCTGAAATTCCTGATCGTGGTGTTCCTCAAGGTTTAGTTTAGGGTCCAATAGAGATTCCTTCATACATTTTCCTGGTTTGTGACTTATGGCTGGTGTCTTTTGGTGAAGACCACTATTTCCTTGAGAATCCCTACCAAAATATCCGTGTTGCTGTGGCTCTTGGACTGGTGTAGGATCTTTACAGTGGTTATAAAACTCACCCAGCTCCTGAACTCCCCCTCCGGAATGTCCCTTGAAATCTCCTTCCTCCCCATCACAGGGACCCATCTCCTCCAAAGCAGCCAATAAGTCCACACTCCCCCTCTCAAAGGTGACAGGATTGCGCAAAGCCGCAAGGTAAGAGTCCCTGTACCTGCATTTCAGCTCTTGGCCACTAGGTTCTTGCCCCAACTTCCGCTGGGTGCATGGCGTGCAAGGCTCCTCTGAAAACTTTAGAGTTCGTCCACAGGGGGCACTGTGCCCTACTGGTATAGGGGGAGGAGGCCTGACTGGTTTGAACAAAGGGGGAGTAGAAGGCTTTGGAGTCCTGTCAAGTCTTGAAAGACCCTCTTTCTCCTTAGCAAAATCTATCAGATCTACATAATCACCCTCAATCTCCCGGTAGTTCCTGCTGTCCCAGGTATTGGGCGATACCCACCCCACGGGCTTGACTAGCGGTCTAGAACGTGGCCTGGGACTGGGCCTGTCATGGTCCACTTTGACAAACTTGGAGGAACCCTGAGAAAGTCGCAGGGACGCCGAGATCCCCTCCCTAGCGGGGAGAGCCATGGTCTGAGCGGACGGGTCGGAGCAATCGGAAGACGACTTCTCCGCCTTGAGAGGAACTTCTCCAATGACAGGCGGCGTAGTCAGCGCGGTCTTGGGCTTGTCCAGAAACTCCGGGATTGCTACGTGTGCCCACGGTACCTTCATCACTCCCTGCTCCGTGGAGAGCAGACAGAGAGACAACGGGGTGCCGTGCCGGCCATAGTTGACCTCCCTCAGCCAGTCCTCGGTGAAGATGCAGGGGTAGGATGTCTCAGCGATGGGCGTCTCCTCCACCTCGCGACACCCTTCCTCCAGGAGACTCTTTAGAACGATGCGGGCAGCCTGGTCCCCGAACGGCTCCACCTGTAGGTAGAAGTCCCCCGGCCGCAGAAGTAGAGGGTTGAAGGGGGCTAGTTGGATCACCGTCCTGTCCCGGAGACACAGTGGCCAGCCTTCACAGCGGAACAGCACATCAGAATAGGCAGCCTGAGAAGATGGAGGGGTTAAAGGTTACTGCTCTGAAGTGTAAGATACCGTTGTTTAAGTTAAACCTCTATTTAAGATGTTTACTATAAACGGGTGTGCCATGACAAGAAAATACCTTACTGTTTATAAATCAAGGACATTGTGAATTTTAATTATGTCACTTGATCTCATTGTTTGTGTTAAGAGTGCAACAAAAGTATGTTCTCTTGAAATTAAATATGTCTGAGAAATCATAGGCTTACTATATGTTTTAAAAATGTAAATTGTTCAAATCAACTCAAAGGAGGTATACAGTATGTAATCAATCTCTTAGATGTTTAGTTGTGTAGTTTAATGTAGGTTTGGTATCCAAAAGTCTATCTAAGTGCTTTTGACAGGTCAGAATGTAACGAGATAGATGTCAGATCCACTTTTACCTCAGCTCTGTCGAGCTGCTATAATGAAAAACTCAAGTCAGTTGAGCCCCATTGTTAAAGCAAAATCCTGGAATTTGAGACACTGCCTTTTTCTTTCTGTTCACGGTTTAAAGATATAAAATGAAGACGTCCTCTGCTAAGCCTATGCCAGCTTACAGCTTGGCTCCACTGGGTGCATTAGCGTCAGTGTCAACCATCGGCTATCAGACGCTAAGGAAATGAATCCATTGTAATTAATGACAGTGGCTCCACTGCAGCTGTTGCATTATGGTCGAGGCCTGCGTCTCTCGTTAGAGAATTTCCGAGGCTCATTTCTTGATTTTTGACGGTAGAATGTCGACGCCGACGGTTGATGCTGGCGGTTAACGCCGACAGCTACAGTGGACTGTATTTGCGTGTTTGCGTGTCTGGCCAAAATGGAATTAACAATTATTCCTTCATCCATTCTGTGATCGGTAAGAATTTGAAAAAAAAAGACTTCATAAAGAGTTTAAAAATGACTGACCCACTAAAAGTGTAGCACATAGTTAGCCACATAGTTAGTTAGCCTTTTTCTTTTGCTGCAAGAATGGCTTTGGATTAATATAATCAATGATAACATTGTAAGACTTAAATAAACGGCACATCTATCTCATTATGCAGTTTGCCTACAATGTTTTTGAGGCCAGAGAAATGTGGCGTCTTGCTTTTGTCATTTGTGCTGCAGTGTAGATTGTATCTGTCTCAAGTGCATATTGTTCATATGTGTGGTGTTACAATGCTGCTCTGCACATTATGCTGTTCTGCACATTAGCACCTAATGTGCTAAATGGTGATAAATATGCTTTCATTTTACAATGTTGTGAGTGTCTGTGTGTGTTTATACCTAATGCAGTATATGTCTGTGTTTTGTGTGTGAGAGTGAGCAGATCGTGTGTGTGTGTGTGTGTGTGTGTGTGAGAGAGAGTGTGTCTGTGTGTGTTTATACCTAATGCAGTATATGTCTAATGTCTATATGTCTATGTCTAATGCAGTAATTGCTGTCTGTGTTTTGTGTGTGTGAGAGAGTGAGCAGAGCGTTTGTGCGCGTGTGTGTGTGTATATGTGTGTGTGTGTGTGTGTGTGTGTGCGTGCGTGTGTGTGTGCACGTGCATGTGTGTGTGTGTGTGTGTGTGCGTGCATATGTGTGTGTGTGTGTGCGAGTACACTCACGCATGCCGCCTGCTGCACGCTCTCGAGGACGTGCTTGGCCGGGATGAGGAAGTCCAGCAGGCACTGCAGCGCATCGCCCTGGTAACGCTCCTCGATGGTGCGGAACAGCTGGCTGAGCACCGTGGGCGCGGTCCTCTCGAAGGGCGGGTACAACGCCGACAGGGCGCTCTGGATGGACGCGTCCAGGGACTCGGGGTTCTGGACGAAGACATGAAGAGGGGAGTCAAGAGGGGCGGGTACAACGCCGACAGGGCGCTCTGGATGGACGCGTCCAGGGACTCGGGGTTCTGGACGAAGACATGAAGAGGGGAGTCAAGAGACGTATTGTTTTGTTTATTAGGATCTCTTTTAGCCATCGGCTAGTCTTCCAAGAGTCCTCAACTAAAACATACAGTACAAAACAATAATGCAGAAAATACTACAATTTATAAATAGAATTCAAGAAAAAATAAGAAAAGAAAGAAACATGTAGAAGATGTAGAAGTATTCGAGTAAAAGACCATTCTCTCTTCATTAGAAGGTTATATTGGAGGTGGAAAATCAAATCTATTTGTTATGCATTGTTATATTGGTTTGCTGGAGCTGCTGCCTCCGCGACCCGACCCCGGAGAAGCGGATGAAGATGGATGGATATTTGTTTGCTGCAGTATAACTTTATTGTTCATACATTTCTCTGTATTGTGACACAAAGTATGAGTGATAATTCCAGCTTTTGGAATGCCCTATTGTGCCCATACAGTCTCAGATATAGTGTGTGTGTGTGTGTGTGTGTGTGTGTGTGTGTGCGTGTGTACAGTACGTATGTGTGTGTGTGCTTGTGTGTGTGTGTCCGTGTGTGTGTGTGCGTGTGTGTGTGTGTGTACAGTATGTCTGTGCGTGTGTGTCCATGTGTGTGCGTGTGTGTACAGTATGTGTGTGCGTGTGTGTACTGTATGTGTGTGTGCTTGTGTGTGTGTGTGTGTGTGTGTGTGAGTGAACAGAGCGTTCCAGAGGTGTTTATTTTATTGAGTGTCACTGGTGTTGACAACACCGCTTTATTTGAATGTCCACAGATCCAGGGAGCGTCCAGAAAGATAAATACTCTGCAAATGTGAAACTTAGGAAAGATATTTTTCTTGGCCTTAACCCCTAAACCCCTCCATTGGAATGCCTCAAAGCAATATCCCTTTAATGTCTTCATCCTACCACCCCCCAAAAATGTGGAACAGAAATTAACTTTGAAGTAGGACGAGGGTAATTTTAGGCCATTGTAGCCTCAAGACTAATATATTCATATGTCCAACATTATGAATGAAAGCCACCCAAAAAAAACTTCACAAATCCAAACATGCCTCTTTCTCATAAAACTATTTCAACTAAACACATAAATCTCTCCAACATCAGTGCCAGTGGCGAAAATTTAAAAAAGCTTTTAGAAGATGAAGCATTCTATTTGATGATCAACCCCAGATGGGGGTCTGGTCTGGTTCTGATGAACGCAAGTCTTCTCCATGTCAAGTGTTCGTTTCATGCGCGTCCAAGATATACCTAATCTGAGCCGCTGCAGCGGGCCGAGGGTCAGGTTCTGATCCGATTCAAACGGACAAGTATGTGCAGGAGAACAAAGACGCGTATGGTCCCCATCTCAAGTCCCCGTAGAGAAGGACCCCTTGTAAGAGGACCCCGCTGTGCCCCAGCGGTACTGGTACTGTTTACTGCGCATACATGTCTGTTTCAGATCGCTGGTGCTGGAAGAACTACAGGAGGTTCTAGCCGTCGTGCCCCACTCCGCTCTTCGGACCAGCTGTGCCACAGAGAGCACGGAGACTGACTAAAGACCTCCTTTGTGTAGTCTTCAAATGAGGACCATTGCATGTTTAGAACTGGGGGAGAAATATGGGAGTCATTTGTAAAATGTGGATATTGTTGACATTGACACAAACTCCTATTCACACACCCACAAAAATCACATCTCAATCATTATTTCCATCATGGCACATGGTAGTGGACCTATTATTTTTCCATGCCTGGTTTGGTGTGTGACGTATTTGGTGTACGCTGCTTGACGTGCACCTTTATTCAAATACCGTAGTAGCGTTTATGTATTGTCTTTCATAATGGAAAATAACTATGACAGTTTACAGCAGTCAGACAGTTAGCAGCTGGCTCTAGTGAGGGCCTCACACTCGTACTGTGTACGTTGGACCGGGAGAGCTCTTTACACCGGGATGCAGAAGAATGCTAAGTCACACTGTTGGTTCGCAGCTCCCTGTGGTGTTGACCTCTGACCCTTCGAGCGACTGTGTTTTTAGAGTATTCCAGACTTAGCTCTTCTGGCTTCACTGAGGCAAGGTCAAAGACTAGTCCTGTGTAAACAACTCACCAGCAGACTCAAAGATCTCACGCCGAGAGCCATGCTAACCTATGTTTTGCTATCCTGTGCTAACGAAACCCACTGTGTGGTCTGTGTAACTAGACTCTAGACTGGGTCGTATACTGGGCTTAAGATACAACATTCGCTGCTGTTGACACCTCACACCTGACACCTCAGACGCCAGGCAAAGGAATTCCTATCATGTGAGGGTTATTCTCAGGATGAACCAGGCAACATTAATGATTATTATAGGTTCATCCGCCTCTAACTTGGCCTTAAAAGCATAGTTTTCCAGGCCATTTCAAGGTCATTAGCCTTTACTGTACAAAATGCTTATGTGGATTTCCCATGGCTTTTGCTAAAATGTATGCATGATTAATCACTGCCCCCCCCCCAAAAAAAAAAAACTAGGCTATGTCAACAGGATGTGGATGCAAAAAAAAAAACTGCTGTCGATACATGACAAATTATACCATATCAATGTGTCTGCTAGATTGATTGCATGCCTTCAGCAGTAGAGAATGCTTCCTTTTGCTAATTGTGTACATCTGTCTCAATAGATTAGGACTTAGGAAACAGAAAGCCCCTGAGCTTGGTCTTCACATGCTAATGCATCCCAGCTGTGAGTGAGTAAGCACTCATCAGAAGGCCGGGCTCTACTGTATTTGATTTGAGTTACGGTAGACTTAAGGCCATATTCGATAAAAATAACACAGTTGAGATTGTTAAAAGGCTGATGCGATGTATTTTCCCTGGCTGCGAGGTTTATGTGAATCCATGCGCAGATGGATGTCTGTGTTTTACAGACATGGGATCATTTCATCCATCACGGTAAAATAATTCCAGAAGGTTGACGACGGTAGTGCCAGATTGCTTCACTTTTTTTTCTTTGCATACCACAGAAAACATCCGGAAAACGTCTCTGATTGATCGGAAGAACCTTCAGATCGGAACTTCACGGTCGTTTGAAAAAAATATACTAACGCAGCACCTGGCTAGAGTCGTCCTTTTCCGTCACCACGGTTAAACTCGCGGTCCTTCCCTCCCAAGCCTGGCCCTTCCTCATGGGTGGCTCGGTCGGCGTCCGTCTCATGAGTAAGAGATCTCCTTGAGTTGAGAAACATTAAACATCTCTCCACAGCTGGACCCGGTTCAGACCGTCTCGCCGGCCAAGTGGAGTGAGTGGTCTGGAACGGAGACGGGAGTTGTGAGTTCTTTTATATCCCATTACCTTTGACGTGCTGCCAGGCGGCGTTGCCGAGCGCGCCGGGGGCCACGCGCAGTTCATCGCGACGTCTTCCCGAGGAAAGAATAAAAAAAACACGTTTGTGTTTGATGGCGGTTGGGTTGGGGTCATCTCTATATTCCCGGGGAACATAGGACCCTTTTTCTGGGGGAACATAGGACCCGGGGAGCATAGAACCTGGGGAACATAGGACCCGGGGAACATAGGACACGGGGAACATAGAACCTGGGGAACATAGAATCCGGGGAACATAGAACCCGGGGAACATAGAACCCTTTTTGGGGGGGAACATAGGACCCGGGGAACATAGACAAGGTCCCGTTGGGTTGGGTGTTTTGCCACCGAGAAGCTGTGTCTGATGGGTTCTGATAGTGGCCCGTTTGGCCTCCGACCACACGCTACACGCTTAAAACAGCTTTGGCCAGCCTCAGTTTGCTATCTGTCTGCCTCTTAATCTAATATTTGATCTATTTTAATGAAATAGAGCGAAGAGAGATGGATAGAGAAACAAGGGAGAGAAAAGTAAAATAATCCTTCTTGGCCTCGAAGACACACAGGCAAAATTGTTCTGGGAATTTATTAGCTGTTTTCATTGTTATTGGTCAACTCCCATTTTAATCTAAGAAAATTTACTTGGCTACATCCCAGTAACAACACATTACAGTATTAAACAATATAAATAAACCTGGCCCTCATTTCCCTGTGTTGAAAAGAGGAATGGTGTTAATTCCCCATCGCCTTAGTGCCTTTAGATTCACCTAGAAACCCAGAGAAGGTCCAATCAAGCATGAATCCAGAAGCATTATCTTGGCCTAGGGAAACAGTAGGACTATGGCTGAAGTCCAGCTGACAATTACATTCCACTACCGCCCACTCTGCCCACTCAAGTAAGCCTGCTGGGAGTGTGACCAGGGGGTTTCCCCGGGCTCAGAGAGCCAGTGTCCCGGAGACAGAGGTTTAATCCTATTCAACAAAGAGCAGGGCTTCAGAAACCCTTCAGTCCCTAACAAAGGTTATTGATTGACATGGAGGTGACCAGTCACATCTGTCATGAAAGTTGGTCTTTGTCCCGTCTACCCCAGGATGTGCCTTGGGCATTTTCGCTGTGGTAAGCACTAAGTTTTTTGTTTTGTTTTTGTTTTAGACCTTTATTTAACCAGGTAAGCTCATTGAGATAAAGAATCTCTTTTTCAAAAGCGACCTGGCCAAGAGGCAGCAAATTACAATACAAAAGGTTACAATATAAATAGCATACATACAATAAATAAAATAAGCTCAAGTTAGAGGTATAACAACTTATTTAAAAGCAGTGACAAACCCCAGTGCTTTCAAGTTCTCTACCGTATTTATAGTCCTTTCTGTCATTGTCTATGGGTTCTATTTTGCCCCACATGCTGGTCAACAAAGGCATGATTTCTGTGGTGTTAAAACACCGTATAAACAGGCTGTTAAGGTCCATGTCCCGCTGCATGTGGAGTGGACCGCCATTTTCAAAACCGACCGCAGCAGCATAGACAACAGCTTAAAGGCGTAGGACACTCGCAAATGTGATTATCATAGGATTACCAAAAACTTACTGACCCCTTTCTCTTTGTGAAGCTAACATACCATAGGCTTGGCTGATTTCTCTTTCAGAACTAATCATTGTTTTGTTTTCTTTAGCTCCTCCTGTTGTTGAAGGATGGAAGGTCAGTACTTCCTTTGAGCTGAAGACGAGAAACGACGAGAAAATAAACCCTTTTTTCCAGGTATTTCAATTGAGATGAGAAGATGTGACAGTTTGTGGTAGATAGAGAGAGAGAGAGAGAGAGAGAGAGAGAGGGAGAGAGAGGGGGGAGATAGAGAGAGAGGGAGAGAGAGAAAGAGAAAGAGAGAGAGAGAGGGAGAGAGAGAGAAAGAGAGAGAGAGGGGGGGAGATAGAGAGAGAGGGAGAGAGAGAAAGAGAGAGAAAGAGAGAGAGAGAGGGAGAGAGAGAAAGAGAGAGAAAGAAAGAGAGAGAGAGAGAAAGAGAGAAAAGGAGAGAGAGAGAGAGAGAGAGAGAAAGAGAGAGAGAGAGAGAGAAAAAGAGAGAAAAGGAGAGAGAGAGAGGGAGAAAGAGAGAGGGAGAGAAAGCGAGAGAGGGGGAGAGGGAGAGACAGAGAGATAGAGAGAGATAGAGAGAGATGGAGACAGTGAGAGAGACAGAGAGAGCTGACCTGGCAGTAAACCTCGGTGACTGACTCATGTTTGTCCGACCAAGCAGAAAGATAAAAGCGTTCTACAGCAGAAGACCAAACCATAACACTACATCATTATGTCTGTGTAGACACAGGGTGGTGTTGACAATAAGCGCTCTCCTCAAACAAACCGTGACTCAAATAATTGGCCCACATTCATTCAGCGTATGTCATTTCAGCATTTGGAGAAAAAAAAAAGCTAATGGCAGCTTTTTTTTATGGACATAACATCTAAGAGATTTGTTTTAGGAAATGTATTTAGAATACCTCAAACTGGCATCCAAGGATGTATGGTAGCACTCACCACTTGCACAAGGAAAAAAGCAGGGACAAATCCTCAATTTCACCAGTTTATTGCCGGCCGTCAATTCACATGACAACGTTTGGGCCTCTCGGCCTTCATCAGAACATGAGAAACAGATAGTGATCAGATGGTATATCCTTGGCATATATATACTTGGCAATCGTCCAAACATCCTTGGATGCCAGTTTGAAGTACATATTTGTTTTTTTGGGGGGTTGAGCACCACAAGTACACCTCATTGTCTGGGATAGCGCATCCATCCTTCCTTTGTAGTATTTAGAACACCATTTACATTTTTGAAAGACGGAGACAATTGATCTGATTGAACAAGGTCTGTTTCCATCTTCCTAGTAGTAAAATAACCCCATTCCCTGTTCCCAGAGTTTCACCTCCTCCACTCCTCTCTGCTCCTCCTCCTCTTTCTTAAGGAGTGGGTGCTCCTATTGCATGATGGGACAGTGCTGTCTTTGTCTGCGGAACCTTGTAATACTCTGCTTAGGGTTTTGGCTAAGGGGCACACAATTGAACTAAGCTATCTTAAACCCTTTTAACACTGCCCGCCCAATGATAAATCAAAAAACGAGCCCCAGAATGAAAAAGCACCTACATCCATTCATTAAGTTCTTCCCATTGGTTTACTCTAATGCTGTGGACTTGGCTGCAAAGTGGATTTGACAGAACCGAGGTGCCGTTGGTTTTAACGGGCCTGTAGAACTCAGAGCATGCAAGTGCAGTTAAGAAGTCATGTAAACAGTGTGTCGGGTTTCTGGTGTTGCGTTGCCTTTGTTCAAATAAAGTCGGGAACAAAAGCGAGGTCTGTACGGGGGAGCTGCGATGCCGGTTTAAAAACAAAGACTAGGTTTGAAGAGATGTGGAATTCCTTATCTAATTAGAACTCAGTTTCATGAATGGGGAAGTGGAGCATGTGTCGTGCCAGTATAATACTGTAGCAGTACACTAGGATCACATTTACAGGATTTCAGATCTGAAGCTGTATAGGAATGAGCAACATTCCGAAGGAAAGATGCACTGCTCACTTTTGTGATGCCGAAAATATGTGAGTTCTTTGTGGCGCCCCTCTGCGGACGATGCGTTGAGGCTAATCAAATGTCACCATAAACCACTGCTGTCACATCGCTAGACATAAATAATCCACTCATGGTTGCCTTTCGCAAGACGGTATGCAGATGAACTGTGCCAAGGACCAGTGGTTGAGGCTTGAAGGCCAAACAAAGTCTTGCCCAGTTTAATACTTTGAATACATCTGCCTGCTGTACATCATGGCTTCCGCAGTCCCTTGAGATGACCATGGATGGGTGAAGGAAGTGCAGAACAATCCTTGCTTTTATACACCCAATCATGTCAGATCTGTGATTCTCTGAAGACAGGAAGGAAGGAAGAAGGAAGGAAGGAAGGAAGGAAGGAAGGAAGGAAGGAAGGAAGGAAGGAAGGAAGGAAGGAAGGAAGGAAGGAAGGAAGGAAGGAAGGAAGGAAGGAAGGAAGGAAGGAAGGAAGGAAGGAAAATGAAAACATTAGAAATGGACCTCTATCTTCTTCCTAAAAAGTGTGCCCAAAAATATGCATTAGCCCAACCTGAAATGGACCTCAGAAGTATAGGAGAGATATGATTTGTCCTGGTGGAGTTTTCTGAAAACAAAGCACATCAACCCCAAGAGAAAGAATCTGCTATATTATATTGGTTATGTCATCCACCGATTCTAATATGGTCTACTGAGCTTCTCATTCAAATTAAAATGTGAGATACTTTATCTCAAGGCCAATTTCAAGCAACTGATTACAGATGTATGAGACGCTGTGAAACAAGTGACCATCTCTGACCCCGTGCCATCAGCGCAGCCAGACAACGCTGAGGCGTTTAGCCGTCTGTGCTCTCTGCATTTAAAGATGAAATGACTCTGCCGAGGAGATGCGTTGGGTGGATAACTCTGATTCCTTTTGGAAAAGACCCGCTCTGTTTACCTGGGGTAGAATGCATCCAGATCGAAAGGCTCAAGGATGCATCCAAGGTTGAAGACAGCCATCTTCAAACATTGACTCGTTGCTCGGGACCCACTTTAATGTTTCACTTTAATGTGTTTAATGTTTCAGGAATACTCACCCAATCCTGTGTAAGAAGGGGGACAGGAATGAGCCTGTGTTTGTTTTTTTATGGTAAATGGTAAATGGACTACACTTATATAACGCTTTTCCACCTTAGCGGCACTCAAAGCACTTTACAATGGCCTCTCATTCACCCATTCACACCAATGGCGGTAGCTGCCATGCAAGGTGCTAACCTGCTCATTGGGAGCAATTTGGGGTTAGGTGTCTTGCTCAAGGACACTTCGACATGTGGACAGTCGGAGCTGGGATTCGAACCACTGACCCTTCGATCACTGAACGACCCGCTCTACCAACTGAGCTACAGCCACCCCTTTAACTGGGGTTGATACTGTTATACTTGCCCAAGTCCACATAAGAGCCCAAATAGTGTAAATGTCTTCAAAAAAGTAATACAATGGAAAATCCAAAACTGCTACATTGCCTTTAACTCTATCACAGTAATGTATTTACACTGAGCAAATGTGGGCCTAGTACTAGTAGCAATCACAGTAATCTGTAAACGCCTTGATCCATATAAAGTTAGACATCAATGTCAATCCTTGAGAACCAATGACACTAGTATGTTGCAGGGACTTACCCCCAATTCTACCCTTGATGCTGACTCGGCCGGGGATTGAACCCCCAACCTCCCAATCTAACCACAAGACCACGTCGCTGGTAGCTTCAGTAGGCTAACGTGTTTCAACAAGGACACGTTTCAATAAGTGTTACACTCTTAAGCCTGGTTTTCCCAATAAACATAAAATTGCATTGCAATTGCATTTTTATGTTTATTGTGGAAACCTATCTTAATAGTGATGGCACTGCAACACTTGTTGAAACTTGTCCTTGTTGAAACCCGTTAGCCTACTGAAGCTACCCATGGACTGGATAATATGCTTAGCCTGGTTGTGTCCCAAGGAATACGCATCAATAACGTTTCAGTGCCTGACATTACTGCTTCTGATCACTACTGTGTTCTTTGATGCTCTGTTGAATGCGTAATACGTGTGGTGAACGATCATTTACAGTTCAGAAGCAGTGCTTAGAGGTCACAGCAGAACAAAGGTTTGCAAACCGCCTTGATCCATGCAATGTACATTGTTTGATAAATGAAATGGCAATAAATGTGAGGTGCGCGAGGCAGCAGAGGTAGGACTCAAATGCAGACGGAGTCAGGCGAAGAAGGTGATTGGTGGAACTGAGGTTTAAGCCAATCCTAACAGAGAACAAAGAGACTGAGGCAAAATACTGTATATAGACAGTCTAATGAGGTGCAGCTGGTACAAATCAACAAGACAGGTGCAGACAATCACACAGGAGGGAAGACAGCGAAGGGTTAACTGAACGAGCACGACACAGCACAGAGAAACCAATAGGGGGCACACAAGGAGAGGGAACACACAAAACATGGGTGCATGAGAGAAAAGTGACTAGGAAACAGGAGAAAAGTGACTAGGAAACAGGAGAAAAGTGACTAGGAAACAGGAGAAAAGTCACTAGGAAACAGGAGAAAAGTCACTAGGAAACAGGAGAAAAGTCACTAGGAAACAGGAGAAAAGTCACTAGGAAACCGGAGAAAAGTCACTAGGACACCGGAGAAAAGTGACTAGGAAACAGGAGAAAAGTGACTAGGAAACAGGAGAAAAGTCACTAGGACACTGGAGAAAAGTCACTAGGACACAGGAAAAAGTCACTAGGAAACAGGAGAAAAGTCACTAGGAAACAGGAGAAAAGTCACTAGGACACCGGAGAAAAGTGACTAGGACACAGGAGAAAAGTCACTAGGAAACATGAGAAAAGTCACTAGGAAACAGGAGAAAAGTCACTAGGAAACAGGAGAAAAGTCACTAGGAAACAGGAGAAAAGTCACTAGGAAACAGGAGAAAAGTCACTAGGAAACAGCGCAGGACGTGACACACATTGGACAGCGTTGCGCCAGTTAAGATTAAAGACCAAGAAAACCTAGAAGGAGGCTGTTTTAAAGATATATCCGCACGAGAGAAGAGCCCACTTTTCAACAATCATTACATAAGTTTGCAGCAACTCTTAGGATGGTTACGGTTCTCAACTATTGACCGGTTATCGAATCCCTCGCCATCCTCTGACATTCTCAGCATGGCTTCTGCCTCAACATTCTTTAACAACAAAATAACTACTATTAGAGATGGTATTGTAAGAAAATCTAGAATCCCATACGATCTGTACAGTAACGAGCCAGAAATGAAGAGGAACTTTAGTAGCATCTCTGAGGCAGAACTCCCTATGATTGTGAGACAGAGTACCTTCAACTGGTTGTCTTGACCCTGTCAATATGTTTTTAATACTGTCTCCACATCTGTTTTAAAAGTACTGAACACATCTCTTGAGACTGGAATATTCCCTAATACATTAGGGAATATTCAACTTCTGTTGTGAAACCACTGTTGAAGAAACCAAACCTTAGAACATATAGTATTGTTCTAGAACATATAGTAGTGTTCTAGAACATGTAGTAGTGTTCTAGAACATATAGTAGTGTTCTTACCCTTCATGAGAAAGATACTTGATTTGTTTTTTTTGCAGACAAGGTCTCAGTTCTTATTCTCTTAGTATTAAATGTGCTATACAAATAATGTACATTATTATTATTATTGTTGTTGTTGTTATTTTAAAAAGCATTCTTTAGGCTAATTCATTAATTTACTAAGCCTATCTAAAAGCATGCGCAGATGTGTGTAGTGACTGAACTTGGCGTGCCTTGCTCAGAAATAGCATTGCCTCAAAGTTCCCCTTTTCAATCTTGGCCCTTTTTCCATCAGGAAAGGAACGTCTGTCACTGGCACACATTTGATTGGGCTATTATACTTGTGGGCTCGGGTTTTCATCAGAAAAATACTTCAGAGATGTTTGAAGGTACCTTCTGTCACCTCCTCCCACATTGGGAGAGCAAGTAATATAGATATGCACGCGAGGCCGGTTCTAGACCTTTGGAAGCCATAGGCAAATTTTTCTGTGGGTGCGAGATAAATCCAAGCAATAAGACTGAGGCACCTTCATCCCATTGTAACGGCTATCAGCAGCAATGACGCACTTGAACATGACCTGAGTATCACGTTCGGTTGGGACCCCAGCCAATCATATCAACCTACTGCTGGGGGAGTGGGGGCATCCCCGAAATCTGTGATTGTGATTGCTTTTTGATTGGCGCCTACTGTGTCCAATGAGAGCATTGTTACTTTTTAGACAAAAGAGTAAAAAAAAAAAAGAGACAAGTCAGCAACGGGGGGATATTTTTGGACAAATGAGATGTACCCAAAGAGTCAGCTTCATCACCAATGCCAGGTGGGACTGCATACCTGCAGACCAAGGTCACATGTGGCACTGAGTTTGGCAGGAAATGGGTCAGGATTTGCACGGGGCTCGCCACAGATTTGACATGCAAACACCACTCCTCCAAACCTGGCAACCATTGCTCAGACAAAGACTTTCCTGTGAGAGCAACAACAGGCAGATTCTTGAAAGATGTTTTCTTTTCAACGAGTATATTTCTCTCTCTTTTTCTTCATTGGAACGTCTCCAAAAGCCAACCGCTGCAGTCTTACTAAGCATGACAAAACAATTAGTCCTTTTCTCTTGACTCTCTTCCCACAAGTTGCTTCCTGGCAGAACGTCAGGAAAATATTTCTAAATACTTGTTTGTGTTTTGGGAGCAGTTAGTTAATGACTCCCGGTGCCCTGCTCAACAGGTTAAACAGGCCAGGAAGTCAGACACGATGCCAGTAAGGGTGGTCACTGACGATAAAGATTCCATTTAATCTTGGCACTTGGAATATCACGTGGGCGATTTTAACGAGCGTCTGTAGGGGTGAATGACAAGGGCAGTTGCTGGGCTCCCTTCGCAAACTGCGCAAAGCTCTTTCCGAGGCCAAACCAGTGTGCGGCTCTGAACAGTGGGTGTGTGGAGTTGGTGTGAACAGCTGAGGCATCGCAATCACATGAATGGTGCTTTCGAAGAATGTGGCCTTCGGGAACTTTTATTGAGATGTTTTTTTTGTTTTGTTCCGGTGTTCAATCTGATATGCAATGCAACAAACCAGTGTGAACGTAATGTCTTTCTGTACTCTGAAGATGTTTTAGAGGAGACTATTGACACATTTGCGGTGCATATACATTTACAGTAGAGTTAGAGTTCAGAACGCACAAGGATTCACTGATTGAATATGACTGACGACTCTTCACCTGGAGGGACACTGCGATGCATTTGAAATGCTTAACTGAGAGTCAAGACCATGACCTTATTTCACTCTGCTGCAAACTGCAAAGTTGTAAAAGACCCCACAGAACTACTCTCGTTCTCTCTCTCGTAGAAATGTGAGACCAAAGACATCTATCTATCTATCCATCCATATATATAATATCTATCTATCTATAGTATCTAAAGTATCTATCTATCTATCTATCTATCTATCCATCCATCCATCCATCCATCCATCCATCCATCCATCCATCCATCCATCCATCCATCCATATATATATAGTATCTATCTATCTATCTATCTATCAATCTATCCATCTATAGTATATATCTATCTATCTATATATATAGGCCTAGTATCTATCTATCTATAGTATATATCTATCTATCTATATATAGTATCTATCTATCTATCTATCTATCTATCTATAGTATCTATCTATCTATCTATCTATAGTATCTATCTATCTATCTATCTATCGATCTATATATATAGTATCTATCTATCTATCTATATATATAGTATCTATCTATCTATCTATCTATCTATAGTATCTATCTATCTATCTATCTATCGATCTATATATATAGTATCTATCTATCTATCTATAGTATCTATCTATCTATCTATCGATCTATATATATAGTATCTATCTATCTATCTATATATATAGTATCTATCTATCTATCTATCTATCTCTGTAGGTCGTCCTCAGACAAGCACTCCAGCGGCGTGTCTCGTTCTCTTGATCCTCCATGCACCTTCTACAGTAGCTCAGCAGTCCTCTCCACTCCTGCGTCTTTCTCTAGTACATCCACACGCCGGCGTGGGACGCCCGGGTGATCGACTGCTTCCAGAGCAGTACATCCACACGCCGGCGTGGGACGCCCGGGTGATCGACTGCTTCCAGAGCAGTGCCTCCTGTTGTCTTTAGAGATAGACGGTCTGGGAGGATGCACTGTACGTGATAACCTTGGTTTTCTGGGCGCTCAGCCTAAGACTAACGTTGGCATGCTGGTCTCCACTCTGGTCAAGAGCTCCTGTGCCTTGTCCACATGGTCAGATAGCAGGCTGATGTTATCTGCATCGTCTACTGGAGGTCCATTAGACTACAGCAGGAAGTCATCTAAAGACAGCTAAAGACTTTGTTAGATGGTAATTGGAATTAACGAACTCTGGTATTGTTATTGTATTGTTTTATTTTTTATGTACAACTTATGGAGTGGGTATATATGATGTTTTACTATGTTCATTTGAATGCATTTTTATAATGTATTCTATAATGTATTTTGTGATTTGAATGTGTTATGTATTTTGTATGTGTATTCTTGTGTTTTAATTGACTGTTGGAAGAATAGCCATTGGCTAAGAGAGTTCCAAATAAAAATCTAAAAATCCAATCTAGATCTCCTGTTATAGTAAATGGTAAATGGACTGCACTTATATAGCGCTTTTCCACCTTAGCGGCACTCAAAGCACTTTACAATGGCCTCTCATTCACCCATTCACACACACACATTCACACACCAATGGCGGTAGCTGCCATGCAAGGAGCTAACCTGCTCATTGGGAGCAATTTGGGGTTAGGTGTCTTGCTCAAGGACACTTCGACATGTAGACAGTTGGAGCTGGGATTCGAACCGCTGAGCCTTCGATCGTTGAACGACCCGCTCTACCAACTGAGCTACAGCCGCCATAGTATAGGTGTTATAGTTCCTGCTCCCCTTCACTGATTCCCCTCTTCAGAGCGCAGGAAAAATACATTGATACCAACTCTAAAAGTTGGTCTGTGGAGAAAATCAACGATTCTAGCCCTGGAAGGTCTTCACAATAAAAACCCATTCCTAGAAAAGCCCAAAACTGAAAGGCACTTCCCCTTAAACGTTTACGGCAATAATTCTCTCTTTGAAAATACACACAGAACCCCTCTCGTAAGTTTGACCCACTTTTGTGAACCAGATTAAACTGAAAATGCTCCTCTGCTCAGCAGCAGTTAAAGTTCTCCCTCCAGTCCAACGTCTTAGTCATCTAAAAAGGTTGCCAGTGGAAAGTATCTCCATCTGTAGATGTCTGCAGTCATAGTCAGGATTACGGAAATCACACCCGCATGTAAAATAGGAGCGTTTATACTGCGAACAAAGTGAAAACGTGCGTTCTATTAACTCGCAGAAGGCAGCAGTGGGTTCATATACAGTATCCTGCAGCCAATGGGAAAACAGACGACCATATTGTTGAGATGTGATGGTTTGCTGTGACTGGTTGGCCAGGAAGATGTGCGTGGCTGATTAGCGAATCAGAGCTGTGAGATCCAGCGATACAAGGTTGATTGACACGTTTGCTGGCCAATCATCGAGTCTCAACCCAGAGTGTGTCTGCTAACATGATCCGGGACTACGAGATTTGGACGCAATCTATTTGATTGGATCCGGCACCTCGTTTGTAATTATCAAAATATCAATATAAATTGAGTGTAACATTGAATATTATCTTTTCTTTTATTCTCGTGTCCCATCGAAGTTACTCGTTAAACACTTGCTTGCCTATTTATGACAGACGTCAATCACTCAGGTCACTGCTGACTCTGTGTGGGAGTTTTGTGAAGGCGTGGGAGTTTTGAGCAGGCGTGGGAGTTTTGAGCAGGCGTGGGAGTTTTGTGCAGGCGTGGGAGTTTTGTGCAGGCGTGGGAATTTTGTGCAGGCGTGGGAGTTTTGTGCAGGCGTGGGAGTTTTGTGCAGGCGTGGGAGTTTTGTGCAGGCGTGGGAGTTTTGTGCAGGCGTGGGAGTTTTGTGCAGGCGTGGGAGTTTTGAGTGGGCTATGTCATGGTAAAATGTCAAAACTAGAAATGGTGCTCAGAGAGCATAGACCTCCGCCCCTGAATGCATGGTGTGGCTCAGTGCATGCCCAAATTGAATGACCTGACAGGGGGTAGTGCGGTGCCCTCCAGGCTCACCCCCCCCCCCCCCCCCCCCGCACACCCTAGTCCAAATCCCTGTGTCCCTAGCACCCCCACACAGGGAGCTGGCTTCGTTACGCTCTAAGTTTTGTTTTGATTTGTGTATCCGGCCCTTGGTTCGGATCTGGTCCAAAATGTAATGGTTTCTAAGTTGACCCATGATGCACCACTTCACCGAGTTTCATAAAAATCAGTCAGGTATATTTTTTGTGTAATCCTGCTACTGTAACAAATGCACACACACACACACACACACACACACGTGCACACACACACACACACACACACACGCACACACACGTGCACACACACACGCCACCGAAAACATTACCTTGCGCCCTGCGCTGTCACTGGGGTGGAGGTAAAGACAGTCAAATGTATTTAATTTCTTCTAACAGTTGGAACCTAGCGGAGCACTAAAGCAGGCGAAAGTCATTTTGGCGGAACAGCGGATAGCAAAAGCATTGCCAGCATGGACTAAAAAAAACCTTCTAGGAAGGAGAAGAGGAATATGACGAGGAGAACGTGAAATTGGAGAGAGAGAGGACAGTGGAGATGAGAATGCGACTAGGCTATGGAGTTGGTGAGGAGACTTTTAGATTTATGCTGGCCAATGGTTCAAAGCTTTATGGTGTCATTTTGGCATAATGATTCCATTACTGTACGCCCCACCGCTAAGCAAGTGGGCGTCTGTGCTGTGAAATGGTGAAATGATGAGTGGCTATTATGAAAACTTGTAAGTCCCATTGTTGTGGGCATGATTCGCGCTTCGCAGAGTTTTCACGCTCCAAATAAATTGTGCACATATACAGGCTGTGTTCTGGGACGTCCTGATTTACAAATTAAGCACCGCAAATAATCACTGAATAGATTCAGATTGGTATTTATTATGCCGAATGGCATATAATAAAATCACGTTACTTTATTGCGCAGTGAGGAATAATATATATCATACTGTAGACACTGTATCCTCACCTACCTGATTTATCAAAGATATTGTTGGCGCCTACTAACTTCTACTGTGCATCTGCTGTCAATCAGTCTACCACAAGACAGCATGGTGAGCAGTTCACAACAAAACAAGATCACTGCTATCTTTTCTACGTAAACTCCACGAGTCTTGCTTTTCCTTTGGGTAATTTCAGGCTATCATTTAGGATAAAAGGAGAGACACTCTTCCAAGTGGAGGCTATATATAAAACATAAACACATCCTGTCCCCGTGGGGAACACTTTAGAAAGCCGAGGTCAGTAATTTGCATCAACTTTGAATACAGTTTAACTCCTCTAACTCACACAGACGCTCACAAATCAGATACGTTTTGCCTCAGACCACCATGTTGTCTTTGACCAAAATGCATGCTTTGCAGTCTTAAGCTCAACCATTCTTCTCATTTGCTGGTAAATCAGTGACTTGACTCTGTTGTGTACAGTGTTTGCTTTCCATATAAGAACATAACTCAACCAGTAAGTAAATGTTGTCTGGAAGCATAGAGGTTTTTTGCTGAAAATTGAAAAATAGGTTACACACAGTACAGTAATCTAATAATTAAGACTGATAGGCTAACTGATTTAAATCAGGGGGGGTGGTCTTCCAAGATAATGTCAGTCATACTTCAAGAACAAAGCAGCTATAGTACAGCATTCTGGGTAATGGTTTGGGCAGTAACACCTCAGGTGCTGAACAGTAGAGATGAACCGTCAACAAACCGTCAGCAAAAGCCAAGCCCAAACCTTCCTTCTTGGAGCTCGCATGCTTGGGAAGACTTTATGTGGCTGTCTGGCCTCCCATTAAGCCAGAAGAGCAGCAAATAAGGCTGATAAAACGAAACCCAGATAGCAAGCGGATGTGTAATGATTCTGGGCCATATATGGGCCGGAACTAAGCCACAAGGGCCAGATCTGGCCTGTATATGGCCCAGATCCGCTTGCTATCTGGGAAGAATCTTGCACTACATACTGTAAATGTAGGCTATGTGCATCGCAGATGTGTCATCCTCTAAAACATCTTCAGAGTACAGAAAGACATTACGTTCACAAAGACTCCTGGTTTTCTGCATTGCATATCAGATTGAACACCGAAACAAAACAATAAAAAAACATCTCAATAAAAGTTCCCAAAGGCCACATCCTCCGAAGACACCATTCATGCCTCAGCTGTGGAAGACATGGTCTACTTCATGTGGTTCAACCGTGGTCGTTAATTGGCCTCCATTGTGACCGGGATTAGTCTTCCAGATAGAAAGAACTCTGTGGGTTTGCGGGTTGAACTTTCGAGAGCAGCTCACTGAGCAGTAGATTCACATTATGCCGCAATGCCAAGCACTCAGCTGATGTATACTGTGAAATACCCCCTCTCGACCAAGTATGCGTGCAATCCACGTCAATTAAATTCTAATTAAAGGGCTTAAGTGTTGCCTTCGCAACAAAACAAAAGACAAGTGCTGCAGCTCCTTGCTCTTTAATTGCGTTGAGGACTAGTGGATGGGATGTTGTGTTCAGCTCTCTACACAAAAGAAGAGTCCCGAACAACAGATGTGCTATTCTGTATATGGACACCCACAATTAGCATAGAACTTGTTGAAACAACCTAAACTGTCAAATAAAACATACCAGGTGGAGAAATTCAACTGTAAACCTCCGAGATACATTTTCACAAACCATACACAAGTTTCTTTATGTGTAGGCTACTGCTGCCGAATAAAGTTGGCATCTTGCGAGGAATATCTGATATAGCCTACTGTACTGTACATTTCAAAGTTTACATGCATTCTGCTTTGAACACTATAAACACACGTTTGGGACCCGCTTCAGAGACAGAGAGACACTTGTCAAACCCAGCGGTCCCCTCGGTCACTGGGTCAGTGGGTCACCCCAACTCACAAACCACAGGTAGACATGTCATCCGACCCACCGCGACACAAACACAGAAGATTACACTGAGAGTGAAGTTACCATCTTTCCGGGTGGATGGATTCTATCCTGTCGCGGGTTTGCTCATGTTAATCCATGTGATACTCTCCGGAGAAACGACGGAAACGTTTTCTTCACATGTTGTCTGCGTTAACATCCAAGTTCAGTGTCTGTACATCCATGTGACAGTGAGCTGCGTGGTAAGGGTAGTGAACATAGGGGCCATTCTTTATCGGACGGGGAGTCGAGGTGAGCGAGGATCTGGGAAAGTCAAGCTGCCTGTTGCTTCGCCTGCTTCTCGGGCTCACTGTGTTTTTGGAGCAAGTGGGAGTAGAGAGAGAGAGAGAGAGAGAGATAGAGAGAGAGAGAGAGAGAGAGAGAAGGAGTGAGAGAGTGTCTAGGAGGGGGGAGGAGAAAAGCTTTCCTTTTCAGAGGAAATCCCCCTCTAGGCTTTTCAGGATTTCTCTAGGAGGCAACAGCAGCCAAATCATACACTCGTGCACACAGACATAAACACACACACACATGCACGCGCACGGATGCACAGACGCACACACGCACACTGCCCATAGAAACACACAAACACACTTGAATAATGTAATATGTGGATGTGAAAAAAAAAAACAAGTACGACAGTCATTTGAAATTTGAATACTAAGTTAAATCTCTCTCTCTCTCTCTCTCTCTCTCTCACACACACACACACACACACACACACACACACACACAAATTCAATAACCCGCCTGTCATCCATCCATCAGAGGGAAGTGGAAATCCAACCGCACCTATACGGCTCCTTCCCTCCATCCATTTTAATCAGCGGGGCTTTGGGCCGGGTAAATCTCCTCCGACTCTCTCTCCTCCCCTCCTCTTCTCCCCTCCTCTCTCCTCCTCCCCTCCTCTCTCCCCTCCTCTCTCCTCCCCTCCTCTTCTCCCCTCCTCTCTCCTCCTCCCCTCCTCTCTCCCCTCCTCTCTTCTCCCCTCCTCTTCTCCCCTCTTCTCTCCTCCCCTCCTCTCTCCTCTCCTCCTCTCCCCTCCTTTCTCCCCTCCTCTCTCCTCTTCCCTCCTCTCCTCCCCCCCCTCTCTCCTCTCCTCCCCCCTCTCTCCTCTTCTTCCCCCCTCTCTCCTCTTCTCCCCCCCTCTCCTCTCCCCCCCTCTCTCCTCTTCTCCCCCCCTCTCTCCTCTCCTTCCCTCTTCTCTCAACTCCTCCCCCCCTCTCTCCTCTACTCCCCTCTTCTCCCCTCCTCTGCCCTCTCCTCCCCTCTTCTCTCCTCTCCTCCCCTCTTCTCCCCTCCTCTCCCCTCTTCTCTCCTCCCCTCTTCTCTCATCTCCTCCCCCCCTCTCTCCTCTCCTCCCCTCTTCACTCTTCTTCCCCCCTCCTCTCCTCCCCCCTCTCTCCTCTCCTCCCCTCCTCTCTCCTCCACCCCTTCCACTGTCCATTCCAGTCTTTCTCATTTCCCCCCTCATCTCTCTGGGGCTGTCCATGGTTCGGCACACTTCAAAGCCAGGGCAGGGGCCCCCGCATGAATCCCCCCCCCCCCCCAAAAAAAGGATCCTTCCACAATTCCTTCTTACCGGGGGATCATCTCTAACCTAACATGTTTAAAATGAAGCCGGTGCTTCTCCTCACAAAGCAGTCACTAATAAAGTCGTGGATCAGAAAGGGATTTCTCAGGGGATAAGGGAGAGGGGAAGGGTGTGTTTGTTTGAGTGTTGAGGCCGGGCCCA
Organism: Borostomias antarcticus; assembly: GCF_949987555.1. NCBI lineage: Eukaryota > Metazoa > Chordata > Actinopteri > Stomiiformes > Stomiidae > Borostomias > Borostomias antarcticus. Next base: position 1,102,169 of record NC_140244.1, read on the forward strand.
GGAGAAGCAGCTTCAGCAGAGGGCCGGGGCCAGCAGCGGTAGGCATGCGAAGGGTGTCGTGGCTTCGCAGCCGAGCGGAGGAATGCAGGGCTACACCCTCTCTCTCCTTCGAGAGCCCGGTTTACTTCTGAGGGGGGCTGCCGCAGGCGAATATGAAACTCAAGACCCGAAGTGTGTAGAGAGAGCTAGCGGGGTTCAACGGAACATTCCGCGAACGTTTTCATTAAGAAATAGAACGAGGAGTTAAGTGTTTATGTCTCCCGGCGGAACGTGGAAAGGAATGCGAGTGGCTTGTTGGCATGGGACATTTTTTTGATAGGCGCATAGGCTACGTCTCTGTCAATCGGCTTGTTGTCTTTCGTCTCAAAATCCAGCCCTTGCATTGAATTACGCACACGAACGTCGTCCTGGTGAGAGCGGTGGTGTGATGCCTAGTCTCAACTCTCTCAATGTGTTTGGCCTTCGAGATCGAGCCGCCACCAGATGCTTCCTCAACATTCCTCAAATGTTTTCATTCAGTGACAGAGAGCAAAAAAAACAACGTCGATGTCTCTTCTCTCAAAAACACGCAAACGTGAATGTATAGATAGGTACTTTATTCATCCCCGGGCGGAAATTTCTCTAAAGTATGTAGGTGAACTGCTGGAAATGTGGAATCTCTTCAGCTGTTTTCTCTCTCTGTATCTGTGTCTTGGCAGAGGGCAAGTGTATGCTTGCCCTAGGTTTTTTCCACTGATGTAGATGTGTGTCTCGGGGGGGGTGGGGGGGGGGGGTGTTTAAAACGGACAGATGTTTTCGGTAGGGGATTAGGATGACTAGCGAGCTACACCAACAGCAGGTACCATCACTTCTTTCATTCTTCCTCTCTTCTCCTCCCTCCCCTCCCTCCCTCCGTTTCGCGATATTTTGACGGCGTCCATCTGTCACGCGCTCTCTCTCCCCCTCCGTCTCGCGCTCTCTCTTTCTCACGCCCTCGCGTCTCTCTCTATTTTAAACACCCCTGCGTTCTCCTGGGTGGTAGGTCCGAAGACGCGCGCGGCATGGCGGACGAGACCCCGGTCTCGGCGCGGTTAACGATCAACAGATGCCGCTCTCGTGCTAAGGTCTTCTGAGAAACGCAGTGCGCCCGCGCTACGCATTCCGTGGCTATCTAGAACTTTCCGTATCATGCGCAACATCTACACCCCTGGTCTTTGAACGGGCCTGAGAGCAGCTGTATCGATACGCTTACAGAAGTGTTCAGTCATGGTCTAGGCCTGCCCCAGGTGACAGGCCTCAATGTGAACCATGCTCGTCTAGCGAGAGCCTATTGGATCAAAGAGGCCACAGAATTCATTCATACCCCCCCCCCCCATCTCTCTCTCTCTTCATGAAAACCAGATGTGGGGTCCGTCTCCGCCAACAGAGAACCCTGTTCAATGTGACATGAGTCATGTGGAGAAGGAGCCAGAGATGGGGTTGTCTTGAAAGGCACACACACAAACACACACACGCTCTCTCGCGCACACACACACACACAACCAGACATAACCAGACAGACCTTCACACAACCAGACAAGAGGTGAACAGAAACAGACATTGGAGATACAGAGACAAGCACCACATAAACATCCACCCCCCCACACACACGCACACACACACACACACACACACATCAGCGACCCCCCTTGGCCATTCCTTCTCACTGAGTGGGTGGGACACCCCTAAGAAGAGTGAGGGGGACGTTCCAGCCCCCCCCCCCCCGACGGCCCTCCCCACTTAGATCTAGTCAAACAAATCCCCCCATACACTATGATTTCTCATCCAGACACACACACACACACACACACACACAAACACATCGTCTCCCAGGCTTCATGGGTCTACACAGCTTGACTCACAGTGAGTGTAAATGAAAACCAGTCATCGGGGAATAGAGCCATGCTGGTCAATTTCACACTTGCACAGTTTCTCACGGATTGTTAATTTGAATCAAAAACACCACTTTCTATATTATTATTTTTTTTGTCTATGGCGTTTCGTTTCACTGGCCATACAGACACTCCACTCCCGTTTCTCTCCAGTATTGTTCTCAAAAAGCCGAAACATAATCTCAAAGTAACCGAAATTGTTCCTGTTGGATGTGGGCCAGATTACAGGAAGAAGCAGAGGGACAATGAAGTTATCGTCTTTTCTCTGGTCTCTCTCCCAGAGAGCATCTTATCTCCGTCTGGAGATCTCTCGCGACTAGACTATGACATCATTTCCTGCCCTGCCTAGCCTGTCCGATTTAGGTCGGGGGGGGGGGGGGGGGGGACTTAGGTCGAGGGGGGGGCTTTCCACATTCTTTCAACAGAGATAAAATAGTGTCTAAAATAGCCACGCCTAACCGCCTATCTGTCTTCACCACAGATGTGCTTTTGTGTGCGGTGTTCATGTGGGTCGTACGTCTTTTAGAAGAGTGGATTTAAGGCATGTTTTGACGGCTTGATGTGGGACTTTGTGTGGTGCTTAAAGAAAATGTGGGTCACACTGGGGTAAAGAGAGCTAAAGACTGCTGAAGAGTGCATTCCTGAAGATTGAGTCTGGCCTTGGGGGGAACGTGTGTGTGTGTGTGAGTGTGTGAGTGAGAGAGAGTGTGTGTGAAAGACCCCGTGTGTGTGTGTGTGTGTATGTCACATTGTTCACTCACACTGTAGTTAGAATGTCAACTATCTAAAGCACACTCACAGTATATTTCATAAAAGTACGTTTCCCAAATGTTTTCCTGTAACGGTAAATCCCTCAACCTGTCAAGTTCTACAAATCATGTTACATCTTTATAGCCAGTAAACGAGAGGATGGATAATTATCCAACTCTCTAAAGGTCTTTCCATCTGTCCCAGTTTAACAGCTCAATCTGCAATGAGGTTCAGTAACACCATTAAAGTTTTACCCACAATGCACTGACTTCTCCCTAATGGTCTGAATAGCCTTTGCAGTTAGCTAATAGACTATATTTTTTGCAATGTGTGCAGCGACAGTTTCACAAAATACTAATGTACTGTAGATAAGCTTATCGGATATCAACCCGTAGCTGTGTTCAAAATGGTTCACTCACTCCCTATTCCCTATGTAGTGTTCCTCCTATAGTCAGCTACATTTATTTACGATTAAATGGTTTTCGGACACTATGGAACGTCATTCCGTCGGATATTCATGGACGTAAGCAAGCAGACACGCCTAGTATCACGTAAACAAACCGAGCACTGATGGCAGCGGGTTGAAATGTACTCAGGTAGTATTCAGTTTATATGTTCAGTTTTGAATGTTAAATCCTGAATAAATTGTTCAAATTCTAATGATGTGCAAGTGCAAGTGTGGTTTTGTCAACTATGGTGCTTTCTGCTAATAGCAAGCTGTTAAGTTGCACAATAAGACCATTATAGCCAGTTAGCTCACAACAGCAGCTTCCATGACATTAACGGTAGCTGTTGGTGGCTAAAGCAGTTAGCTAACATTACAACGATGATTCCTGTAGCTATTTTGATGCTGTTGGTTCAACTTCTGTTTCTCAGGCAGGAACGGAGACAAACTCAAACTCGCATTTGCAGCAAAACAGCTACAGGAATCATCGTATCGTTAGCTAACTGCTTTAGCCACTGATGGTTACTAGTCTCGCGGGCCAGATGAGAAGACTTCCAGTCCGGATTGTCTACTACGTCTGGTATTCAGGCGCTGAAATTTTGTTGAAGGAAGTTGGGGAAAAAACGGGCGGATATCCCGTGGATGAGTTTACATCCAAGATAATAAACTCCACTTACATCCAAAATAACACATTTACATCCAAGATAATAAACTCCACTTCCATCCAAAATAACACATTTACATCCAAGATAATAAACTCCACTTCCATCCAAAATAACACATTTACATCCAAGATAATAAACTCCACTTAAATCCAAGATAACAGATTTACATCCAAGATAATAAACTCCACTTACATCCAAGATAATCATTTTTTAATGTCATGCACATCCTCAATCATGTTTTGAGCAAATCTTCATCTTAACGCTTTTCCAACACAATGTACAGTAGGAATTGCTATATGCCAAGAATTGCAACGGCCTGAATCTGCAAGGAATTAGCAGACAGGGCAAAAAGATGAATGGTCCATGCGTGCTATGCTGGTGAAGACTGATACATTGCAGACTTTCCCTTCAAACTGGAAACATCTTGCAACAGAGACTTTAAAAGTATGTTATACATGTTAGGTGCAGTGTGCCCCAAGAGAGGGTTTTCTGTGGTTCTGGCATCCAGTATCCAATCTGTTTTTGGTAATAGGGACTTGGTTGCAGGCATGACAAAGTGGTTCTTTTTTTAACATGTTTGGGGGGGGTAAATTGTAATAGATTTGAGTATATGGCATCAGTGCAGTATATTATGATGAAAGGATGTGTTTGTGTGTGTGTGTGTGTGTGTGTGTGTGTGTGTGTGTGTGTGTGTGTGTGTGTGTGTGTGTGTGTGTGTGTGTATAAGAAGGCCCTCAGGTCATATCCTATTTGGCATGCAGATGATCTCCAGACTACATTCAGTTTTCCCCTTAAAACTGACTTCTTCTTTTTTTTTTCAAAAAAGTTGAGAGAGGTTCCAACCCTTTGACAGCTGTGGAGTGGTCCAGTTTAAAAACAGGTGCTGGACACACCAGATCACTTTAAGAAGAGACAGACCAGTAAAAAAATACCACAAACTAAGAAGGGAATCCATAATATTGTTTTAGCCTGGCCTGGGAATATGACAAGGAGTATTAGATGACTGTCAACACTGATATCAGTAGGCTATTAGCTAGCTTTGAAGACAGCTAGCTCTGATCAAAGAAAATGTGCATACAGTATGGACTTGCATGAAGTCAAATTCTTTTTCAAATGTTCCAGCTTTACTCTTAAATGGAGTATGAGCTCTTAAATTGCGTACAGATTAGCCTATTGAAGTGCAAACAAGATACAGTCATTTTACACCTGTTTTACACTTGTTTATCAAAGTTACAAAAAAGTGACTTCGTAACTACAGTAAATGTCTACATCTGTAACAGATACTTACAAAGAATGAATTGACTCTAAAAAACCGTTCAACCATGATGTTAAAAGCACTTAAGGAGGGGCCTGTGTAAAACCATCTTTAACCCTAACCCAAACAACCCTAACCCTTTAACCCTAACCCAAACGAACCCTAACCCTAACATCCTATTGCATCAGCTACACCTCCATGCAACGGCTAATCTTACAACATTACGTTTTTTTAACGCAGTGTTAACCAGCTTCACACAATGACATGAATCCCTTTGGGAAGTCACTGAACTGAGGCAGCTGCAAGAACACCCAAGATGACTGGACTGTGAGAAGTTCGCTAGCAGC
>NC_140244.1:1111391-1116391 GCF_949987555.1 Borostomias antarcticus
AGAGACAGAGGGAGAGAGAGAGAGAGGGAGAGAGAGAGAGAGACAGAGGGAGAGAGAGAGAGAGGGAGAGAGAGAGAGAGAGACAGAGGGAGAGACAGAGAGAGACAGAGGGAGAGAGAGAGAGAGAGACAGAGGGAGACAGAGAGACAGAGAGACAGAGGGAGAGAGAGATGAGAGAGAGAGGGAGAGAGAGAGAGAGAGAGAGAGAGGGAGAGACAGAGAGAGAGAGAGAGACAGAGAGACAGAGGGAGAGAGAGATGAGAGAGAGAGGGAGAGAGAGAGAGAGAGAGGGAGAGACAGAGAGACAGAGGGAGAGAGAGATGAGAGAGAGAGGGAGAGAGAGAGAGAGAGAGAGAGAGAGGGAGAGACAGAGAGACAGAGGGAGAGAGAGATGAGAGAGAGAGGGAGAGAGAGAGAGAGAGAGAGAGAGGGAGAGACAGAGAGACAGAGGGAGAGAGAGATGAGAGAGAGAGAGGAGGGAGAGAGAGGGAGGGAGAGAGAGAGAGAGAGAGAGAGAGAGAGAGAGAGAGAGATGAGAGAGAGAGAGAGAGAGGGAGAGACAGAGAGAGAGAGAGAGACAGAGGGAGAGAGAGAGAGAGACAGAGGGAGACAGACAAGAGAGAGAGATGAGAGAGAGAGAGAGAGAACAGTCAGACTACACACTGAATCATCCGCCCCTAACTAAACACTAAACACTGAGCTGCCAAACAGTTATCTGATGATAATAATAATAGCAATAATAATAATAATAATAATAATAACAATAATGATAATTTAAATAATAACAATAATGATAATTTAAATAAGAATAATAAGAATAAGAATAAATGTATATATCTTTTACTCCATCAACTAACAGAGTATAACACAAATGGTATGTTTGTGTCTTGGTTGTAGAAAGACAGCCTGGCCACACAGTAAATCACTTTAACTCACTAATCAATCTCACTACTCTGACTGGTCAATGCATCCCTTGATTGGCTGGACATGGTGGACCTGAGCCAGCTGGGAGGGTGATGAGGCTCATTGGACAGGACAGGCCCTCTACATGTACCAATATTGTACCACTAGATGGGGTACTTGGTCTAGGATTTACCACTGGACATTGCAGTCACAATTTACAAATGACAGCTGCGAAACACTGGATCGGAGACAAATGACAAATACACGAGGGCCTCTTTAAAGCTTCTTAAATTAAAAAAATCTTTAAAAATCATGTGTCTGAAATCTAAACAGTACAATGCCTGAGTAGCATTGGCATGTTTATTCTGCATCACCCAGGGCTTGGACTCACAACCTGACACCAAGGGAAGGTCATGTTTTTATCATGAACATTGGCGATTTATTGAGCGAGTATTTGCAGTAGCATACAGCACTGCTAAAGTTAAACATGTTGATGCGCTGTGGGCTCAATGTTTTATATTTCAAAAATCTGTGAATGTCTTTTGTGGAGGACAGTCTGAAGATGTAGTGCAGCAATTGGGGAGTCAAGTGACCAAAAAATATGAGAAGGGTTTGATAGTCTTTACTGTTTTTGAGAAAACAGAGTGATGGACTTCATAATTCCTGCCAGCTCAAAGCATCTGGAAGTTTCTGCTCACTTGGACCTACGTTTTTGGTGGTGGTTTCAAAGTGACAGCAAGTATGGCTGATTTGTTATGATTTTTTACATTTTAAACTTTAGATGGTTGCTGTAGCGCCACCATCTGGACTATTAAGAAGAAGAAGAAGAAGAAGAAGCAGAAGAAGAGGAAGAAGATGAAGACGAAGACGAAGAAGAAGTAGAAGAAGAAGAAGAAGAAGAAGAAGAAGAAGAAGAAGAAGAAGAAGTAGAAATACAAGAGGGGCCAGCAGCTAAGGCTGTCTGGCCCCTAACAAGTGTAGTTATTTAGTAAAAATGAAACAGCCTACCCTTTCAGAAGAACCACTTGACTGTCTGTAAAAGAGCTAGAGTAGCATGCAAGTGTACCTGAGTGAAACAGAGCCCTCATTAGTCCCGGGTAGGTACTGAACCCAAGTCCAACTCAAGCTCATAAAAACACCTATTAAGAAACGGCTTTAGTTGTGCTTGTGAAGTCCGCAACATATCTTTCTAAATCTTAACCTTCTCCACAGCAATCTGGCGAGAATGTCATCCCTCTATCATCCCTCATGTGTCTCTGCAACATCGACATGTTTCAAAAAATAACTGGATTTGAAGTAGATTTTGGACCATCTTACCGACCTCTGACTCACCTTAACCATAGTGTGGCAAAACACAACCACAAAAGACATCTTCACCTTCCCTCTGTCCTGTCCTAAACTCTGTGGTCCTAGAAAAGGACAGGTGGTCCTGCCGAAACAAAGAGACTGACTGAAACGTGGACTGACTAATTGGTTCCTCCACAGTGCAGGTTAAAGTTCTGACATTGGCAGGATAAACTGATCCAGATGTCTGTCCAGAGGCTCTGTGTGTGTGTGTGTGTGTGTGTGTGTGTGTGTGTGTGTGTGTGTGTGTGTGTGTGTGTGTGTGTGTGTGTGTGTGTGTGTGTGTGTGTGTGTGTGTGTGTGTAGTTCATAGACTGGATAGAATACAAAGACTAACAAAGACCCTATAGTAACCAATGTTTACACTTAATGGGTGGGTTCTAAAACTGGCCAAAAGACAACTGGTGATGATGGGTCAGCTGACTTCCTTGTTACCCTGCATAGCAACATAATAAAAGAACTGAGACAAAGGGATTATTATTGAATCCAAGTCTTTCTAAATCCAGGTCTTGAAATAGTGACTACTATAAACTATGACCAAGTCAGCACACGTTTCAGCGTGTTAAGCTTTGTGTGTTGAGTGTCATGACGGCACACTGACAATGACATGTCTGGATACTGTCATCACCTGTTAGGCAGTATAAAGACCAGTGTGTGTGTGTGTGTGTGTGTGTGTGTGTGTGTGTGTGTGTGTGTGTGTGTGTGTGAGAGAGATAGAGAGAGAGAGAGAGAGAGAGAGAGGGATAGAGAGAGAGAGAGAAAGAGAGAGAGAGAAAGAGAGAGAGAGGGATAGAGAGAGAGGGACAGCGAGAGAGAGAGAGACAGAGGGACAGAGAGAGAGAGAGACAGAGAGAAAGAGAGAGAGAGATAGAGAGGGAGGGACAGAGAGAGAGAGAGAGAGATAGAGAGAGAGGGACAGAGAGAGAGAGATAGAGAGAGAGAGAGAGAGGGATAGAGAGAGAGGGATAGAGAGAGAGGGATAGAGAGAGAGGGACAGAGAGAGAGAGAGAGAGAGAGAGGGACAGAGAGAGAGATAGAGAGAGAGGGACAGAGAGAGAGAGAGAGAGAGAGGGGGGAGGTGGTGCTTTTAAAGGAGCACCTGTCTTTCCGAACCTTTATTTGTGTAAGTATTAAAAGCTCAAGCAGCTCTCTGAAGCCATTAAGGAGGAAATGGGGTTGAGATTGAAAACAGAGCAAGAGAGACACAAAACACAGCAAGAGAAAAACAAAAAGTCCTCAGTGGTTGAGAGAGAGTGAGCAGCTAATTATTTCTGAGTAGGGATGTTAACAGTTAATCGACTATCGATGAATTGCTGATAAGAATTTACTCAAGTAAGATTTGGTTACTCTGATTAATTGCTTGTTAATTGAACGGAACATTTTTTTGGGACCAACATTATCAACGGGAGTGTGAAATGTAATCATGATTTAGGGTCTGACTGCACATGAGGGCGCCACGCCATGTAGTGAAGGATAATTGGGATGCTGGGAAATTTCAATGACACAGCGGAAGACGACACAAAAACAAAGCGAGCAAAGCGCAGTCCAGCGTGGGACGTTCTTATCAATTAACCGACTATCGTTTGTTAAGTTAACAGTTATCGATTAATGAAATTCCTTGAAATTTGCAACCCTAGTTCCGAGGCATCATGCAAGTATGTCTGTCATAAGGGAAATATTTAATATAGCTATTCCCTCCAAATCACCAGTTAACCAATAAATAATTATTTTCTTGTGTCTTGTTAAGTCATTTTACACTAAATGCATCTAACAAGAAACTACAGTGTTTTGGAAAGTCAACTACAACATCATGTAAAAAAGACTTTTCCCGAGTTGAATGGTACAGCTTGTTAATGTCTTAATATCAAACTCTCCCTGTAAACCACCTGTCAGTGTAGATATTTACCAAAACATTTGCAAGGCGGGCGAAATTCCATCCACAAACTATCCTTTCTGCCGGTGCTGATATAGGGATTCTCACATGTTGATGTGAGACCAGCAGCTGAGCCACAGACAGGCCACTGACACGACCCCGGCACATGTACCCCGGAGGTCATGACCTTTGGCTTCCGGGACTCGACCGATCCCACAAGTCCAGCGAGGAAGAATGGCATCTATAACACATCCATGACGCTAGCAAACAGATGGGCCTCATAGTGTAAGACTTAGTCTGTTTGAGACTGTTCCCAGAGCGTAGCACAACACAGGCCAGGCCTACAGGTAGGAAATATGATATCCCGCGTGAAATGAATAGCTTTGTGTTGCCTATTGAAATACATTGACCTACTTGTTCATACAGTATATTGCTCATTGAATCAACATTGTAAGGCGGTTCCACAAGTTTTTGGGGGAGGAACAAATAAAGTGTGATGGCACCCAGGTCGGTGAGTCAATTTGCAAAGCAGTTACACAATCATGTCGTCTCACTTTAATCCAATTTGATCATACCTATTCATCTGGTGCAATCTCTCCAATCACCTGGGGGATAACTAGGCCTATGATTGAGTTCAGACTGCTGAGTCATTTCCCTTAGATACCATGAACAAATACACATCACCGGCCTTTCCCATCAACAGTCATCTACAGTACTTTCAGAATGACAACTCAGTTTCTAAATGATGAAGCCATCAAAGTAATTTCTGAGTTTATGTTTGAGATTGAGATATTAGGGCCTACGTGTGATTGGATACTGCCACGATCAAAACATTGATCAACTTCCTCCAGTGCCCGAGGCATAGTAAAACGAAACACTG
>NC_140244.1:1121391-1123891 GCF_949987555.1 Borostomias antarcticus
TCCTCTGTGTGTGTATGTGTGTGTGTGTGTGTGTGTGTGTGTGTGTGAGAGAGAGAGAGAGAGAGAGAGGGCTGATTGTAATGGCCCACCTGGTGACTGGAGGGCATTAGACGGCCATTACTCCCCAGTCACGTGGTCTTAAGTTAGCGATGCGTCTCACTTGTGCTGATGGCAACGAACCTCCCTGTCTCTTCTACACAGACATAGAAACCTGCAGTTTCATACTCATTTCTCTTAATGAGACACATACACACACACACACACACACACACAAAGAGGAGTGTGTGTGAGAAAGAAAGAGAGACACAGACAGACACACACACACACACACGTTCACTCACACATACCTTGGTGCAACAGAATGGGTCAGAAGACAATATATTGTCATACATTTCAAATAGCCATTCCAAAGTCTTAAACTGGGAACATAGGATTAACAAGGGAGACAGACCATGAATGACATCAGCACTTATACTGGCATATCTTTAGAAATGTTGAATTTTGATATCTAACTTTTACACAGTACTGCAGCATGCAACACCTTAAAAAAGTTGTTTTTCTAATGCAGTATATTGAAGCAATACATCGCAATATTTGGACCTTTACAAACATGTCTGCTGCTAATTCTCCAATTAGATTAACTAAAAGTAAGCTGAATCGTCCAAACAGTCTACTCAGAAAGATAATACATTGACATTTATTACCTTTTAAAACTCGGATTCAGTCGAAGTGCGCATGCGCAACGTTGTGCTTAAACAACACAGTAGTAGCTAACTATTCCGGCGTCTATGGATATCATGCGTTTTTTAGGAATAGAAAACGCTATGTATTGCTTTAAGAGTGAGAGAAACTGTTCAGTCCCTGATGCAAAAGTGTCTAGTTTTGTCTTGCTCTCTAACGAGCTCTCTAACGAGCTTCTAACGAGGTTAAAAATAGTGTGCTGAGGATGAAGCCGAATTCACAAATCAATCAATCAATCAAATCTCATTGCGCTTTACATACAGAAATAAGAAGATAAAAGAAATGTATATATAGCACACTAGTAGACAATATGGCACACTAGTAGACAATATGGCACACTATTAGACAATATGGCACACTAGTACACAATATGGCACACTAGCAGACAATATGGCACACTAGTACACAATATGGCACACTAGCAGACAATATGGCACACTAGTAGACAATATGGCACACTAGTACACAATATGGCACACTAGTACACAATATGGCACACTAGTACACAATATGGCACACTAGCAGACAATATGGCACACTAATACACAATATGGCACACTAATACACAATATGGCACACTAGTACACAATATGGCACACTAATACACAATATGGCACACTAGTACACAATATGGCACACTAGTACACAATATGGCACACTAGCAGACAATATGGCACACTAATACACAATATGGCACACTAATACACAATATGGCACACTAGTACACAATATGGCACACTAATACACAATATGGCACACTAGTACACAATATGGCACACTAGTACACAATATGGCACACTAGTACACAATATGGCACACTATTAGTCAACAGACAAAGTGACCGTGGCTCTCGGGGTCCTCTCGGGTGGACGCCCGGGCCGGTAGGGCGGCGGAGACCCAGACCCAGACCCAGACCCAGACCCAGATCCAGACCCAGACCCAGACCCAGACCCAGCCACGGCTTCTGAAGCTTCCCGCTGTGCTGCAGCATCGCTAGATCCAGATGTTTTCCGGCCCCTGGACAGCTGGCAGCCTCGGCCCATCGGACCATCAGTACTTTCAGGGAACGTGAAGGGCGATTGATGTGGAAATATGTGGAGGTGATATGGGGCTGTCATGATTGCACAGTGCTAGACTTGATTTCCTGGGGCTCTATTGATTGATGCCCAGACCAAAGGGAGAGGAATGCCTTAAAGAGGATATAGATCTGTTGTCCTTTTCATTAGCTCAACAGAATTTCATTTCCTCTATTAATACTGTTTTAGAGTTCAATAAACCACTTTATTACCCGCCGCCCTGAAATACTGGATTCTGATTGGACAATCGATACATCATAAGGTCAATTATTTCTCAATAACTGACCTACATTAGGGGCAGCGGAGCAATATTGACCGCTGCTAGGGGCAACATAGTCTCTGAGCCAGAGTCTCTACAGACTCTGGAATAGCCCCCCCCCCCCCACATTAGAGCAGCCCAGACTCTGGAATAGCCCCCCCCCCCCTACATTAGAGCAGCCCAGACTCTGGAATACCCCCCCCCCCCCCCCCCACACACACATTAGAGCAGCCCCCAGACTCTGGAAGCATTCAAGTCCCTCCTCAAAACCCATCTCTTCTCCCTCACCTTTGATTAGAGTTCCTGCCTGTCCCCCTGGTAACACAATTATTGCCATTTTAGTTCCTTTTACTTTATTATGTAATTTGCTGCACTTTTTATTTTTATTTTTATTTTGATGTCTGTGTCTTTGCACTCATCTGTA
>NC_140244.1:1128891-1136391 GCF_949987555.1 Borostomias antarcticus
TCACAACGTTACACCAGGGCAAGTCATGATCCTGGTGAGCTACCTGACAAGTGAGAGGCCATAGATGGTTTCAAACTATGACTTAGGCAATCACCAGGGATGCATGTAAATGTCACTTACAGTAGGAGCACACTGTATAACACAGAGGTAGGACCCCATGGCAGGCTCGAGGAAACTTCAACACTTTCCACAAAATGTGGTTAAAATATTCAAATAAAGGCACCGTGAGGGGCGAAAACCAAAACCAAAGACTAAACGATAAAACCAAAATACACACTCAACGAGTGGAGAACCAAAGAGCATGCTGGGAAGACGAACTTGGCTCAGAGGCAGAGAGAAACAGCACGGCGACAGGAAATAATGAGCAGGCAAAGAACGAGGGGAAGTACATGTAGTCTACACAGCGTTTACACGGACTAACAAGACAGGTGGAATCCAATCAAACAATAAGTGGAACAGGTCTCCACTCAATCAGAGCCGCTTGTAGTCCTTGAGACGGCCAAATTGGACAGGGATGCCAACGGAGACGTCTTTGATTGGTGGAGCTCACTGTTACTATGGAATAAGACAGCACTTTTGCACTATAGGGTGGGTAGTGTATTTTTTCCCCATATAGTTGAGGGTACAGAATGAGGACAGAATTCAAAATACGGTCAAAAATTCAGTATTTGAGATAAAACTAAATTTCACACTACATCTATGTCATGGAATGAAAATTTTCTTTTTTCATGAACATTGGAGATTTATTGATCAATAATTTGCAGTAGCTGCATACATTAGGCTACTGTTTACAGTGAAACATTTTGATGCGCTGTGGGCTTCATTTTTGATATTTCAAAAATCTGTGTGGATTATTTGTGGAGGACAGTCTGCGGTTGTAGTGTAGCAAAAGTGCCGTCAATTGACCAAAACATACGGGAGGAGATAGGTTTAATAGGTTTTAGTTTTTGAGAACAATTGAGTGATGGACTTCATAATTCCTGCCTGGGTCGAATTTTTGGTGGTGGTTGCAAAGTGACAGCTCGTTCGGCCACCAGCAGGACTACTGACCCACAATGCCAGTTGAGGACTTTTGGCATAGGAATGGACCTATGTGCAAAGTTTGGTGATTTTTCATGCATGTGAAGTCAAACTTCCTGGGAAGAAGATTCAGATTCAGAATATTGTGAAATACAAGAGGGTCCGTCAGCTGCCTCTCATTAGGTTGAGAGTTTAAGAGCTTGACATGAAATGTTCAGACTAATGACGAACTACTCCACAGAGAATCCCCCTGCCTCCGCCACACCCCACCCCAGAGAGCATCATTATCTTAAGAGCTCTAGCAGATGCTTTGGCTCATCGATGGTATGTTTCTGCGAATCACATCCAGACGCTGAGACCTACTCAAAGCATTAAGCACATCTCTCTGAAACTTTGCACACTGGTGTCAAACTATAGGTTTTGGTATTTGCATAAAACATCTCCATCATCAGTCCCCTGTATGGATGAAATTCATGTCCCAGCATGCATCCATAAACCAGCACTATGCTCGTCATGGACTTTTACAGAGCGCCTCTACGCTTTTACAGGAAGTGCAAGCCTAGATCAATTTGCTAAGTAGATAATAACAGCATAAGAGCAACATTTGCATATCAGGCCTCACTGTGCACCCAGAACACCTGCATATGGGTAGTCTACTGACTGAGACGGTCCGTGATGTGAAGCTGACGAGTGAATCACGAAAACCAGGCTCGGAGCAGATGGTGTTTCGAGTAAAGATTCACCCAATTTGAATAGTATAATGTTTTGTTTTTGTCAGCCTCTGAGAGACGCTCTAACAGTTCACATGGTTGTTTTTATTATCAAGTGTGTCTCGAGTTTGGCCGATAACGTCAGAAACATGGAAATACAGCCGGCATGACGTCACACAGGGATAAAACCCTGTTTCTCTAGCTTGTGATAATGTTAGTTCTACATGTCCAGTTTCAATTCTGTTCAACATGCTTATTTTCCCTATAATACTAGAAAGCGCAGTTTCTCAGCTTTCAGCAAGTGTTGGAGTGAGGAATTTTTTAGATTTTTTATATATAAAAAAAAAAATATTATTAAATATTTGTTAAATATTTTTAAAATGTTGCCGGTGACATGGTCGTATTAAAAGGGTTAAGTGAGAGGTTGTCTTCTCTTGAAAAGACCATTCCTTACATTTTTGCGATATCTCTATCTGGAGAAGTGTGTATCTTAACAGGCGGGAGGGAGCAGCTGAAACCACAAGCACTTTATTTTGGCAACAATTCTGCTGCTGCTCAAGGATAAGAATATCACTCTGTTATAAATCATGCAAATTAATATAAATAAACAGCCAAACAATGAAATCAATGTAACGCTACCCTGTGAAATAAAATGACAAAAATTGTATATTTTATTCTAGAAAATATGAGTAAATGGCACATGTTTTTTGTATTTGGCAAGTGGCGATACAGTATAAGTGGGATAATAAGCTACATTCTGAGGTGTGGTGTTATAGAAAAATAATGCACTTCACAGAGGCAAACCCGCAGAGTGCATTATTAGCCTCCGCGTGGCGCGTTATTGTCCGCTAGCAGCACAGTGCCCTAGCTGTTCCAGCCCAGATAGCAAGCGGAACTGGGCCATATACAGGCCAG
The DNA here is from genome assembly GCF_949987555.1 of Borostomias antarcticus. NCBI lineage: Eukaryota > Metazoa > Chordata > Actinopteri > Stomiiformes > Stomiidae > Borostomias > Borostomias antarcticus. Next base: position 1,131,537 of record NC_140244.1, read on the forward strand.
ATCTGGCCCTCGTGGCTTAGTTCCGGCCCATATATGGCCCAGAATCATTACACATCCGCTTTCTATCTGGGAGTGCTATAAACGGGCGTGCTGGACTGAGAACCCCAGAGAGAGAGACTCTGGAGAGACCTGCTTCCCCTCCGCCTCAGGATACCGAACGGGAGACCCCGGTTCAAATCCACCCTATGCCATAAAAACACACAAGGCAGATGAGTTGAAATCAGTCACAAATGCATACTAAAGAGTTTATTAACCTTAATGAAGCACTGTTCTCACTTAAGAACCGGTACCTGCAAAATGCATAACACATGCATAATAAGTGCATAATTAACAGCTAATAGGTATGTATAAGAAACGTATAAGGCTTTTATTATCGTCCAGAAGTTTTATCCAAGTTTTATCTGGTGGATAGCCTGAAACCGTATAACACGATAAGATAAGATCCCCCATCCCTGGCATTGTGTTGATGCTTATGAAGACTTTACCTCAACACACCCACTGTCTGTCCTCTAAAAGTGTTATTCTATTCCCCCAACAGGCACAGACAACAGCAGTTGGAGCCAACCGGCTGTAAGCGATCCTGCACCTCTTCAACATCACCGGAGATGAATCACCACGGATAGCCAGGCACCTTTGACCCCTGGGGTCACGGCGACGGGACCCTAAGGCACAGCTGGAGTGACGGTGAGGTCCCCCCCCCAGGGACACACGCTGGAAGAGCCTCATCGATTAGACATCAACTGTTGCTTTTAAGTCTTTTTTTGTGACCGACGATGAGTATTGCACGATAAAGAGAATAATGAACTGAAGACTTGAAATTCCTCAGAAGTCATGAAATAAAATAACTCTTCAAAGTGAGGAGTTACTAAGAGAGGAAGGCAGGCTTAGCAGTCCTTTGACATGGGTGACAACATTGGCGCCGAATGTTCCTAGACATCAAGAGGTTTCATCCTCCCAGCTCACAGAGTTGGCTGTATACGCTGTATATTGCATCTCACCATCGGAACCGCCTTCGCTCCTCACCATCGGACTTGCTTTGGAGTACTGATCTTTTCATTGGTGGACCGGCTGAGATTATATAATAGTTGTGACCAACAATCGGTCAAAACAGACGAGCTCAACTCATAGCAAACCAAAAGAATAGTCATGGAGTCTGAAAAAGGTGTGGCGGGACTTTCGACGGCTGCCATGGTAGCCATCGCCTGCAACGCGCTGGTAGCCTTCCTCCTCTTCCTCCTCTTCCTCATTCTCTACAAAGCCTGCAAGGTTCCGTCCAGCCAGGAGAGACTACCTGTGCTGGCTCCAACGCCATCACCAACGCAGCAGAGGAGCGAGCAGAAGTACTTGTTGACCTCCTGACTGACTGGCAAGGGCGCGATGCCATTGGGTAGATGGACACTTTGACATTTGAAACCTAGAGTGCATTTCAGTATCGCAGTTCCTGGAATGGATAGTTTTGACAAAGAGAGGAGGGGACAGTGAACAACGGGGAGACAGTGTCCTTCTCATCACCACTAACTGAATGGAACAGAGAGAGAGAGAGAGAGAAAGAGAGAGAGAGAGAGAGAGAGAGAGATGAGATGGAGGACACCGAACTGAGATGTTGGTTTTTACATTGTCTTTATTATCTTCCCAGATCCCGTTTGTAGAACTGTGCATGGAGGAATGCAGGCATGAATGTGTGTAGAAATATGTGCACATAAGCAACAGACACAGCAGTCATGGACACACGACACACCAAGCCAAAGGGGCTGGAATCCTCAGCGTCTGATTGGCTCTCGGATGCTGACAAATTCAGCTTCCCGTTTCATACACAAAAAAAAGAATCAATCAATCAAAGCTTTATTTGTATAGCGCATTTCATACCCAGAGGCAACACAATGCGCTTTACAGAGAACAAGGGAGGTGGGCATACGACCCACCCCTACATATTCCAGAGGGAAGCAAAAAACAGTATCACCCAGGGGCCAGATAAGTGAGCTGTAAAAATTATTTCCTGACCCCTCTCAACGAGACGATCGAGCAAGATCCTGAATGCTATCTTAGGACATCAAGAGCGGCATTCTGTAGGGAGTGTGTCATGTGTCATGGTCACATTAACATACAGAACCGGTCTCTCTGTACTGAACGAGTGTCTTACATAAGGAAATGGAGTGGCTCAGCTTGCATTGTCCTCTTCAGTGTGCCTACGCTCGAAATCGCCTCTCTTGGTGTAGTCTTTTGACTAAAAAGCTATTTAGTTTTAGTCATCTGAATTGTTTTAGTTTTAGTCTAGTTTTAGTTGACTAAATAGCACTCTACAGTAGATTTGGTCGACTTAAGTCAAATGGGTTTAGTTAAAGTGTAATGCATTATTGAACCATTTCTCTAGAAGTCCCAAACTCATACTCCTGCAGGAGACATTTATTCGAATTAGCAACAAAGCTACTGAATTACATTTCTATGCGCTCTAGTTGCCTGTGTTCACGTTTTTTCTGCGTGAGCCGCGACTTTCACAGAAATCTTAGCCTTCTGATTGGATCTCTTCCCCAATCGTCCCTCCCTAACATTTTCATCTGGTTTTTATTTTTTGATGGAATCGTCAATAGATTTCATCATAGTTTTTGTCATCATGAATTAGTTTTTATTTAGTTATCATCTCGCGATAACTAAATAAAGATTGTTGATGAATAATTTTTGTCATAGTTTTCGTCGACAAAGTGAACACTGGGTGTCAGTCATGGGCGTATAATTGAGGAGGGACGCTGGGGACTTGTCCCCATCAATATTCAGAGACTACTGATTTGTCTCCGGCAATAATTTGGTACACAAACGCTTAACAGATCTCTTTCTCTACAAGTCCCGCTTCCCTAGCCCAATATCGCTAATAGGATTGGCTTGCCGTTTCTTGCTTGGTGTCGTAATTGCACGTGACCTACTGTTTTCCAGGAAGTAAGAAATTATATACTATAAGATTACAACAAAAGTAGAATTTTGTAAAAATTTTTGGCATACATTGTTGAATAGGTGACCAATTATGTGAACCAAAATGGGACAGAATGCTTTTTTCATTTCTATGCGACTTTAAGTTTTTTGAGCCCTATCGGTTGTTATTAATTTATATGCAGCAAGTGCACATGTGGGCCAAATGCATGATGATCAGTTCAGGAGGGTAAAGAACCAGCCATCAGGATAATCACATCTGACCGGAGCTCAAATGAATGCTTTTTTATTTGATGTAATGCAAAAATATGCGACTCGCGCGCTCGCATTTAATGTCCCCAAGAGCAAAAATATCAATCAAAGATACCCCCTTGGTGTCAGTGGCAACCCACACAGTGAAGTGGGTGAGGAACAGCACTCTAACACCTCCCCAGGTAGGGCACGGAGATTTGGATATTGTGTTGCAGGGAAAAGAAACACACAAGAGACTCGATTAAATATTCAACCAAAAGAGTCAAAATAACAGGCTGAATACACTCGGGATTACAAACTCATCATTACCAGACTCTGATTGTTTTTCACTGCCGTTGTTTTCGCGTTTGGAAATACATGGAGGTGAATGAGCCATAGTTAGCCGTCAGCTGCATTCACTCCCATGTATTTCCAAACGCGAAAACAACGGCAGTGAAAAACAATCGGAGTCTGGTAATGATGAGTTTGTAACCCCGATAGTGTATTCAGCCTGTTATTTTGACTATTTTGGTTCTTGAAGTGGTGTTTTTACAGCGAACTTTTAACAATGAAGTCAACGGGCACTTCCGCATCCGCACCCCTAATTACGTCAGACTGACCAATATGGCAGCTGAGGTGAATAAGGCGAATTCACTTTGCAGTTGTGGTTTGTGGTCTAAGCGGATCTGGACTCCCCTGTCTAAAGTACCTATAAAACTACAATGCGATGCGGCAAGAACTTCTTCTGGGGCCACTTCGTTTGGTTCGTCCATGTTTTATTCGGACTATTAGCGACTGGCGAGACGAGGCTGCTCGATTCGGCGTTTGTGTGGCGAGATCCCAGCGGGCTCCAGACCGGAACCCGATGACTGAACCTGGTGGTGTGAGGTTATACAGATACAGATAGCTTTATTTACCCCCGAAGGGCAAGTTTCTACAGTCCACCGACTACTTACACATTCATACTGTACTATCATCATCAGTGACAGAGGAAACACGATAAATGGCATAGAGTTAGGCAGAGAGGTGAAGAAAATATTCAATAAGAATACAATAATAAATCAAATAAAGTGCCAACAGGTGCAACCAACATGTGGTTTGTGCAAAATAGGTGCAACAAACTCTTCATTCAAGAAAGATACACTGCATTCAGCAGCTTAATGGCAGAGGGAATGAATGATTTGGAGTAACGGTTTGTCTTCCTGAGAGGGAATGAATGATTTGGAGTAACGGTTTGTCTTCCTGAGAGGGAATGAATGATTTGGAGTAACGGTTTGTCTTCCTGAGAGGGAATGAATGATTTGGAGTAACGGTTTGTCTTCCTGAGAGGGAATGAATGATTTGGAGTAACGGTTTGTCTTCCTGAGAGGGAATGAATGATTTGGAGTAACGGTTTGTCTTCCTGAGAGGGAATGAATGATTTGGAGTAACGGTTTGCCTTCCTGAGAGGCGGCAGATGGCGGCGTCCTGACGGCATTAGTGTAAGCTCACTGGACAGGATGTGGTCGTGGTTGGTAGTAATACTTTTGGTCTTCTGGAGAGCACGATTCTCCCGGAGAGAGTTTAAGTCACTCTGCTGGGCTCCAATGATTTTGGAGCAGACTTTAATAATATTGTTGAGGCAGTTTCTGGGATGGGGTTGGGGGAGTGGCGTGGTGGGCCGCTGGGCGAGGTTCCGGCCCAGATAGCAAGCGGATCTGGG
>NC_140244.1:1141391-1143891 GCF_949987555.1 Borostomias antarcticus
CCACCGCATGCCGCTTTGTTCAAAGTGTTCCCTTTATCTTTAGAAATACACCCTCTCTCTCTCTTTCACAGGCCTTTCGTCATGTTTTAGAGTTATGGGCTCGTTGTCGAGAGAGGAAGTCCTAACAGCGGGAGATGAGAGGCAAAGTGAGACCCATCCATCTCTCTCTCTCCCACTCTCTCCACACCCCGACCCTGCCTCCCCCTCACATCCTCGTCCGTATAACCTAGGGACCTTTATACTGCACACGCACACGCACACGCACACGCACACACACACACAAACACACACACACACACACACACACACACACACACACACACACACACACACACACACACAGTAGCCTCCCAGGTAGGGAAACAGGGTTGGAGCAGGAATAGCTATTCCACACCCCAGCGCTTTTATTCAAACGGTGAAATCAAATAGAGGCAAAAATGAGACGCAAAACAAATCATTGGGCGGCGCCGGCCTGGTTCCCTGTTCTCCCGTTCACGAGCGGCGGTTGTCCGGTCAGGGTGGCGTCGGCGCCCAGTGACCCCAGACTGCCGTCTGTCTCCCTGGCTGGGCTTTCCAGCGGCGTGGGGCTCGTCAGACGACCGGCTCCAGCCGGGCGCGCTCCCGGTCCGGTCTTGATCCGGTCCGGGCTCGATTGCGGTATCGGGTGCAGCTGGGGCGTGGGGTTGCCCTGGGCAACGATGAATGCGCGGTTAACCCCGTCGATCGCCTGCCTGGCGCTGTCCAGGGTACCGACGGTGAGTCTTACAGCCGAAGGGACCCGGGTTTGGGCGCGTTAGAGAGCGCAGAACGCGCCCTCGTGGCAACCTCGCGCCGGACGCCACCAGCGAGGAGGCCACAACGCACACAACTGCCATCCAAGCCCACAGGCAGGCTAACGGTTTACTTATTCAAGGACAAACTGGTCACTACTAACTGCTTTGCGTTGCTTTGAGGTTTTTCTTCTAGTCTAGGACAAACCTTTACAGAGTACAGGACGATGCATGATTTATAAGCTGTGTGTCACACTTTAGAATGTGAAGTATAGCCGATACAACCCTCCTATGAAGAATGGCTTAATCTAAGGTCTGGTAGGACGAGCCAACTGCGAGGGAGATACTGACAAAACCCGTGAAACTAAATAAGTCACTCTCACAGGAGCGCGAGCTTGTACGCGGCACGGGCTGATTTACCTGGCTGATATTCACACGGCAGCGATGCAATCAAGGCCCGGCGCTCTAAGCTAATAGGATTTCACTCCCACCCAGAGAGCCTATAACCAAAGGGCATTCAGTACAGATGAGACCTCTGTGCTTGTTCTGGTGCTGCATTGCAGGTGTGGTGTAAAGCATTAGATCAGGGTCGCTCGGCGCGCCAGCGAGCGTCAGGACGGAAGGACGGGGTCCCGTCGTTCCCCGAGGTCGAGAAACCGAGGGAGATGATTGAGTTTCGGAGCGGAGCCTCGTCTTTATTCACTGTCTGAGACCCCTATGGGGAAGAGCGAGAAGGCCAACTTGTCATTATTAGCTTGCTGTCAGTGTTTGAGTAGTGACGCATTTGTCATGCAGTGTTTCGCTGCGAGCGACTGCCACAAAACTTTTTCAACCACGTAGGTTATCCAAACAAAAGCAAAGGGTTACTGAAACCGTATGGTATAAAGTGGTTAGCATTTGTGTGTGCTTAAATCAGGCCTGAACAAATTTTGGAGCACAAATAAACATACAAATACCTGTATAAATACACCAATTTCTACAGATTTCTGTAGCATATGGAAGATTGTGTTTCAGATTAAGTCGTGCCATGGTCATACCGCATGTCATATTTGGTCCTTTAATAAGTGGGCAAACATGATAAAGGTTATATGTATGAAGAACTATGAAGCATTCTTTTAATTGACCTACTGTACATAATCTAACCAATCGCGAATCACTGTTGGCAGGCAAATATGAGTTTATAATGTTACGTTTCCCTTGGATAAATCCTTCATTGAGAAAGTGTACAGTTCGAGCTTACAGTACTTCTTCACAGGAAAGGTGCACCCACACCTCATTTAAAAAATGTTCTAATCCTTTTTCTTTATAATAAATAAATAAATAAATATACTATATAAATATACTATCTGCGCCGCCAGCATGTTGATTTCTAATGGCCTGGTGGAATAGCATCTATTGAAAGCATAATTGAAGTGCCTTACGGTCAAGTCAGGCGCTTATCATCTTTGCCCTCCTGCATGTCCTCCAGTCCCATACGAACATTTCCAGTGAATCACTCCTGAGTCGTGACCCATTTAGCGAAAACACGACTGAATGCCAGCCCATGAATGCGCCAACAGGAAGCAAGAGCGGGACTACGACTAATGCTGACCCCCCCCCCCCAAATGTCCCTAATTAAACCCGGTGACTCAGTGGTCATTTTCTCCTTTTTTGCGAGGGGCATTCTCCCTGGCCCTGTAGTTACCGAGAGCACCGCACCTCATTAGCTACGGGCCTCGGTAACCATGGTA
>NC_140244.1:1148891-1226391 GCF_949987555.1 Borostomias antarcticus
CCTTGATAGAGAAAGCCAATAAAGCATTTCATTTTACCACTCAAAGGGCACATGTCGTCAACATGCAGTGACATTAGGGTACCAATACTGAGAGGTGATAATATACAGGTGGTGCATCACCACAGCTGCGGTCGGCCGAAGGGGTGCTTTTCAGCTCTGCTCTCTAATGTATATCAGATAGCTAGCCAGATATAGAGATGTAACAGTATGAACATTTAATATCACGATTATAGTGGTCAAAATGATCACGGTAATGAGTGTTATCGTGTTATTATTATAAAAAGTGCTGAAACTTTTCTAAAACTACTGATACACACACTAAAATCATTTCACCAAAGTTGTATATATAAAACCACAAAGAACATTAGCAGCACTATGCACTTTTTTGTTTGCATAAACATCAAAATGATGCGTCTTGGAGACTGTTGCTAGCTTTGGTTGTTGCTGGACAGTATTTACACTCAGTATTTAAGCGTGGAAATCACACACGGTTTTAGTGACACTTGTATTGTGATAAATGTAATCGAATTTTAACGCAGTTTATCATTATACCGGTTATTGTTACATCCCTAGCCAGATATGGCAGTACCGACAGCAGTAATCTGCATAATCCCTCTGACTAAAAATGAACAAAGGAATAAAAGCAGCACAGAAAACATGATTGCCTCCCCCGGTCTTGGAGAGAGGTAATAAACTGAGGCACGCTGGAGGGCATCCTCAGGAATATAATAGGTGAGGGTGAAATAGGGCTCATTTACATGACAGCACTGACTGGGCCTTTTGAATTGTGTGTACAGGTTGAAAGATGAAAGCCTCTTATTCACAGTATGACCCAGGAAGGACCAACCTGGTGATGCAATGCTAGCTGCCGGGTGTGTGTGTGTGTGTGTGTGTGTGTGTGTGTGTGTGTGTGTGTGTGTGTGTGTGTGTGTGTGTGTGTGTGTGTGCATGCGTGCGTGCGTGAGAGTTGGAGAGTTAGAGAGAGAGAGTGAGACTGAGGCAGTAGAACAGAGAGAGGTGGAGGGAGAGAGAGAGAGAGAGAGAGAGAGAGAGAGAGAAGAGAGAGATACAGTAGAGAGAGAGAAGAGAGAGAGAGAGATACAGTAGAGAGAGAGAGAGAGAGAGAGAGAGATACAGTAGAGAGAGAGAGAGAAGAGAGAGAGAGAGAGAGAGAGAGAGAGAGAGAAGAGAGAGAGAGAGAGAGAGATACAGTAGAGAGAGAGAGAGAGAAGAGAGAGATACAGTAGAGAGAGAGAGAGAGAAGAGAGAGATACAGTAGAGAGAGAGAGAGAGAGAGAGAGAGAGAGAGAGAGACACAGTAGAGAGAGAGAGAGAGATACAGTAGAGAGAGAGAGAGAGAGAGACACAGTAGAGAGAGAGAGAGAGAGAGAGAGAGAGAGAGAGATACAGTAGGAGAGAGAGAGAAGTCTGTGGTTATGCAAACCAAGACCATCTGGTGCACGGAAGCGTTTCAGCTGCCATGTGTCTTACTGTGTGTGTGTGTGTTACTGTGTGTGTGTGTTACTGTGTGTGTGTGTTACTGTGTGTGTGTGTCATGTCTTGTGTGTTACTGTGTGTGTGTGTTACTGTGTGCGTGTGTCATGTCTTGTGTGTTACTGTGTGCGTGTGTCATGTCGTGTGTGTTACTGTGTGCGTGTGTCATGTCTTGTGTGTTACTGTGTGCGTGTGTCATGTCTTGTGTGTTACTGTGTGCGTGTGTCATGTCTTGTGTGTTACTGTGTGCGTGTGTCATGTCTTGTGTGTTAATGTGTGCGTGTGTCATGTCTTGTGTGTTACTGTGTGCGTGTGTCATGTCTTGTGTGTTACTGTGTGCGTGTGTCATGTCGTGTGTGTTACTGTGTGCGTGTGTCATGTCTTGTGTGTTACTGTGTGCGTGTGTCATGTCTTGTGTGTTACTGTGTGCGTGTGTCATGTCTTGTGTGTTACTGTGTGCGTGTGTCATGTCGTGTGTGTTACTGTGTGCGTGTGTCATGTCTTGTGTGTTACTGTGTGCGTGTGTCATGTCTTGTGTGTTACTGTGTGCGTGTGTCATGTCTTGTGTGTTACTGTGTGCGTGTGTCATGTCTTGTGTGTTACTGTGTGCGTGTGTCATGTCTTGTGTGTTACTGTGTGCGTGTGTCATGTCTTGTGTGTTACTGTGTGCGTGTGTCATGTCTTGTGTGTTAATGTGTGCGTGTGTCATGTCTTGTGTGTTACTGTGTGCGTGTGTCATGTCTTGTGTGTTACTGTGTGCGTGTGTCATGTCTTGTGTGTTACTGTGTGCGTGTGTCATGTCTTGTGTGTTACTCCCTGACAGAGACAAGCCCGTGCTCCTCTAAGACAGAATCAGCTTCTCATCCACAAATAACCACATGACTGAGGCTCAGCAATAGGCTGCCGAGGACGAGGACACTTCCTCTATCAACACACATGTGACCTGACCGTCACTGCTGAGGACAAGGCCCAGTCCTCTATCAACACACATGTGACCTGACCGTCACTGCTGAGGACAAGGCCCAGTCCTCTATCAACACACATGTGACCTGACCGTCACTGCTGAGGACAAGGACACTTCCTCTATCAACACACATGTGACCTGACTGTCACTGCTGAGGACGAGGACAAGTCCTCTATCAACACACATGTGACCTGACTGTCACTGCTGAGGACGAGGACAAGTCCTCTATCAACACACATGTGACCTGACTGTCACTGCTGAGGACAAGGCCCAGTCCTCTATCAACACACATGTGACCTGACCATCACTGCTGAGGACAAGGACACTTCCTCTATCAACACACATGTGACCTGACCGCCACTGCTGAGGACAAGGCCCAGTCCTCTATCAACACACATGTGACCTGACCGCCACTGCTGAGGACAAGGCCCAGTCCTCTATCAACACACGTGACCTGACTGTCACTGGAGGTCTGGTCCTGATGTCTGCAGTCCTCAAAATGTGCTAGAGGGACAAATACTGTTTTTTTTCCAGTTTTTCCTATTATGAAAATTGAAGTCGTAAGGAACCCAGTCAATATGACAAACAACAGTTTCAGGATCACTAAATGTATCATATTTTGTCGTCAAAATCCCTGTCCTGTGAGAAGTGTGAACAGCTCTGAATCTTTAAATCCCTTTTCTCTGCTGAGTGACTTCAGGTGTACAGACATTCACAGAAGCGTATCTTCTTCAAATATTTGCAGATTTCAATGCACAACACATTATTTGAAATCTTACAATGTATACTTACATAATCTTTTAAAAACTTTAAAATGACCTTGGCAGACATCAGGACCAAACCTCCAGTGCCGGTCACAAATCACATCAGTTGTATTGGACATTTGATCATCCATGTAATAATTCATCCTCTATATCTTAGTTTCTAATGCAGTATTTCAGCCACAGGGAGATTAAAGTTCAAATATACATTATGGGTATGAAATGCGCTATACAAATAAAGCTTTGATTGATTGATTGATTGATTGATTGATTGATTGATTGATTGATTGATTGATTATTAGTCAACATGGATGCCCGTAGAGATCTATGATTCACTTCGCAAGTGCACTTGATATGAATATGACGTGTATACTTATAAATATAATATAAAAGATAATTCCATTGATGTTTATGACAGAAGGCCCTGTGGATGGACAGTACTACCCAGAGAGCTGCCTCTGGCTTTAGATCAAGTCAGTGGAGCAGGAAGAGAAGACAGGATGTCTCACAGTCTCCGCTTCCCACTAGAAGTTATATTAATCACTAATAACTTACTAGAAGTTACTAATCACATCACACTTTACTTACTGTAATGTGTGTATTGCTGTTAATGTATGTGTTGTTGTAAATGTGTGTATTGTTGTTAATGTGTGTATTGTTAGTGTGTGTGTTGCTTCTGTGTGTGTCTGCTTGTGCATGCGTGTGTGTGTGTGTATGGATACTGAGTTTGTTCATTTGTGATCTGTGTTTTTTATGCTTAAACTGTGAAGCACCTTGAGTTGCATTCATTTGTATTGATAAGATGCTGTATAAATAAACGTGATTTGATTTTGATTTTAGACCTCTGGACCTGTTCCGTGCCTCCTTCCACTGGGCTCCTCATGTAGAAGTGCTTTATATGTTTTTAAATCCTAGATAGGATACTATAGTTTGCTCTAGTCATCAAATACGAGTTTTATTTATTTCCATATGTGATAGTTGTCATTAATCCTATTTAATTTAATTATGTTAAATTATTCTAGCCAGTTATTGCCCTTTGTGTTTTATGTTGTTTTTACTGCGCTCTGTGAGGCACCTTCAGATTTGTCCTGCATTTTAAAGTGTGTTATATAAATAAAATTCATTATTATTATTATTATTATTATTATTATTGGAGCAATCAGCCGGCCTGGCTGAAGTGGTGGGAGTGAACGGAGCTGTTTTGTTAGCGCGGCCATCTTGTTCTCGTTGTCATTCATACTCCAGCCTCCGGTCTCTGAAGTCATTACCGTGAACCGCCCTGACATTTGAGCCTCGTGGTCTTCAGCGCGGTGGGACCGGGCGGGCGTGATGGATAGAGGCGTGTCGGCGGCGCCGGCCGCGGAGTCAGTCCAGCCAGGTCAGAGAGGTGTGCTGGCCAAGAACGGATAATCAACAGACGGAAACTGAGAGCTTGATGGAATGTGAGGCGGTGGCTTGGCCTTCCTGAATGGGATTATTATCTGCTGTGTTGAATTGGAGGGGGTCGTAATGGCACAGCCGAGACAGAAGATTGTAGGAACTACAAATGTTATGTCGAAAATTAGGAGAGAAGCAAACTGCCTATTTGAGCATGACAACGCAGGTTTGGACGAAATTAATATTTATAGGTTCAACAGCCTTTATCAGACAGACTTGGTTTCAGTCCAAACAAGGTATTCTGGTACCTTAGGAAGACACAGTGGGGCGAATTCACTAAAGGATTGCGCAGCTTTTCCTGACGCAAAGCCTGTGCAAATAAGTCAAAAATTATGTTTGCTATTCACAAAGCCCTCGCAAAGGGTGAAATACGGTGTTAACTGCGTTGCGTTCGTCATTGCGTTGCTCTGCGCCGGTGTTATTAGCTCATATTTAAATTAGGTAATATGGGCGGAGAATGTTCCCCTTTCTATGCAAATGAACATTATTGCAAAACCCGCCCAATTCACAAAGATCGGCGCAAATTGCCTCACGCAGTTAAAGTGAAATTAATACCGTTTTCAGAGACGTGGTGGTATTTAAGCGCAAGGGGTGTGTCGCGGCCAGCCTGTCCGCTGATCATGGCAGCAGTGATTGTTGCGAGGCGAAGGCATCGCAATGCCAGGCGTGTTGTTCGTGAGAATATTTAGAAGAAGGTCACTTTTTGATTTCACACTAGAACCACCGCGGTACCTGTTTGGACACCAGAGCGCGCAGCTCTTCAGCCAACTGGAGGATGAAGTCGCGTCTGGGGAGGCTCAGTTGACCATGCGTCTCTCCACCCGTCCCCAGCGAGTCCAAGCTCCCCCAATGAATATAATAGCCTACATAGCACGAAACTGTGCGTATAATAGTCTATACGCGAAACTGCGCATTCCCTATAGCTGTTCATTGAACGGCTGGGGGCCGATATAAATAAATAAATAAAAACATAGCCTACACAATATTTGTTTTATTTGAATGGTCTTGAAAATATTTTCCTTTTGTATCATAGGTGACGGCAGGTATCATCTTCAGCCATGGATGATGACTCCCGTGCGTAATCCTTCCAACGTTGGAGAGGCGGCGTACAACTGGGCTCACATCAGGACGCGCGGTGTGATTGAGTGCACATTTGGAATCCTGAAAAGCCGTTTAGATGCCTAGATCGTACCGGTGGGGCAATGTTATACACTCCCCCAAAAGTATGCCAGATCATCGTGCTGCAACTTGCATAACATAAAATGACAATTTTTCCTTTGTTCGTCTTTTTAAATCATTCCACCTCCGTTTGCAGTCTTCCGCGTTTACACACACAAATGGCACTGACTGATTGGGAAATTAAACCCCAAATATGATTTTTTGCTGCAGTCGTGATATTTTTTTGCGGAAAGCTGTGAGACATGTTTTTGAACCTCGTCCGTGAGGCCTTCAAGTTCGCTGTCTGAAAATCGTATCTTTCTTTTTCTGTCTGCCATCGTCCAATGATAAGCATACGAGTTGTATGCGCTGTATGCGCAGTATTTATAGTCATTTCCTATATCAGCAGCAAATTGCACTCAGCCGCAAACACCGAATGGGCGTGTTTGCGCTGGGATATTATTAGCGCAATGTCTTTAGTGAATAGGTTTTTAAAACGGAGCACATAGCGGGCGCAACTGACGCGCAATATAATGGGGCAATTAGCGGGCGCAATTTGCTTTAGTGAATTCGCCCCACAGTACTTTGAATAACTATGCAAGAAAGAAATACATGTCATGCCAACTAATTTTTTTTATTATTTTCCACTGCTGCTCGGAAAATGGATTAAATCAAATCTTGGAAGCTAATGCAGGATATATGTGGGTACACACTTCTCATAATTCTTCACACTTCAATCTGCCAAAGTCTGGGGAATGAGCAATTAAATTGTGTTGGTGTATGCATAGTCAGGAGGGTAATTATCATCATGACTCTCCACTCCCATTACCCCCCCCCCACACACACACCCCTCCACGGACTCCCATTACGCCTCCACACACACGCACCCCTCCACGGACTCCCATTACCCCCCCCACACACACACACACCTCTCCACGGACTCCCATTACCCCCCCCCACACACACACCCCTCCACGGACTCCCATTACCCCCCCACACACACACACACACCTCTCCACGGACTCCCATTACCCCCCCCCACACACACACCCCTCCACGGACTCCCATTACCCCCCCCCACACACACACACCCCTACACGGACTCCCATTACCCCCCCCACACACACACCCCTACACGGACTCCCATTACCCCCCCCCACACACACACACCCCTCCACGGACTCCCATTACCCCCCCCCACACACACACCCCTCCACGGACTCCCATTACCCCCCCACACACACACACCCCTCCACGGACTCCCATTACCCCCCCCACACACACACACCCCTCCACGGACTCCCATTACCCCCCCCACACCCCCACACCCCTCCACGGACTCCCATTACCCCCCCCACACACACACACCCCTCCACGGACTCCCATTACCCCCCCACACACACACACACACACCCCTCCACGGACTCACATTACCCCCCCCCCCCCCACACACACCTCTCCACGGACTCACATTACCCCCCCCCCACACACACACACATACACACACATTTTATCAGATCAACCATAAAACCCTGGAGGACATTATAAAATATCTGAAATCCTCTGAAATCCTCCTCCTGTTGCCTTGATATTCTGCTTACAGGCTTTTCAAAATCTAACTGCATGGCCTCTGTTTTACTACAAACTACACATCTCTTATTTCAGGTGTGTTCCCACAAACCCTGAAAACTGCAGTCGTCAAGCCACTCTTAAAAAAGAATAATCTAGACACCTCACAAATGAACAATTATGGGCCGATATCCAACCATACTTTTTAAGTAAAAGCATTGAATAAATAAACGATTGGATGTGCCAGAACCTTCTTCAACTAAACAAAAATAAAAGTGAAGTAATTGTCTTTGGAGCCAAAGAAGAACGATTAAAAGTCAGCGCTCAGCTTCAATCAGTAATGCTGAAAAACCACAAACAAAGCCAGAGATCTTGGTGTAGTCATGGACTCAGACCTGAATTTCAACAGTCACATTAAGACAATTACAAAGTCAGTCTACTATCACCTGAATAATATATCAAGGATTAAGAGATTTATGTCTCAGCAGGATCTGGAAAACTTGTCCATGCGTTTATCTTCAGTAGACTTGACTACTGTAACGGTGTGTATACAGGTCTCTCTACAAAATGGATCCGACAGCTGCAGCTGATTCAGAACGCTGCTGCTCGAGTCCTCACTAAGACTAAGAAAGCGGAGCATATCACACCAGTACTAAGGTCCTTACACTGGCTTCCTGTCTGTCAAAGAATTGACTTTAAATACTGCTGTTGGTTTATAAATCACTGAATGGTTTAGGGCTTTAATATATTTCTGATCTGCTGCTACGTTATGAACCATCCAGACCTCTCAGGTCATCTGGCTCAGGTCTGCTTTCTGTCCCCAGAGTTAAAACAAAACATGGAGAAGCAGCGTTCAGTTTTTATGCAAATAAGTATTCATTCATACACTCCACTAGCTTTTATTCCTGTATTTTATTTTTTCCTGCATTTTGTTTTAAATGTCCTTTTTTGCATTTAGTTTTATATGACCTTTTATGTGTTGCAGTTTGTATTGATGCTTTTAATGTCTCATGTAAAGCACTTTGAATTGCCTTGTTGCTGAAATGTGCTTTACAAATAAACTTCCCTTGCCTTGCCTTGCCTATGCACTGACCGCACTACATTTTATATGTTGTTTTTTTTTAATCTTATTTTTGGATTCATATTTTGTACTTGCTCTTTGCACTGTACCGTCTTTGCACTGTCATGTCTCATCCTTGCACCCTGTCCAATGTTGTTTCCATGTTATGCACCATGCCCGAAGCAAAGTCCTACTATGTTGAAAAACTACATGACAATAAAAATTCAGATTCTGTTTCTGAAAACAAATTCAGATTCTCTCATTTGGCATTGTTGAGCTGAATTTGAAGTACTCAGTAACAATGTGTTATATTCAACATACCCAACAATTGAATACGTTTAGTCTAGCATTAACATTTCGTCAAACATGACAGGTTGTTTTCCACATAATGTAGCCTAGTATTGCATCGTCTCCTCTGTCAGTCTCAGCCGAGCGTGTCATTT
Organism: Borostomias antarcticus; assembly: GCF_949987555.1. Classification (NCBI taxonomy): domain Eukaryota; kingdom Metazoa; phylum Chordata; class Actinopteri; order Stomiiformes; family Stomiidae; genus Borostomias; species Borostomias antarcticus. The sequence continues at coordinate 1,157,778 of NC_140244.1, forward strand.
CCTGCCTGTGGGAGCCCACAGGGCTGGAGAGCTTCCAGGCTGTTACTCAAGTGATGCCGCTCGCTTCCAATTTCCTCCGAGTCATCCTCGGTGATATTCAATTCACGTAGCCGGCAAGAGCCAAGAACAAAACTTCTCTAAGAGCACACGACGACAACATCAACGACAGACTATTTCTGGCTCGCTACACAGATGGGTGGCGCTCGCCAACATCAGCGAATAGAACACGACAGCTAGTTTCACTGGAGAGGAAAGATGACACTGGGCCTTGATTGAATACAAGCCTGTTGGGGACATGCTAAATACTACATCACAAATAAAGGATGTACAGTATTTGTGCTCGTCATTTCATAAAGTGATTGGTCATGATGTGTGAAGGTAAGTAACTAGCCTACTACATATAGTTGTGAAGAGTTGCCAGATTGTGACCAACCGCTGTATTGTGTTCACAGTACCGTACGTGCGAGCGTGTACACAAACACGCACAAGCTTATAACTATGGACTGATTGCTACTGGAACATTTCAGTGAACCGAGCGTGAGAGGCAGGAAGCAGGAATGTCACGTCAAATACTTTAGAGATGGCAACTCTACAGGGTGGACAGTGCCGGCGTCGAGTACAGGTGCAAAGCAGCCGCTGTAGAACTATTTCCACTACCGTGCCGATCCGACTCCGTGCTCAAACCGCAGCGCTCCGGACCCGTGGGAACGGTTACCGTGTCTGTTTCCACCTCTCGGGCCGTTGCGTTCCACGGAATGTTGTTTGCGGAACTAACTTTCACATTTCTACTAAAGAACGGTTCTGCTTCACTCGGTACGGTTAGACAACCGCGCCACGGGAACGGTTCTGCGAACGGTTCTGGGCACGACCGGTCCCGTGTGGAAACACCGTCGGAACGGTTACCCTGCGCGCTCGGAACGGTTCGGCACGACAGTGGAAATAAGGCTAATGTTCTAGATCCGGCATTCCCAAACTGTGAGGCGGGCCTCCCCTGGGGGGCCCCAAAGAAATTCAGGGGAGGCGCGGAGGGATGGTTGAAAAAAAAAAAAGGAATTTTATTTTTATTTTTGACATTTCTATGGTTTTTATGAATGAAATATGATTTTAAAGGTCAGAAGATCTAAATAAATAATGGGAGAGATGTATCCTAAATTTGTGGATAGTGCAGAGAGAGCCTCCCCCCGCAGGCATGAATGTATTGTGTGAAAACATCATAATGTTAACTAGCAGCAGGTGCCACCGAGCTAACTTAGCTGTGTAACGTTATGGGCTAGCTAACGCTGCCTTGCAAAATGGACAAATTTGGGGGGTTGGGGGGGAGCGGGTGTGTCACTGTTTTCAGAGGGGAGGCCCACATTGATGGAGTTTGGGAACCCATGTTCTAGATGGGAACCTATGTTCTAGATGGACGGCTTCCTTACCTTCCCATCGGTGGTGACGGCAGCGAAGACGGTGGACGAGTACGGAGACCACGCCACGTCTCCGACGGCAGAATTCAGGTCAAAGGTGAACATGGGGGTCCTAGAGAGACATGGGAACACAGAGCAGGGCCGTGTATTACCAGTATGATATGGCCTGTGTACAGGGGTGAAAATTAACTTTTTGGCTCACGGTGAGTCACCTGCCAAGGGGACTGTAGATGAAAAAAGTCTACCGGCCAAGTATATATTTTTTTCAGATAGCCTTCCCAAATCTAGTCGCCAATTGGAAATTTGACCTGCATTTGGCCGGTGGCAGGTGTTAATTCCTAGCCCTGCCTACAGTATGTATAACACCTGCTTTTTGAGAATATACGTATATTGTTTATGTCTTAATATGACCAGATAAATGTCTCTTCTAGCTTTCAGACATTTTTTTACACCCATCTACAGCAGTCATCTACAAGTGGGAAGCCAGAGCCATTAGAGACCGAAATACGACTCTGCCCGGAGCAGATTGTTCAAGAAGCAGAGTCAGTTTATCTGAGTTGGGCCGAATAGGATGTGAAAAGTTACAAGGAGCTAGGAGGAGGACGGGGAACGTAGGGGCGAGACGAGCTGTGCTCAGCACCAGGGCCCGTGTGATTATTCAGCGGGCATGTCCTCCCTCTGCAGTCGGAGGGGGAGAGAGAGAGGGAGGGTGGGGGGAGAGAGAGAGGGAGAGGGGGGTTAAGAGCGGGGAGCTGAGAGGACGAGAGAGGTCGGGGAGGGGTGCGATAATGGGAAAGAGAGAGAGAGAGAGAGAGATGAAATGAGAAGTGCAGAGAAAAGAGGGGGAGGAAATGAGAGGTAGATGGGGGGAGAGAGTGAGAGAGAGTGAGAGAGAGAGGAGAGAAAAAGAGAAGGATATGAAATCAATAGCAGCTCGTCATGCTACAGAGCCTTCATGGCTTTGAGCTGGCAAGTGATTAGAATCCTCTTTCACCACAATGAAAAAATCTCTCTCTCTCTCCGTCTCTCTCTCTCCTTTCTCTCCAGCGTACTGTATGTACGGTATTCCTTCCTAAGCCTATAGGGCCAATGAGGCAGCCTGGCGATGGGGCTCCACAGGTACACAGCGAAAGAAAATACCTTCTTGGTCAAAATGCTGCACGAGAACAGAACCACGGTCAATCAATTGTAGAAGGGAAATTTGTTTATTTGACGTTTGTTTTTTTGTGCTGACCGCTGGACAGTCACAAAGGTACAGCGGTGCTACAGCGGGTAGCCTCGAGCACTGATCCCTGCCGGAGCATTTCAACATTGCGCTATTTCACAAGGGAAATCCCGCGGGATTTCAGCCTGCGTTATTTCATTTCAGTGATGCACTCCACCGCCGCGGTATTTGAGCAGATTTACTGTAGCGAGCTGCGTTCACAGTGTGTTTCTCTAATAATCTACAAATGAAAACGAGTCTGATCGTTATCTGGCCCCTGGGTGATACTGTTTTTTTGCTTCCCTCTGGAATATGTAGAGAGTGGGTCGTATGCCCACCTCCCTTGTTCTCTGTAAAGCGCATTGTGTTGCCTCTGGGTATGAAATGCGCTATACTAATAAAGCTTTGATTGATTGATTGATTGACCGTTGGATCATTACATTTCACACATTCTATGAAGGCCATGATACATGGCACGATATTAGATGAGTACCTTCTTCTCAAACTCATCTTTGTTCTCCTTCTGGATGCAATTTAATTATGACGAACGTATCTGCCTTACAAGCCTTAAAACTAAAGCAAAATTAATCTTACACCAATCAATCAATGCCATGGCTATACTGGTGACATGATTACAGGCTATCAAAATTAACAAATGAAAAGCAGTGGGTCGGCTTATGCAGTCACTTATTTAACGCTTTGACAGTCATCAAATAGGCTACGCTCGTCCGATCTCACCCTTACTGGCCGAGGTGAGAGGGGCCAGCCCCTAACCCTTGCCTACCTGACTCGCTCACTTCATCCTCTCCTCTCACACCCACACAAGTGCTACTGGCTTAAAGAGGATATTTTACCGGATGAAATCCCCACAGGTCTTAGCTCTAATTTGAGATTTTGCGTCTTTGTCATTTCCTGTCACAATAAATCCTCAATTTGACAGCTATTTGTGTGCAATGCTTTTAGTATAGGCTACACACTCAAACTCCACCAAAGTCCCCCAGTACATTAGAGAGTGTCTCAGTCATAGAACAGCTAGCCTAATGGACACCTGCCCTACAGGTAGATGCCACGACAACCCACCCTTAGTGACCTCTCACTGCAAGTAAGAGTTCCTTAGTTTCTCTCTTTTTTTCTTTTCTTCTCTTCACTCTGTGTTTATTCAGAAAAGTGCAGGATGCATTTTTCAAAGAGTTCCTTAGTTTCTATGAATAACACATAGGCCCTAACTTGCGGTTTAAAATGGTGATTCCAAGTGGATAGATGGCGCGACCCAGACACACGGGTGCCGAGGGTGTGTGGGGGCGGCACAGCGACTGAGACGCGTTTATCATCAAAGGCCCGGCCGGAGCTTTATGTAACTTTCTTCCCCAGACAGTGACTAATGGGCCAGATTTGAAGCGCCCTTTTATCCAACCCAAAGCCCATTCAGTTGGATTTAACTAAGCATTTCAGAGTAGTCGTGCTGTTCTGGGATCAGCTTTCCCCCTCTTCTTGTAATCATCAAAGCTACTACTAGAATAGAATAGAATAGAATAGAATAGAATAGAATGTCTTTATTGTCATTGTACCAAGGTACAACGAAATTAAATTAGCCTCAATTTGAGTGCGCTGGACAACAAACAACATCACAGTGTGCGGACAACATCACAATACACAGACAACATCACACAATAAGAATATAACGTACACAATAACAATATAACGTAGAGTGAGCCGTGAGCCGCTGCGACTGCGCGCGGCGCCATCGCCAGAGCGCCATACTCTGAGTGAACGCATGCCCCCGAGACGAGGGTAGTGCAGTCTGGAGGTGTGGAAGTACAGAGCGCGAAGGTATGAAGGAAGGAACGGAAATACCGGATTCTAATGATCAGTTGCTCGACAAATGGTGTTCAGCTGTGTGCTTTGGGTTCGAGCAAAGGTCTGCCCAGGAGAGGAAGATGAACAGTAAAGATTCAAGATGGGAGGGGAAGAGGAAGAAGTCCAGCGCTGTTATGAGAATTGTAGAAGATTTTTAACTGATCTAGTCAAAAAGGATTTGCCAAGGTTCGCTCAAACAGGTTAAGTCTGGTTTATTGAGAAAAAATACGAGCGCAAGGACTTCAGGACAACGCACGTGAGTGGTTCATCCAACAGAAGTGCCGCAGTCTGGTCTTGCGTGGCCTTATATTCAAAGCAACACAGGTATGACGCTTCCAGGGATGTGATTGGCTAAACCATTGTACACGTCATATTAAATGGCAGGCATCATCAACAGTGGTCGAGAATACAGACACGTGACATGAGAAAAGGCGGTAATTCTTGCAGGGACAATGGGACAAAGGATGGTTATTCTGGAGCAGACAACGTCTAGGTGTGTTCACCTCCTTAGCACAGCTATGTGAAAGGTTGTGGGAGGTGGTGAGGTGGTGAAACTACAATGTCTATAACAGAATGCACCGTACACATCCACACGATTGAATACAGCCTAGATGGTATGACCCAAGTATGTTATGATTTACGGGATGAACTGCCCACTGACGTCAGGACAGCAGAGTCGCTGCCCATCTTTCACCACAGGCTCAAAACTCGCCTCTTCAAGAAGTACTACCATGATCCTCCCTCTTAAGCACCTATTGTATTTATATTTTGCTACTCCTGCACTTTGGCATTGGCACTAGATGATGCTCTAAGTCAGTGGTTTAGAAAGAAAATGCATGCATGAGTTCAGGCGAGGATGCCTGGATGCCTACGGTAAATGCAATTATTGGAAGTTGCTTTGGATAAAAGTATCTGCTAAAATGACTGTATTGGAATGGAATGTACCTGTAATTAGTTCAAACAAATGCTATTATTTATGTGTTGAAGCCATTTTCTGGTTAGACTACATATAGCCCTAAATGTGGGGACTCACTGGGAAGCAAGCATTAACTACACATCAAACCACATCTGTAGTAATCTTTAGATAATTACGGTCATTATTCAGACAGCTCTGCCCTTTTTCTTTGACGATAAGGGGGATGTATAATAGTTTTGTCAAACCATCTGGCAGATAAATTACACTGTGTCCATTAATGGGGGAGAGAGAGAGTAATTATTATGCACCAATTAAAGTGATGAATATGCATTCATTCAATTTCCACAGGTTGTAATGCAGGCTAATGTGCTAGAACTTCAAGCGAGAAACGTGTGGATATTTTGGCCAGGGATCTGTTAATGTGACCCTGCTGTTGGCTGTCCGCTATCGATCCGTTTTTCAGTATTTTAACGACACTCAAAGTGTTTAAATAAACATGTGTGAGCATGGCTCATTAGATCACCCATCTAGTTTCGCCATTTACATATTTCCACTTTTGAAAACATGCCCAAAAGACACATGGGCCTAATTAGGATAATAACAACGTATCTGCTCTGTGAACGAGGTTCTGAATACTGATCCAGTAGCTTCCTCCCATGTAGAACACCCTTGGTACAGTACAAACAGTAGGCTATGCTTGACCTGGCTGCTAGAACCACAGGAACACAGGTACGTTCTCCAACCCGTTCTACGGTTCTAACGTTTTACATTTTGTGTTCATATACTGTATGTTTGTTAAGGGCTAACTCATCTGATGAAGGTTAAAGGTTAAAGGTTAAAGTACTTGATGGTGTGGTCCCAGATCTTGACGGTCCAGTCGGAGCTGCAGGAGATGAAGACCTTGGGGTGGAAGTGGTTCCACCGGACTGCGTCCACCGCCATGCTGTGGGCGTGGAACGTCTCCAGGAACTGGCTGGAGTAGGCCTTTGAGCACTGCAGAGACAATGGCAGGAAAGTGTGAATGAAATTCAAGTCTCACCAATGTGTTTTGTTCTCCTACTTGACTGTCCTTCTAACTTTGTAGTTCGTTCCTCTAGAATCAGTCTGTTAAAACTACAAATTGTTCCTGTGTGACATCACTTCCCTGTCCTCTTCATCCTGAAACTGTGTCACTTCCTTTTTCACGTTATAAACGCGAAAATAAATAAATCGCTTTCGTTCCCCAGTCACTCACTCTTGCCTGGATTCACTTCCTGTGCTCGAGTTCAAATTTGCAAATCATAACATAGAATAAACGTATTGTCTTTGTTTGAAACCAGCTTGATTGACCACTCAGCGTGTTCTTTGAAATCTAAACTAAACCAAGTAAGATTTTTCATTCACAAAAGTATGGATGGAGAGAATCTTATTCATATACCACTCTATGCAATTGAAAAATTGCCCAACTATGCTTTTAAACCTGTATTTTAATATAGTCAACTGTATGCATCATTGTGGCATGACATTTTAATAAAACGTCCGATCCATGCAGATGTGTACAGCATATAGTTGGCAGAACAGCCAAAGCACTAGCGGTGAAAAGCTTGTTAGAGCTCAATGTACTTCACACACTCATTTAGCCTCCTACCCTGACATTTGTCAGATGTGTATTTCAACAAACCAATCCACGCTAAAGATACCTGAACAAACTAAATATTTGCTGCAACAAGGCCTTATGGGAAAAGGCTTTGTCTGCTTTGACGACAGGGTGTTGGCAGTAAAAGCACAGCGTTGTTAAATTGAGGAGATCAATCTAATTGCAATCCAAGGGGCAGGCGGTCGGTGTGTTTCCAGACTGACACCGTTAAGTTTCCCAGACGCGGCGTGATTGGACGCTGAGAGATTGGACTCGTCTCCTAGGGTCCCTGGGGCAATATGTCTGAACAAGATGTGACTAACAGGAAGTGGCACATTTTATGTGAGAGGAAGCCAAAAACAGAAAACGGTGTCAGACGGAAACAAAACCTCCGACACCTCGTGGGAAACAAACAAACAAACAAAAACAGGTCACATTTAAAAAATAATAATAATAATAACGAGGGCAGCACTCCGTACTTAAGACAGAGCGCATTTTAAACAGATTCTACTTGTATCGAGATTAAAAACACACCTGGTACCACAAAAACCACTGGCTGAAATAGGTGGTAATGAAAAGGCCATAACAAACTAAGCGAGATGTAATGGTTTGGGATTGGGAACGGGCCTTTGATGACTTGGCCATGGCGAGCTTTAAAAACTCACCCAATTTCTTCCCACAGGGGATTCTGAAAGTATCTACAGTGTGTATCTAATCAGACAAAACCTCAATTAGCATGTGTGCTAACTGGATCATAACAATTGCGCTCCAGCTAGCACACTCTGCAGACCCTGTAGGCAGAGCTAAAAACCAAAGTGGGGGTGGAGCAGAAGTCCGAAAGTGAACGTGACAGCGAGCTGCCTCTGATGGGCGTGTCACAGCCTGGTTACCATGGCGCCATCGAATAGTAGGAGCGGGAGACAGCCCTGGGAGGCGTGTTTTAGCATTTTCACATGGACACTTTTTTTTAAGAATGAAGGAGGAAAAAGCCCGGTTTCAACAATGTGTGTGGCCTACATTTCACGCTCCGAATGGACACACTCACGGACATGTGTCACATATAGGAGCAGCTGCACCACTTAATAAACAAACATAAAATGCAATTCTTGCAGCATGATCTTGGTTAAAATAACTTGATTTTAACGCAAATTAATTTCAACCCTGCACTGTGCGTTCCTCCATCACATGTGCAGTGCATTCCTCTATCACATGTGTAGTGCATTCCTCTATCACATGTGCAGTGCATTCCTCCATCACATGTGCAGTGCATTCCTCCATCACATGTGCAGTGCATTCCTCCATCACATGAGCAGTGCATTCCCCCATCACATGTGTAGTGCATTCCTCCATCACATGTGCAGTGCGTTCCTCCATCACATGTGCAGTGCGTTCCTCCATCACATGTGCAGTGCATTCCTCCATCACATGAGCAGTGCATTCCCCCATCACATGTGTAGTGCATTCCTCCATCACATGTGTAGTGCATTCCTCCATCACATGTGCAGTACATTCCCCCATCACATGTGCAGTGCATTCCCCCATCACATGTGTAGTGCATTCCTCCATCACATGTGCAGTGCGTTCCTCCATCACATGAGCAGTGCATTCCCCCATCACATGTGCAGTGCATTCCTCCATCACATGTGTAGTGCATTCCTCTATCACATGTGCAGTACAGTCCTCTATCACATGTGCAGTGCGTTCCTCCATCACATGGCAGTGCATTCCTCTATCACATGTGCAGTGCATTCCTCCATCACATGTGCAGTGCGTTCCTCCATCACATGGCAGTGCATTCCTCTATCACATGTGCAGTGCATTCCTCCATCACATGTGTAGTGCGTTCCTCCATCACATGTGCAGTGCATTCCTCCATCACATGTGCAGTGCATTCCTCCATCACATGTGTAGTGCATTCCTCTATCACATGTGCAGTGCGTTCCTCCATCACATGCACAGTGCATTCCTCCATCACATGTGTAGTGCATTCCTCCATCACATGGCAGTGCATTCCCCCATCACATGTGCAGTGCATCCCTCCATCACATGGCAGTGCATTCCTCCATCACATGTGCAGTGCATCCCTCCATCACATGTGCAGTGCATTCCCCCATCACATGTGCAGTGCGTTCCTCCATCACATGTGTAGTGCATTCCTCCATCACATGTGCAGTGCGTTCCTCCATCACATGTGCAGTGCATTCCCCCATCACATGTGCAGTGCATTCCTCCATCACATGTGCAGTGCATTCCTCCATCACATGTGCAGTGCATTCCTCCATCACATGTGCAGTGCATTCCCCCATCACATGTGCAGTGCATTCCTCCATCACATGTGCAGTGCGTTCCTCCATCACATGTGCAGTGCGTTCCCCCATCACATGTGCAGTGCGTTCCTCCATCACATGTGTAGTGCATTCCCCCATCACATGTGCAGTGCGTTCCTCCATCACATGTGTAGTGCATTCCTCCATCACATGTGCAGTGCGTTCCTCTATCACATGTGCAGTGCATTCCTCCATCACATGTGCAGTGCATTCCTCCATCACATGTGCAGTGCATTCCTCCATCACATGTGCAGTGCATTCCTCTATCACATGTGCAGTGCATTCCTCCATCACATGTGCAGTGCATTCCTCCATCACATGTGCAGTGCATTCCTCCATCACATGTGCAGTGCATTCCTCCATCACATGTGCAGTGCGTTCCTCCATCACATGCACAGTGCATTCCTCCATCACATGTGCAGTGCATTCCTCCATCACATGTGCAGTGCGTTCCTCCATCACATGTGCAATGCATTCCTCTATCACATGTGCAGTGCATTCCTCCATCACATGTGTAGTGCATTCCTCTATCACATGTGCAGTGCGTTCCTCCATCACATGCACAGTGCATTCCTCCATCACATGTGTAGTGCATTCCTCCATCACATGGCAGTGCATTCCCCCATCACATGTGCAGTGCATCCCTCCATCACATGGCAGTGCATTCCTCCATCACATGTGCAGTGCATCCCTCCATCACATGTGCAGTGCATTCCCCCATCACATGTGCAGTGCATTCCCCCATCACATGTGCAGTGCGTTCCTCCATCACATGTGTAGTGCATTCCTCCATCACATGTGCAGTGCGTTCCTCCATCACATGTGCAGTGCATTCCCCCATCACATGTGCAGTGCATTCCTCCATCACATGTGCAGTGCATTCCTCCATCACATGTGCAGTGCATTCCTCCATCACATGTGCAGTGCATTCCCCCATCACATGTGCAGTGCATTCCTCCATCACATGTGCAGTGCGTTCCTCCATCACATGTGCAGTGCATTCCCCCATCACATGTGCAGTGCGTTCCTCCATCACATGTGTAGTGCATTCCCCCATCACATGTGCAGTGCGTTCCTCCATCACATGTGTAGTGCATTCCTCCATCACATGTGCAGTGCGTTCCTCTATCACATGTGCAGTGCATTCCTCCATCACATGTGCAGTGCATTCCTCCATCACATGTGCAGTGCATTCCTCCATCACATGTGCAGTGCATTCCTCTATCACATGTGCAGTGCATTCCTCCATCACATGTGCAGTGCATTCCTCCATCACATGTGCAGTGCATTCCTCCATCACATGTGCAGTGCATTCCTCCATCACATGTGCAGTGCGTTCCTCCATCACATGCACAGTGCATTCCTCCATCACATGTGCAGTGCATTCCTCCATCACATGTGCAGTGCGTTCCTCCATCACATGTGCAATGCATTCCTCTATCACATGTGCAGTGCATTCCCCAGGTCACACCCTCTACATGCATGCTCATATAATAAAAAAAAAAACATACAGTACAACACACAACGACACAGACACACGCACGGGTACACAAAAAACACACACTCTTCCGCTCACACACACGCCACCACAACACGCACACACCCTGGCTCTGTCTAGCCTCGCTGGGATGCTGAGGAGAGGCGACGCCGCCTTCAAAATCTGCATTAACCCGAGAAGACCCCCTCGCTGGAGAAAGTGGCGCAGTGCAAGCGCAGCAGAATGGTAAACCCCGGCAGAAAGACAAAGGCAAGCCTTTATTTCCATCTCTCTTGAGGAGCTGAGTACGCCGAACAGTCTCAAATTTGATGTGGGCGGTGCAGCACTGAGCTAGTATTGTTCCCGTGAAACAGGCGAGGGAAGTGGGAAGCAGCTTCAAACGACTGCTTCCTTTGATCTTCTTAACGACACTTCAGGGCACAAGACACCAGAGAGCAAAGTTTGCTTCATATCCCGTGAATAGATATTCGATACGCATGCAAAATCAAATCAAAACAAAATCTAATTGAGGCGGGCTAGAACATGTAGGTGGAGAGGAAGTTGGCAACAACAATGAATGGAGTGAAATATTTCATTGAAATGACTGTGTTGTATAGTTCTAAGAGTCACACCAGAAATATAGATCTGGAACTGTAACCACGGTTCATTTCTTTCCCAAATCTCACCTTGTGGATCTTTCCCTCCTCGGTGCCGACCAGGAAGAGGTAGTCGATCTGCTTATGGAAGTCAAACGAAGTTCCACAAGCTATAAGGAGAGCAGGACAGGACAGACGTTAGACCAAGACAAGATTTAGTAAGGCCAAAACTGTAACAGAGTTATAAAAGGATACAATAGCCTACATTACATTATAATGGCATCTCCGTTCTAAAACAAGTGACTAAGAGCATAATCTAGTGCAAGAACATCAATATAATCTACAAAATCTGTATTGATGTATTGGTAAATGAAGTGAGCCACACAATAGGTAAAATGGCTGCCAACTGGGTACTGAATATCATCAACAGTATCAAATGTTGTTGTTTACAGATCAATAATGATCTAATGTCGTCCGCCATCTGTTCTTTGGATTAAAATAAGGCTCAACGCCTAAATGGCAAAGATAATCACACCAGCAGATGGTGTGGGATATACTATAAATTCATCATGTCAGATTTGTCATGTGACCCGATGGAGGTTTGAAAACATCCGACTGGTTTAGGATTGAAAGGTGAGTTTCCCTGAACTACTAGCACTATTAGAGGAAAACAAAGAGAAAACATAACACCATCAGCAGGAACGCGTGTTAAGATCACGCAAACATACAAACACGCACACGCAAAACACACAGACGGGTGAAACCGTACCCGTGGTAGGAAGCTGAATGTCCCCCGGCACCTCTGAGATGGACCCTTCCAACGCCAGTTTGATGATATCCGTGAAGACCAGCTCGTTCTGCAACCAGATAATCACAAGCAACCGCTGTGAGACGCCAAGAAAAACTCATTAAGGCTATAAGCAGAAATGAGCTCAGTCTCTGCTAGGAAGCACCGTTGCGGTTTTCCATCAGGACAAACCGCTTAATAAAGACTTTTTAAAGATAAGCACTTAGCGTGAGTGAGAGCGCCTTGGGTGTTTTGGGGGGAGCGGTGTAATGTGGGCCTCTCCTTTCTGATTGGTGTCTTTTTTCGCAGCCTGCGGCGGCGTTCGCCGGGGCGAGGAGAGAGAGAGGAGAGAGAGGCGCGAGAAGAAAGGCGGAAATATTTCCACCGAACCTTGACGAGAGTCCATGACACCACGCGCCCGTCCGACGACACCGAGAAGAAGTTGTGATTGTTGTCCATGTCGTCCTTCTGCCACCTCACCTGAAACAGAATCCCACAATACACACTAGGGCTGTCAAAAGTGCCATGAAATTCAGTTAGAATATATTAGAATTAATTTAGTAGAGTTTGAACGATATTCAAATTTATATGTATTTTTTTCATGATTAAGATTTTTTATGAATATAATAGCCTAATAAAATAACCCGTGACTGTAATATTGTACTGTGAACACTGTTACCCCTCGCTGAGGTGTTTTTGACAGTGCGGGAAATGAACGTTTCGTGCATGAACATGATTTGCTGCATAATTTTTGATAAGTAATATATTATATATTCATATAAACAATAAATCAAGCTCCTCTCTCCATCTGTCTCTCTCTTTCTCATTCTCATTCTCATTCTCACGCACACACACACACACACACACACACACACACACACACACACACACACACACACACACACGTGAGAAGCAGGCACACAAGCACAAGCACACACACACACTCAGACCACCACTGTTCTCTCTCTCTCTCACACACACACACACACACACAAGCACATGTGTGATCCAGACACACAAGCATAAGCAAGCACACACACACACACACACACACACAGACACATAGACCACCCCTGCTCTCTCTCTCTCTCTCTCTCTCTCTCTCTCTCTCTCTCTCTCTCTCTCTCTCTCTCTCTCACACACACACACACACACACACACCTGCCACACGGGGTCGGTGTGCTTGCCCGTCTTGGCGGTGCTCTTGTAGGCGGGCCTCTGGCCGTCCTCCTTCAGGTTGTAGACGGCCACGCAGCCGTCGTAGAAGCCCACGGCCACCAGGTGGGGGCGCCGCGGGTGCAGGTCCAGGCACAGGACGCCCGAGCCCGTGGGGTACAGGTACTCCGGGAACGTGGAGTTCTTCAGGGAGTAGAAGACCAGCATGCCCCGCCCTTGCCTGGTGAAGTCGTCTGGGGGAGGAGGAGGAGAGGATATTTAGCTCCTTATAGCACCTTTCGTACACAAGAGCAATTCAAATGGTAAATGGTAAACGGACTACACTTATATAGCGCTTTTCCACCTTAGCGGCACTCAAAGCGCTTTACAATGGCCTCTCATTCACCCATTCACACACACTCACACACCAATGGCGGTAGCTGCCATGCAAGGTGCTAACCTGCTCATTGGGAGCAATTTTGGGGTTAGGTGTCTTGCTCAAGGACACTTCGACACATTAATAAACAAACAAGGTATAATATAAAAAATGAACACAATACAGTACTGTACATTCTGTGTAGTATTCACCGTTATTTTCTGTACCTATTTGTTTACAGTAGGCAATACAGCAACACAGCACAGCCAATGAAGAGGAAGTACGGGTGGCAACCAGCACGGCAAACAGCATAGTCATGCAGTGTGTGTGTGTGTGTGTGTGTGTGTATGTGTGTGTGTGTGTGAATGCTTACATAGGGTGCGTTAAGTAGCTGAGCGCTCAGTGATCGATCAGTGATCAGAATTCACTTAACGGGTTGCTCGGTTACGCTCAGACTGATCTGCTCAGAGCACAAGTGAGCAGTTTTGAACTATGACCTGTTTGAGCCAAACACCACGTCATCATCATCATCACCATCATCATCATCATCACCATCATCATCATCCTCACCTGAGCAAAAAAAAACAAAACTAGGGGCGTGTTTTGTCTTGGGGATCGTCGGGACGCCGCTCGCTAATCACACATGATTGACGACAGGTGAAAAGTTCTCGTCTCCTAGCAACTCAGCGCTCGGTTAGAGCGGACCGTTAAGTGGTTTTTAAAAACCTGCTCAGCGCTCAAAGTGAGCGTTCTACAGTAAGAGTGAGCGCTCAGCTACTTAACGCAGCCCATAGCCGCCACAGTAGGTAGCAGCGTATGACACACCTGACTCATACGGCTATCAGCCAGAGACGCTTGCGGCGGCGTTGAGTGCACTGACTGAACCCACCTCCGCTGTATTCCAGGTACATCTTTCATTTTTTTTCCGGAAAATATCCTTGGGTCTATAAATGATCCATTCTGTGTACTTACATGAACCCAGCCCCACGGCAAACAGGTCCTGGTAGCTCTGGTTCCTGCGGACGAGTTCAACACGCATCGATTAGCATCCAATTACATTAAGCGCTCTCCCTGGCACCCTCTGTCCAAAGTGTGCACTTTCTCACCATCCCTCGTGGATTTGAAAGCACTGCATTCTACCCATTTAATTTCTTCCCTCAGTCCACTCACAAGTGAAGGGTGTTACTCAACCTAGGGCTTTATTTGGCTGTAACAGGTCCCTGAGAAGTGCATTAGATTGGTCCCCAGCGGGCGGGTTAAGAGCCATTTGTCAACCTCAACAAGGCAGTTAGTGCTCACTTGAGCGGGCCGGGGGGAGCGGATTGGAGAAGTCCGAATTCTCAAGAGATCCATCCTTCCTTCTTTGAGACGCACCCCCCCTTTGAGTAACCGGATTAGACCTGACTAGATTGAGGACTGCTGTCTAGTGGTGACGCACTTCCTTCCCCCTATACAGTAATGATAGAACCATGATAACACGAAGGAAGGAAGGAAGGAAGGAAGGAAGGAAGGAAGGAAGGAAGGAAGGAAGGAAGGAAGGAAGGAAGGAAGGAAGGAAGGAAGGAAGGAAGGAAGGAAGGAAAGAAGGAAGGAAGGAAGGAAGGAAGGAAGGAAAGAAGGAAGGAAGGAAGATAGGAAGGAAGAAAGATAGGAAGGAAGGAAGGAAGGAAGGAAGGAAGGAAGGAAGGAAGGAAGGAAGGAAGGAAGTAAGGAAGGAAGGAAGGAAGGAAGGAAGGAAGGAAGGAAGGAAGGAAGGAAGATAGGAAGGAAGGAAGGAAGGAAGGAAGGAAGGAAGGAAGGAAGGAAGGAAGGAAGGAACGATGAATGGATAAATTTTTCTGAACTCGGGCAGAGCCTGAGAGAACCAGCCCCTGAGAGAACCAGCCCCTGAGAGAACCAGCCCCTGAGAGAACCAGCCCCTGAGAGAACCAGCCCCTGAGAGAACCAGCCCCTGAGAGAACCAACCCCTGAGAGAACCAACCCCTGAGAGAACCAGCCCCTGAGAGAACCAGGCCCTGAGAGAACCAGCCCCTGAGAGAACCAACCCCTGAGAACCAGCCCCTGAGAGAACCAGCCCCTGAGAGAACCAGCCCCTGAGAGAACCCATCCCTGAGAGAACCAACCCCTGAGAGAACCAACCCCTGAGAGAACCAACCCCTGAGAGAACCAACCCCTGAGAGAACCAGCCCCTGAGAGAACCAGCCCCTGAGAGAACCAGCCCCTGAGAGAACCAGCCCCTGAGAGAACCCATCCCTGAGAGAACCAGCCTGAGAGAACCCATCCCTGAGAGAACCAACCCCTGAGAGAACCAGCCCCTGAGAGAACCAGCCCCTGAGAGAACCAACCCCTGAGAGAACCAGCCCCTGAGAGAACCAGCCCCTGAGAGAACCAGCCCCTGAGAGAACCAGCCCCTGAGAGAACCAGGCCCTGAGAGAACCAGGCCCAGAGAGAACCAGGCCCTGAGAGAACCAACCCCTGAGAGAACCAGGCCCTGAGAGAACCAGGCCCTGAGAGAACCAACCCCTGAGAGAACCAACCCCTGAGAGAACCAGGCCCTGAGAGAACCAGGCCCTGAGAGAACCAACCCCTGAGAGAACCAGCCCCTGAGAGAACCAACCCCTGAGAGAACCAGCCCCTGAGAGAACCAACCCCTGAGAGAACCAGCCCCTGAGAGAACCAACCCCTGAGAGAACCAGGCCCTGAGAGAACCAGCCCCTGAGAGAACCAGCCCCTGAGAGAACCAGCCCCTGAGAGAACCAGGCCCAGAGAGAACCAGCCCCTGAGAGAACCAGCCTGAGAGAACCAGCCCCTGAGAGAACCAGCCTGAGAGAACCAGCCCCTGAGAGAACCAGCCCCTGAGAGAACCAGCCCCTGAGAGAACCAGCCCCTGAGAGAACCAGCCCCTGAGAGAACCAGGCCCTGAGAGAACCAGCCCCTGAGAGAACCAGGCCCTGAGAGAACCAGCCCCTGAGAGAACCAGCCCCTGAGAGAACCAGCCCCTGAGAGAGGCGGAGCCTGAGAGAGGCAGAGCCTGAGAGAACCAGCCCCTGAGAGAACCAGCCCCTGAGAGAACCAGCCCCTGAGAGAACCAGCCCCTGAGAGAACCAGGCCCTGAGAGAACCAGCCCCTGAGAGAGGCGGAGCCTGAGAGAGGCAGAGCCTGAGAGAGGCAGAGCCTGAGAGAACCAGCCCCTGAGAGAACCAGCCCCTGAGAGAACCAGCCCCTGAGAGAACCAGCCCCTGAGAGAACCAGGCCCTGAGAGAACCAGCCCTGAGAGAACCAGCCTGAGAGAACCAGGCCCAGAGAGAGGCAGAGCAGGGTGTTGTTCTAGTACTGACCAGCAGAGGGCAGGGTGTTGTTCTAGTACTGACCAGCAGAGGGCAGGGTGTTGTTCTAGTACTGACCAGCAGAGGGCAGGGTGTTGTTCTAGTACTGACCAGCAGAGGGCAGTCACAGACAGCCTTTTTGCTTTGTCGTACTGGAACTTCCACAGCGGGAGAAGGGTGCCCTCTTGCTCCCGAAATTCATCAGATGCGTCCTCAAAGTACCTGAAATCTAACGAGGCGAGACAGATAGGAGACAGATAGGAGACAGATAGGGGACAAACGGGTTGGGGGACGCAGCGGGGAAATGAAAAAGCTCCATTTATGAGAGAAATAGCAGATTAAGACACAATTTTAGTGATGAATTACACATTTTACTTTTCCGGACACTCAAAGCACTGTCCACTAAATGAGGTAGCTGCCCTTTTGCCAAGATGAACGCATATTACAGCAATCAAGCTCCTAGAGTCCCCAGAGCCATCGGCCAAATGAATATACATGGTTTGTTGCTGGAGGAGAGGCCATATATTTTGGCTCGGGCTTTGGTTCAAATGGTTGCATAAAGCTAATGTATAATGGTGCATCCTGTACGGTAGATGAGAACCGGACCTTGAGCAATGTCATCGAATGTGTTCTGGTTCACCATCCGTTCTACGATCTTCGCCACCTTGGTCACTTTGCTGATGTCATCACTCTGAAGAGAGAGAGAGAGAGAGAGAGAGAGAGAGAGAGAGAGAGAGAGAGAGAGAGAGAGAGAGAGAGAGAGAGAGAGAGGGGGAGGGGAACGTCTGTCAAAAGTGACCAGTTAAAAGATAAAACTATTTACGATTTCAAATGTATGTTTAAAAAGTGTTTTTGTTTCACGGCCTAATACTGATCTGTGGGTTTCCACATGCAACGCCATACTTACAGTAAGGCATAGGTCTACTGTATCTGCACATCATTTGCTTGTTAATGGAACATAACTTTTTTTTTGAACAAACGTTATCAACGGGAGTTGCGTGAAATGTAATCATGATTTAAGGTCTGACTGCACATGAGGGCGCCACGCCATGTAGTGAAGGATAATTAGGATGCTGGGAAATTTCAACGACACAGCGGAAGACGACAATAAAACGAAGCGAGCAAAGCGCAGTCCGGCGCGGGACGTTCTATCAATTAACTGATTATCGTTTGTTAAGGTTAACAGTTATCGATGAATGAAATTCCTTGAAATGTGCAACCCTAGTTGATGTGTTTACCTGAGTCTCGACCAGCATCATCTTCTTCTTGGCCTTGTCCTCGTCCTTCTTGGAGGGCACGGCTTTCTGCTGCTTCTCCTTGTTCTTCTCCTGCTTCTGCAGCTCCTCTACGTAAACGTCATAGATCTCCCACTGCAGAAGAAGGTGACGTCCATCTTAGTCTCTCTCTCTCTCTCTCTCTCTCTCTCTCTCTCTCTAAATACATGTAGGCTAGGCCTGAAATGTAATAACCTATATTTTGCTGCATTTTAAACCCACACTCATCCATATCTTTGCTCTCTCTCTCTCTCTCTCTCTCTCTCTCTCTCTCTCTCTCTCTCTCTCGAACTGTATGGTCCTCTCTCTCTCTCTCTCTCTCTCTCTCTCTCTCGAACTGTATGGTCCTCTCTCTCTCTCTCTCTCGAACTGTATGGTCCTCTCTCTCTCTCTCTCTCGAACTGTATGGTCCTCTCTCTCTCTCTCTCTCGAACTGTATGGTCCTCTCTCTCTCTCTCTCTCTCTCTCTCTCTCTCTCTCTCTCTCTCTCTCTCTCTCTCTCTCTGAGCTGAAATTACTTAGATGGTGCATGGTGGGTTTTTTGCATGGCACTTTAAGAGTGAATTTACCAGGTAACCACTTCACTTTCATGTCTGTTATTTGCGTCATCTTGTGCTCCGGCGTTTGAGAGTAAGAGATCACTTACATTTAGACATCAACTAACATTTAGACATCAACAAAGAGTAATCCACCGTGCTGGATCACACACTACCGTCCAGGGCGGAGACATTCCCTCGCCAGGCCGCGTGGGAGATCTCACATTGCGTGGCGTCTTTGCTCACCTGGTTGGCCGTAGCTGAGAAGTTTGCACGCGGAGGCGGCTCGGTCTGACATCCTCGTTCCTGGAGAATGAGCTCAGGTAAGAAACGTAGTAGTAGTACATTGGCTCTTCCTACGTTAAATGCAATTATTGTTAGTCGCTTTGGATAAAAGCGTCTGCTAAATGACTGTAATGTAATGTAAATGTAATGGACGGCACTTATATAGCGCTTTTCCACCTTAGCGGCACTCAAAGCGCTTTACAATGGCCTCTCATTCACTTTGGGGTTAGGTGTCTTGCTCAAGGACACTTCTACATGTGGACAGTCGGAGCTGGGATTCGAACCGCTGACCCTTCGATCACTGAACGACCCGCTCTACCAACTGAGCTACAGCCACCCCCACTGTTGCAGCAGGAGACATAGTGGGTTTTGAGCTGAGCGTGTGTGTGTGTGGGGGGGGGGGGGGGGGGGGGTACTGTCGGGTGACCTCCCCCTGCCCCTCCCTGTGTCGGGCCCGTACCCTGAGCGGGTTGTTCAGGGTCTGGGAGGCCCTCTCGCTGTAGTTGAACTGGTTGGTGAGTTTCTGCTCTCTCTTGCCGGCGGCCTTGGAGGCCACGCTGTCTGGTCTCTCCTCTCCACCGCCGTCCTCAGCATCCCCTCCGTCCTCACCAACACCTGTAGCCTGACACACACACACAGACACACAGACACACAGACAGACAGACAGACAGACAGACAGACAGACAGACAGACAGACAGACAGACAGACAGACAGACAGACAGGCAGACAGACAGACAGATAGACAGGCAGGCAGACAGTCAGACAGACAGGCAGACAGGCAGATAGATAGATAGATAGATAGATAGATAGATAGATAGATAGATAGATAGATAGATAGATAGATAGATAGATAGATAGATAGATAGATAGATAGATAGATAGATAGATAGATAGATAGATAGATAGATAGATAGATAGATAGATAGATAGATAGGTAGGTGATTACCGGTGTGTCTGGTAGATAGATAGATAGATAGATAGATAGATAGATAGATAGATAGATAGATAGATAGATAGATAGATAGATAGATAGATAGATAGATAGATAGATAGATAGATAGATAGATAGATAGATAGATAGATAGATGATTACCGGGGTGTCTGGTTTCTCCTCTTCAGTTTCAGACACAGCCAGCTCCATAGCAGCTTTTTCTGGAACACAAATCAAGATCAAAATAATTTAATTTAATTTCTGGTGAAGTAAAATAGAATGTCCTCGGTAACTAATATCATTAAACAATGCTTCTTATTTAATAATTGACTTTGGTCTGCATGCTGTTGGCATTCCCTACTTTGTAACAGCATTAAGCCTTCAATGTGATTATTGACTGCAACTTTGAAATTGATCCAGCTACTCTTCTGCTGTGGTATTCCTTCCGGAACATTTGGGAAGTTTAACATTTGGGAAGCTAAACATTTGGGAAGCTAAACATTTGAGAAGCTGAACATTTGGGAAGCTGAACATTTGGGAAGCTGAACATTTGGGAAGCTAAACATTTGGGAAGCTAAATATTTGGGGAGCGCCAACCTTCAGGGAGGCCCTGTTTGGCCCGCTGTCTGCGTGCCTCGTCGGAGTCCTGGTGCAACAGGTTGCCCTCCATCACGAAGTGGACTGCCAGCTGGTCAACACTGCTGATGGGCTTGTAAGAGCGCTCCTATGAGATGGTAAATGGTAAATGATAAATGGACTGCACTTACCCACTGAGCAAAGACACGTCTAAAAGATGTCTTTTAGATGTCTTTTTCGGACGTCCAAAGACATCCAATTAGGAGCCAGAATGATAGTTTTTTTTAGATGTTCAGATATTGAACCCGTTCTGCACGTCCACAGACGTCTTAGAGGGGTCCAAGCCAGACGTGTGAATATTGAGGGGTCCAGCAGATGTACAAATAGGGTTCTTGACCGACGGACGTTATTAAGACATGATCTGAACGTCTCCCTGACGTTGTGTGTTTGCTGGGTATATAGCGCCTTTCCACCTTAGCGGCACTCAAAGCGCTTCACAATGGCCTCTCATTCACCCATTCACACACACCCCAATGGCGGTAGCTGCCATGCAAGGTGCTAACCTGCTCATTGGGAGCAATTTGGGGTTAGGTGTCTTGCTCAAGGACACTTCTACATGTGTACAGTCGGAGCTGGGATTCGAACAACTGACCCTCCGATCATTGAACGACCCGCTCTACCAACTGAGCTACAGCCGCCCCAGGCGAGGTGAGATTCATGCTCGAGTCTTTGGTTGTAGTGAAAATGCTCAGTAGTTTTCTCGCAGCGTGGTTACAGATGTATCAATGCGGATGTATTTGCCTTTTGAACCAGAGAGGATCTTAAAAATGGAGTCAATGGAAGGTGAGATGGAGGTCACTGCAGCGCTTTACTTTGAAGCTGTAACGGACGATGTTCTGTGGAGCGTGTGGGTTGTTGGCAGTCAGGATCCGCGTGAACTCCTCTTTCAGCTCCTGGCAAGGTGGAAAGGACAGCCTGCATATAAAACCTTTGAGCACTCCATGAAACATCGGAATACATTACATGTTTTGCTATTCATCTAATGCCTATTACTGTTATCATAAAGTTAGGCCTCAAATCGATATCTTAGTACCTGCTTGCGTCCCACCATAGAGGGGGCTATGTTCGTGTGCTTTGCAGACACTGCTAGGATGATCTGACTGAATCGATCCCCTATGATAAAATGACATACTCCCACACACACTTTTTCTCTGCTTTTAATCTGCCAACGTTTCGGTTAGACCTCATCAGTAATCTGGCAGATTAAAAGCAGAGAAAAAATGTGTGCGGGAGTATGTCATTCTTCATTTGAAACTTTGAAGGGGATTTACTCCCAGCACCACAACATTGTGAGAGTGTGCATGTTGGTATTTCCACTTGAATTGATTCCCTACTCAGGTTGAGAACTGCTGCTGGAGCCTCTCAGTCAAGCCCCTTACCGCCTCAGTGAGATCCAGCTGGTCTGGAGGCTTGATCAACGCCTTCCCCTGCATCCACTCATCACCTCCATCACCCAGCTCCGTCCCCTCCTCCTCCTCCTAAACAAGAACCACGTTCATCAGGTTCATTCCCCAGATAGCAAGCGGATCTGGGCCATATACAGGCCAGATCTGGCCCTTGTGGCTTAGTTCCGGCCCATATATGGCCCAGAATCATTACACATCCGCTTGCTATCTGGGTCCCAAAGGCTGTAAACACAATGTGTAGTTCCCATGGTAAATTAACGCGATCACAGAATGTGTTACTGTATGTTTGACACACCTTTTTCTTACTGGCGGCTTTGGCTGTCTTTGGCTGGGGGTTCGACACCTATGGAAATAAATATGTGGGTCTGTCATGCATCATGATGATGATGATGATGATGATGAAGGTCTGTCATGCACTCACTTGCAAAAGAAATGTGCCATGGACTTTTTCACTCAAAGTGATTCGGTCCTCTAGTTAAATGTTCAAGCTGTGACCCACTGAGCAAAGACACGTCTAAAAGACGTATTTTAGATGTCTTTTTCGTCTTTTTCGGACGTCCAAAGACATCCAATTAGGAGCCAGAATGAATGTTTTTTTTAGATGTTCAGATATTGAACCCGTTCTGCACGTCCACAGACGTCTTAGAGGGGTCCAAGCCAGACGTGTGAATATTGAGGGGGTCCAGCAGACGAACACACGGGGTTCAGGACCAGGACGTTATTAAGACATGATCTGAACGTCTCCCTGACGTTGCGTGTTTGCTGGGAGGTTAAAAGTCATCTAGCAATCATTTTTTTAAACTTTTTACAAAATTATTGCCGGATATTCAACAGTTTGAGCTCAACAAACATTGTCTAGTAACGCTTAGCTACTGTAAGTTACTAATAATGAGACTTACGTTAGAATATATATATAATATAGAATATAATGTTAGGTAGCAAGCTTATACCTGCTTGGATTTCACAGTCCCCGTTTTCGGAGGCATTGTGGAAAAGCAGACAAAAAAAAACAACAATTCGGCGTCACGTCAACTACTGTAAACAAAAACAAAAAAATAAATACTTCATAAAACCATGTAACATATAAAAACGTAGCCGGTTAGCTTGCTAGCATTAGCCACAACTTCACCAGCTGTAGCTAACTGTGGGTTGCCGTGGAAACCAGTCTGTCTGCAGTAGGCAGCCAATAGCAGCGCTTCTTCCGGGTGTCAGCGTCAGTGCGACTGATGATGCGGGGAAAATGCCGATGGATTGATCATATCTATAGCAACTTTTCACTCTTATTTGAAAATGTTTTGTTTGGCTTCATGGTCATAGATTTTAACTATAAAAGTGAATTCTATATTATTAATCTTATTCTTCTCCTTGCTAAATTTCATATTCACAAATGTAAGTTCACTGGAAGAACTCCACTTTTTCTTGTGTTTATAAAAGAAGTGTCCTTGTACTTTGATTCGATTGAATTCTCCATGAACAAAAAGGCTTCCAAGTCCTGGTATCTCCGTAATGCTTTTGAGGTCTTTATGTAATGAGCTTTTCCCCTGGTATATTGTGTTTTGTTCATGTGTATGTATGTATGTATATGTATGTGTATGTATATATATATATATATATTGTTATATTTTGTATACATTGCTTTGTATATTTCTGCATATTTGAATTAAAAAAAAAAAAAATGCCGATGGATATGTTTTTGAACAATGCAGGTTCACTGCAGCCATGGATGTATTAATTGACTGCAACATACCTTAGATCCTTTCAAAACATAATCTGTTTACTGTCATATTTGTTTCAAGATGGAGAGCGAGGTTTACCAATTCATGCTGAGTCCACTTGTCACTTGGGTAATGGTACCGGCTAGGCCTACGGGATTTGCATGCTCTTTCATAGATTTGACCTAATCAGTTGAATGGTAACATAAACATTGTTCTCCTGAAAGGTGAAGACATTCATGCCAAACGGAGCCACGTTGGACTATTCTGAGTTAATGGATGGGGTCTTTCTGAAGGAGATCCTGAACGAAGTTGTGTCGAGGCTGTAAGGAGACTGCAGGTCACTGCTGCACCTTCTCCCTCCACGTGTGTGACCCATGTCCAGATTGATTTGTCGTTCAGTTTTGGCTGCATCATGGTTTAACACAGAGGCCTATTACATTCTGGTTTCATCACACTCTTTTTTACAGTTCCTTACGATGATTGATGAACATGCCAAAGATACAGTAGGCCTATACAGTATTTTTTCATACTTTATTCAGAAATCCCAAAGGGTGACTCCAGCAGAGTGTACACAGAGTGAACGTGCACTCCAGTCAGAGAGTCTCTTCTCATCCGACAGATCACCACCTGTTACCTGGCGAGTGAGGGCAGTTTCCCCGCGCATGTTTCCACCTCAAAACCTTACATTCCTCAGCTACTAAATGGTAAATGGACTGCACTTATATAGCGCTTTTCTACCTTAGCGGCACTCAAAGCGCTTTACAATGGCCTCTCATTCACACACTCATGGCGGTGGCTGCCGTGCAAGGTGCTAATCTGCTCATTGGGAGCAATTTGGGGTTAGGTGTCTTGCTCAGGGACACTTCGACATGTGGAGCTGGGATTTGAACCACTAACCCTTTGATCTTTGAACAACCCGCTCTACCAACTGAGCTACAGCCGCCCTACACTACCCCAACCCTAAGCTATTACACACCCCTCTGTCACATACCGCATGGAACATCTGAATAGATTTCAACAACGGGTCACACACACACACACACATAGAATCTTCTCTCTTTATCTGTCTATTTCATACACACACACATGCGCGCACAAACACGAGGCAAGCTATAATTCCTTCTCTACAGGGTAGTGGCTCTGGGCACATCTGTCCATCACCTTCATCACCATCATCATCATCAAGCCGGTCTGGTCTGGTCTGGTCCTCCAGCAGCAGAATGCCACCGCGCTCTAAAGTCACGCAGGCCCAAGATGCCCACGGCCCACATATCAATCACCGGCCGTGTCACCGTCTGTGCAGTCACGACTCACCAGAGTGGCCATCCAGTGTGTCTTTTAAACCCCCAGGCTACGCAGCTTAATGGAATGACTCATTTGTGATCCCCCAGTTTTACGCCACGGTTGAGAAGCACTCTCTGGCATCACAGCTAGACTCCGCCCACAGATATGGAGGGGGGGGCATTGAGCTCAGTGGAAAAAAAATAGAAGAGAACAAAGAGTAGAAGCATAATCACAGATGAATTCCCATCAGACGTCTAGGTGGCAAGTGAAGACTGCAGCTCCCTCTCTCTCTCTTCCTCTCTCTCTCTCTCTCTCCCTCTCTATCTCTCTCTCCCTCTCTCTCTCTCTCTCCCTCTCTCTCTCTCTCTCTCCCTCTCTCTCTCTCTCTCTCTCTCTCTCCTCCCGTTCCCTCCCCCTCTTCCTCTCCTGCTATCTCCATCTCTCCCCCATTCCCTCCCTCTCTCTCTCTGTCTCTCTCTCTCTCTCTCGTCTCTGTAAGTACCGCATTCAGCTGATCTCGCTGCATCAAAGCCCGGCTTAGCCTACTCACTACCCAGACTGCATCTCTCTAGCTGGGGACCCATTAGCCATTTCCTGAACTCAAGAGGGTCGCTCCCCTACTCCCGAGGCGCAATTAATCATACTCACACACACACGCATAGGCGCACACGTCGCCCACACAAACACGCAGGCATGCGCATGTGTACACCCAAAGGACACAAGCGTGCAGTGTGCACCTGTACACAAACTTTCATACACCCACACACACACACACACACCTTCCACCCTCCTATAGACACATATGTCCCCACTCCACGCCATGCGGCAGTAAAAGCCATTTTGTTAACTTTCCTTGTGCTGGTGGTACTAGCATCATGTTGGCTGGGGACGGCTATACTGTTCATTAGAGGTGTAACGATACACTAATCTCACGATACGATACACGATATTGGGTTGACGATAACAATACGATACGATACACTAAGGGCAGGTGTGAAGCGTTGCAGTAGCGCTGCTGTTCACACCAATAGTGCATTTCTCCACATCTCTACTCCATTACACTTTGTGAATTTAGAGCTTAACTGTTGTAATATCATGGATAGACCTAGAGACAAAAGACGTGTTTGTTACCAGCGTTGTGTAGCCAGTGTTCACTGACATACAATAAACATCACAATATTGTTTTCACCTTGACGATACTTATCGTGACGTTTCTGTATCGCGATATATTGTGACACGGTATATTGTTAGACCCCCACTGTTCATACAACCTTTCTCTTTCTGCTAACTTTGGCAGGAGCCCAAGGACAGCTCTCTTTGCTAATCTCCTGCCCACTCTCTCTCTCTCTGTCTTTTTTTCATCGCTCATCTCTCTCCCTCTCTCTTTCTCTCTCTCTCTTTCTCTCTCTCTCTTTCTCTCTCTCTCTTTCTCTGTACAGGACAATCTGAGACAGCTGCTCGTGATGCCTCTGCCCAACGCGCTGGCGCTCGGGAGGTCATCTCACTCCGGCAGGCTCGCCTCCTGCCGGCGTCTCAGACGGTGAAAGGACTGAGGCGCCGGTCGGTCAAGCGATTCCCACCCTGAAATTGATTGTCGGCTATTCGTTTCTGTTCTGATCTGTGGATCTGTGGTTCAAAGCAAAAACAGGTCCATGCGAACGCTGCTAGGTTGATGTGTTGTGCGGTTGATGTGTTGTGCGGTTGATGTGTTGTGCGGTTGATGTGTTGTGCGGTTGCTGATGTGTTGTTGAGTTTAGATCTTAGGAACAGGCTGCACCCGCCTATCATCTATTCACTTCCTGCTTTGTTTCCATCCTGACACATTTGTGTTCCCATATATTGTTGAATTGTGTGTATTCATATTATCCTGATAATTGATTAATATACTTTAATAAATATTCAATTTGATCATGTCGATCACCCTGGGAGATACCCCACCTGAGTACCCTGGGAGATACTCAGGGGGGGGGGGGGTTCACAGAGCAAAGGCCTTGAGGAGATTAATAAGATGCTGCTGTTGGACTGTGCTGTTCAGGTAGGCGTGTGGGGCGTGTTTGTGTGTGTGTGTGTCTGTGTGAAAAAGGGGAGGCTGTTTGTATGTGCAGGTGTGTGTGTGTGTCTGTGTACAATGCCTCTACAAAGATATTAGTGACCCCTGTTTTACCCCTCTTAAAAGAATATCCAGCCCCCCAGGCTAACCAAACTAATTTCCCCTCTAATCTCTCTCTCTCCCCCCCCCCCCCCCTCCCCTCTCTCTCTCTCTCCATCCTTTCTTCCTAGTGTGAAAGGAAAGAGCACATTGAACGGATCCAGATGCTCGACTTTGACACCAAAGCAGCCATAGCAGCTCATATCCAAGAGGTGTCCGTGTGTGTGCGTGCGTGTGTGTGTGTGTGTGTGTGTGTGTGTGTGTGCGTGTGTGTGCGTGCGTGTGTGCATGTACCATTGTGAACACGCCATGAGCAGTGGAATGCTCAGTCTACGTCAAGTAACGTGACTGAAACATTTGACCTTTGAAACATTTGACCTTTGAAACATTTGACCTTTGACTCCTCCGTCTTCTACAGGTGAGGCGGGACTACAAGGCCCTGCAGCAGAGTGGAGGAGGAGGAGCAAGTGCCTTCTTGCTCCGCCCCCCCAGCGGGAGAGTGACAGGGAGGCCAGCGAATGGCAAGCGAGAGAGCCCCCAGGCCCTGTAAACTCAGGCGGCCGCTGCGGTTCGAGGACCTCCGGATCGAGATGGGGGAGGGGCGGGAGTTTGCTGGTGGCACGAGCCAACGGGACAGCGCACCTGTATTCTCATCCTGTCCACAGAGCGTGACCGTATGTGAGCACACTGCTTCTGTATCACCTGTTGACTGTCACCCACTGACACTCCCTCAGCGTTGACTCAGCCTGCAGGCAGAAATCCTGGCCCTCTAGTGGCAGCCAGCCGCATTGCAGGAGAACAATCTCGGATCACACATACTGTACCATGGATAGATAAAGCAATAAACTGCTAACTATGTTATTCGGTGTAACGCTGAGTGGCTTTTTTTTTGTTTTCAAAAAATGTGGTATAATAAAATAATGTATTTCTTTCCTGGGTGGTAATATTTCTGCCATTCTACGCATATATATATAAACTTGTGATTATAAACAAAATAATTTTGGGGAGAGGGGGCAGTCAGCATTTTACTGAATGACATGGGACACGTTTTCGTCATTGACCCTTATATGCAATATATATATATATGTTTCATGTTGTAACAGTAAACGTTCATGGTTACCGCCTCTAGACCCAGATAGCAAGCGGATGTGTAATGATTCTGGGCCATATATGGGCCGGAACTAAGCCACAAGGGCCAGATCTGGCCTGTATATGGCCCAGATCCGCTTGCTATCTGGGGAAGCTCTGTCCACTTTCTCAATACCCATGTACCTGAGAGCGCTAATGCTAGGCCCAGCCGTTTTGAAATGTGCAGCCACCGGGTTGCACTCATCTCCACACCTGATGCTGCTCCTGAGCTCGCTGATGCGTGTGTGAAGTGGTCTGCAGGTCTTACCTACATATCCCAGAACGCACGGGCAATTAATCAGCCAAACCACAAAGGTGGTGTTGCAAGTAATCAGGAAGAAATTGAGTCTGCACACCAGTAATATGCTCCCAGGAATATTTCATTAACACCGAGATCTCCGTGTCAATGAAATATTCCTGGGAGCATATTACTGGTGTGGATACTCTACTTTTCCCGATGAGTTTGTTTTTCTGTCTAGCATCCAGTTTTAAACATGTTGGATCCCAGATAGCAAGCGGATGTGAAATGATTCTGGGCCATATATGGGCCGGAACTAAGCCACAAGGGCCAGATCTGGCCTGTATATGGCCCAGATCCGCTTGCTATCTGGGATGTGCGTGCCTTTGTCCATTTACTGGTGTTGCAAGTAATGACACCACGTATTTTGAGTGGCTTGCACTGTGTGGGTGGGTGCATGTCGTACTCTTAGTGGTGTAGCCGCACTGAGCTCAGCTGACACATTTGTAATTGCCCTCAGAGATGTTGTCTGAAAAGCAGTGTTTTTTCTCGGGTGTGTGGGACGTGACTCACTGATCCCTCAGATTATAAACCCACTGCCACAACAGTGGTTGTGGTGGAGGAAGGAGGCCCATACAGGTTGAGCAAGCAAGCTAAGATTATCATCTGTTGAGGTGGATTAATGTATTGCTTCATCCAAAACATGTTTTTACCCAATTTTGCTACATTTTTGGACTCAAACTGATTTTGGAAGCAGAATCTTCTATCTCAAGATACAGATATCTCTGTATGAATAAATTGAGACTGCTTTTCTAAATCAGTCTTGTCAGGATGCTTCGGTGAAATATTATACATTAATGTTTACAATGTTTGTGCTATACATTCATGTTTACAATATTTGTGTACTGTTAATATGAGTCGTTACCTGAGATTTTTCAGAAAAAGATATTTCTCTTTTCAGTGAGAATATTGCCCACTACAAGGCCTTCCCAGTCGTGACCCTGTGACCCTGTATGTGGAGGGTTTAGTCTGTTGATGGATTGTAAACATCAATCAATCAATCAATCAAAGCTTTATTTGTATAGCGCATTTCATACACAGAGGCAACACCATGTGCTTTACAGAGAGCAAGGGAGGTGGGCATACGACCCACCCCTACATATTCCAGAGGGAAGCAAAAAAAACAGTTTCACCTGGGGGCCAGAAAAGTGAAACATGACACTTTTCTGTTCCCAGGCTGTTGTTGCTATGACGACAATCCTGACAATCTTGACACCTGACAAAGCTGAGGTGGAGGATGTGACATCCGATCAGGTGAGCTGTTTTGGTTTATTTTTGTATGATTGACATCATGTCATACTGTGATATCACCTCAACTGGGTGTGACTGGGTGTGTTCCTCTACATCATGGGTTCTCAAACTCCATCAATGTGGGCCTCCCCTCGGAAAACAGTGACACACCTGCGCCCCCCCAACCCCCCAAATTTGTCCATTTAGCTCGGTGGCATCTGTTGCTAGTTAATGTTATTACGTTTTAACACAATACATTCATGCCTGCGGGGGGGGGAGGCTCTCTCTGCACTCTCCACAAATTTAGTATACATCTCTCCCATTGTTTATTTTGATTTTCTGACCTTTAAAATCACGTTTCATTCATAAAAAAAACATAGAAAATTCAAAAATATATTTTTATTTCCTTTTTTTGTTCTAACCATCCCTCCGCGCCTCCCCTGAATTTCTTTGGGGCCCCCCAGGGGAGGCCCCCCTCACAGTTTGAGTTTGGGAATGCCTGCTCTACGTGATGTTCCAGAGGGTGTTGTGGTGAAGAAGCCCAGGAGGGGCCGGGCTGGACGCTTCTTCCTCCGAGTCCTGAGAACCCTGGGAGATACCCCACCTGAGTACCTGACCACCCTGGGAGATACCCCACCTGAGTACCTGACCACCCTGGGAGATACCCCACCTGAGTACCTGACTACCCTGGGAGATACCCCACCTGAGTACCTGACCACCCTGGGGAGATACCCCACCTGAGTACCTGACCACCCTGGGAGATACCCCACCTGAGTACCTGACCACCCTGGGGAGATACCCCACCTGAGTACCCTGGGGAGATACCTCACCTGAGTACCTGACCACCCTGGGAGATACCCCACCTGAGTACCTGACTACCCTGGGAGATACCCCACCTGAGTACCTAACCACCCTGGGAGATACCCCACCTGAGTACCTGACTACCCTGGGAGATACCCCACCTGAGTACCTGACTACCCTGAAGAGATACCCCACCTGAGTACCTGACTACCCTGGGAGATACCCCACCTGAGTACCTGACTACCCTGGGAGATACCCCACCTGAGTACCTGACTACCCTGGGAGATACCCCACCTGAGTACCTGACCACCCTGGGAGATACCCCACCTGAGTACCTGACTACCCTGGGAGATACCCCACCTGACTACCTGACCACCCTGGGAGATACCCCACCTGAGTACCTGACTACCCTGGGAGATACCCCACCTGAGTACCTGACCACCCTGGGAGATACCCCACCTGAGTACCTGACTACCCTGGGAGATACCCCACCTGAGTACCTGACTACCCTGAAGAGATACCCCACCTGAGTACCTGACAACCCTGGGAGATACCCCACCTGAGTACCTGACTACCCTGGGAGATACCCCACCTGGGTACCTGACCACCCTGGGAGATACCCCACCTGAGTACCTGCTACCCTGGGAGATACCCCACCTGAGTACCTGACCACCCTGAGAGATACCCCTCACCCTGGGAGATACCCCACCTGAGTACCTGACCACCCTGGGAGATACCCCACCTGAGTACCTGACCACCCTGGGAGATACCCCACCTGAGTACCTGACCACCCTGGGAGATACCCCACCTGAGTACCTGACCACCCTGGGAGATACCCCTCACCCTGGGAGATACCCCACCTGAGTACCTGACCACCCTGGGAGATACCCCACCTGAGCACCTGACCACCCTGGGAGATACCCCACCTGATCACCTGACCACCCTGGGAGATACCCCTCCTGAGTACCTGAGGGTTAGCGTTGGTCGTGGAGGACTGGAGCTCTCCTGCTCATCACCAGCCAGGAGAAGCACCTCAGCTGCTCAACATATTAAAAATATACAATATGTCATTCAATATTAGAGTGGCCTATATGATGACTGTGGATGAGCATACATTTTTGGTTATGGTTGTCAATAAAATATTTTCATTTAAGTTATCATGAGATTGTATTTATTTCCACTCAATAGGAACACTTATGCTGTAATAATCTGCTACAGGCATTTTTTGTAGCCTATTATTTTGCCTCACACACAGATACACAATAGGCTACTCCCCACAACCCCCATGAAACCTACTGTAGGCTAATGTAGGCTATGCTCCCACATAAGCACTGTCACACAGGTCAAAGGTTAAGATTAATAATATGAATCTAGGGACTAAGATGCTCTGTAGCCTATCACCTGTGTATTTGTATATGTGCTGCACATGTGTTGTATGTGTACAAGCCTCTCACAGTAAGGGATTCAGAAAGAAATATGATGCTTTCTCCAATAACAGACAACGCACCTGTAACGCTCTGACTGTTTATGACTTAAGAATGAGCATCTGCAGGAACCTCGATGACATATTAAAGGAAGCTATTTACAAAGCTGACGCTGTAGAAGTGTCAAGTGACAAGTGTCTAGCTACAACATGCAAACAGTGACCATGACAAGATTATTGATGATTTAGTCATTTGGATACCATTTATATGTTTCATTATTTCTCTTTATTAAGCGAGATACTACCTGTACATTTAATCATTGAAACACAATGACAAACATTGGTGCATTATACTCATTTAGATACCATTTCCTACTTTTCAGGCTAAATACCACTCATACTTTATTTTTTAATATATTCTGATATACCTGGATTCGCAGTACTAGTATTAAAGAAGCTAACCTATCTAAATTGCATACAGTATCTTTCAGCAAGCATTTTCGTCACATTTTCATCACAAAATGTACCTGTTTTTCTGCTGGTGCTGAATGCGTGTTTTTCCCACGCGTGATCCCAGTCTCGTCCGTGATTGGTCGGTCATCTCATGAATATGGTAAATATTCCCCAGACCCGGAAGTGAGTTGGTAGGCTGGTGCTGCTGGCTGTTTTGCTGTTGAGTCACCTCTGTCTGACGAGTGGAAGAAAACAAAGTGGGATCATGCAAAATAACGGAGCATCCTCTCAACAAACCAGCTAAGGAATAGGTTAACAAATTAATTGTGTTTATTCGTCTATAACTGTTGCAATCGTGAATATAAGTGCGAGTATGATGGAAGAGATAGACAGATTCCAGGTCCCTCCAGGAGAGACGCAGCCACTGGTGAGAAATACCGTCAAATCATTTTTAATAATGTTTAGTAGTCTATGTTTGTTGAAAATACGGCGCTTTCTAGCAAATTCTGCCTTGAACTCACTGCATTCATCACGATGGTAAATATGATTTGGTGGGTTAGCCTAGGACTTCCGTGTAAACGGGAATGACAGATCGGGGAATGACAGATCGGGGATCAGATCGGGGAATGACAGATCGGGGATCAGATCGGGGAATGACAGATCGGGGATCAGATCGGGGAAGGACAGATCGGGGGATGACAGATCAGGGATCAGATCTGGGAATGACAGATCGGGGATCAGATCGGGGAATGACAGATCGGGGAATGACAGATCGGGGATCAGATCGGGGAATGACAGGAATGACAGATCGGGGAATGACAGATCGGGGATCAGATCGTGCCCTATCGCCACGCATGCGACTCCATTCTATTTGACATTCGTCAAGGATGTCTCCCTTGTCATTTCAATACACATCTATATGATTTGATAAAATTGTCTGGGGTCTGGAGAGTTCTATGAATGTATTTGTCCCTTGCCCAACGGGTGACATGGTTCTGCCGAGGCATCGGCCTGTATAACCCTGCCTGTGTGAACAGGCTCTGTCCCAGCTGATGCTGCCTCGCCCGAGGGGTAGAGACACGGGTGGGCAGGTGTCTGCCACTGAGCCATGCTGGCCACATGCTTTCAAAATGGGAAATATTAACGGAGAATAGTCCACGTATTATTTGTTTATGCTTTATCACAAACCCTTGACATTATACTATAGGACTGTAGACTATGCAGTAGTGTTTCACTAGCAGGGAACTATTATGTGAGTGGAATATCGACCTCAAAGGCCTAGACCATGATCTATGAACTAATGTTACAGTAACCTATGTAGTTCATGACAAGATGTCACCCTAGGCTAGTTTACCTTGAGTAGTGCTACTGTATGTCAAAACTGCAGCCATAGCCCTTTCTTTCCTCTCATGCGATGGTGCAGATATAGACCCAAACCAAGGCATTTCCTGAAAATGGTCAGATGTCCCTTTGCTTCACAACACTGTTCCCTATAACCAGCTGTCCCTCTCAATAGCACGGACACAGAGTGAGCCAATAATCTGAGCAGGTCCTCCTGATCATGTCCATGCTTGCCTATCGGCCCGAAGGCGGACTGACTATGTACAAGATCATAGAGAAGAAAATCCTCTACGATACTTAACGCACTAGAAGCTCCCTTCTCTCAGATCGGCTCTGATTTGATTAGGCTTGTAGTCCATATCAATCAATCAATCAATCAATCAATCAAAGCTTTATTTGTATAGCACATTTCATACCCAGAGGCAACACAATGCGCTTTACAAGGGAACGAGGGAGGTGGGCATACGACCCACTCCTACATATTCCAGAGGGAAGCAAAAAAACAGTATCACCCAGGGGCCAGAAAAGTGAGCTGTAAAAATTCTTCCCTGACCCCTCTCAACGAGACGATCGAGCAAGCTCCTGGAGTATGTTTGTCTAACGGCTAAGAACATTTATAGAGCAATACATTAATAATCCATACTCATGTTACAGCAAAGCTAGGTGGAAACCAGCACAATTCACAATGGTGTTGATTTAGGCTACTGCTATTGTATGGTGATTTCAGAGCATCCAAGTGTGCGTTGATCTCAGATGACTCTCTGCTCCTTGTGATCCAGCCAATCCCAGCGTATCCCTTCAAATGGAACGAGGTGACGTCCAAGCCTTCGTTATAACCTCCAACAAGCTTCTGCAAACTCCAACCTGGATATGTTTTCCCTCCATAGTCAAGGTCTATATAATGGCCGACTATTTCAATGCAGTCGTATGGCTTTTGTAATATCGAAATCAAGCATGTACCTCAGGTCGTCTAGGTGTGGCCTCAGTCTCTCCTCGTTTTATCCAGTCAGGTCAAAGAGCCGGCCGTTCTGTCCCACAGAGCACGGCGTTTTCTCATGCAAATCACTTTCACTTTACTTTGTTAAACAGCGTGAATCAACTCGGCACCCTGCTTCTTACACATTCTAAAATTGATTTCATAGGAAATTCTTTGTTCAGTTTAATAGAAAAAGTAATGTTAACAATGTTTTTTAGGCTACACAGTCGGGATGGTAGTGAGCATGACTTGACGACAATTTGAAAATAAATGTAGGCCTATTAAATATATTTAGCTCCAGATTGTATCGGTGAATAATTTGAATAATGTGAGCTAGATCTAGGATGTTTTATAAGATGACTGCAAAAAAAGACATATTTCTGTAATCCCCCCCCCCCTGCGAATGCCTTGAATAAGAAAGAAAGCCATGATGATGACTTATGTACTTGTCTTAGTGTTACTTGAAATCTCAGTACCATGTCCGTTTTAACTGACCAAAAAAATAAAATCACAATACGGCAGGCCTATTAATAAAAAAATAAAATAAATGGAGATCTCTACAAGCCAGCTGTTCACAAAATGACCGTCCATTTTGGCTTACCACTCAGTCTGCCCCAAAATGACCTCAGACTGATGGCTGTAAGCCACGGCGTTATATAAGTATAGGCCTCCAAACACTTCGTTTTAACACTTTATTTACTGCCATCATGTACATCTGCAGTACAAGGGCAGCACGTCATCGGTTGTCACCTGATCGATCAGCTCTGGTCGCCGTTGGTCCTGAGGGGGTCCGATGGATAATCCCACCAATCCCTTCCTGGATTCGCTGCATCATCAAACCCTAGTGGCGTTCCATCATCACAGGCGCTAAAACCGCTTCTTTGAGAGGAGACGAGTTTGATGACATGGAGCATGGAGAGGTCGCGGTTTTGATTAGAGGGTCACGGAGTGTGTGTGTGGGGCGTGTTGAGTGTTTTCTCGTGAGGTCGAGGCTGGGGCCAAATCGGTAAAACATACACCTGGTCGTCCCAGAAAAAGAAATGGGATCATGCCCTTGACGTTATCCACTGAGCGTGAATCGTGCTCATGATTTAAAGGCCTAGAATGAAGGGTCTCTTAAGAGCTCGGACAAGGGCCCCTCTCACACACGCTTCTCACTGACGAGGATCTGGGACTACCTGAGACAGATAATGACCAGGATCTGGGACTACCTGAGACAGATAATGGTTAATACCTGCCCCCTTCATCAGCATGTTTCACTGAGCTGATCTTTAACTGCGGTGACTCCTATTAGTTCTACAGCACCAATTGCTCTCTCTCTCTCTCTCTCTCTCTCTCTCTCTCTTTCTCTCCCTCGCTCTCCCTCTCCCTCTCTCTCTTTCTCCCTCTCCCTCCCTCTCCCTCTCCCTCTCCCTCTCCCTCTCCCTCTCTATCTCTCTCTCTCTCTCTCTCTCTCTCCCTCACATTCCTTCTCTCTGAAAGACAAGCGTTTGGCTGTAGAGTGGTGTGTGATATTGTAGGGTGGTGTGTGATATTGTGATATTGTAGAGTGGTATGTGATATTGTGATATTGTAGAGTGGTATGTGATATTGTGATATTGTAGAGTGGTATGTGATAATGTGATATTGTGATATTGTAGAGTGGTGTGTGATAATGTGATATTGTGAGCTGGTTCACGATGTAGACTTGTTGACTCCCTGGCAGGGGCGGTGGATTGGTGTCACTTTGCAGAGTGTTGGCATGTCATGAAAAACGCCTCTGCTTCCTTGCGTGAACCGTGTTTGTTGACACACACACACACACACACACACACACACACACACACACACACACACACACACACACACACACACACACAGACACACCCAGACTCAGCCTATGCAAACACGGACACAAGCAACAGTTTGTACTTTTCATACCCTATACACACAATATTTTTCTACTGTATTATTATATTGCATTGTTTTTTTATTGTATTATCTTGTATTTATTCTGTTGTTGCTACAAGGCTGGGGAGCTGAAACCCCCACATTTGACTCTATTATACTTGTATGAGAGACATGTAACAAAAAGGCCCAAAGCATCTTGATCTTGAGCTAGCTCTTCACCAACAAGGCCTATAAGCAACAACATACACTATAGTCTAGGTTAGTCTGTATAATAATAGACTGACTGAACTGGTCTTAATACAGCAGCTGTTTCTACTACTGGCTACATAAACAACAGACTATACGTGTGGTTATGACTGCCATCCATAACCTTATGTATGATAACAATAATAACAATAACAACAATAATAACAATAACAATAAGAAGAAGAAGAAGAAGAAGAACAATAATAATAAGAACAATAATATTAATAATAATAATAAGAATAATACATGATTTAGTTAGTTACAGTAGTATGCTACTTTGTTCATTTTTCACTCTAGAAATCAGATGCATTTGCTTTTGTAAACATGGTTTTAGCATACCTTAGATTTATCATTGTTTTCTGATGGAATTCCAATTGTTATACTACTGCAAGTCAAGCTATATTATTTTCACACATTTTCACAAGCTATATTTTTCACATTTCTTATTTCTAGTAGCCTATTAACCAGTTTACCATGAGCCACCTGAGTTATCAATAATCGTATTATGCTGTGTTCGCAAATTGGCAGGGATTTCTATCTGCATCGGTCCAAACCCCTGTCACGATGAGATCATTACTTTCAAAGGGGTTTCTTTCAGTCGCTCCCATCTCATTATAATACGTTTGGGTGTCATTGAGCAGTCAGAGGTATGCTATGGCCTACTGTATGTAAATGAGGGAAAAGCTTAGCCTACATGAATTGGTGAAATTCTATAGCCTAGGTGATGTTAAACTAGTGTGCCTGTCAGAACTAGAATAGCTTCATGCTTGTGTCTGACTGTAATATTGGGAATAACCAATTGATGTACTGGAAAAGCACAACCATGTCAGCTTTGATTTATGAGTGCAGCTAAACTAGCAATACTTCACCTAACAATACTTCACCTAACAATACTTCACCTAACAATACTTCACCTAACAATACTTCACTGGATGTAGACTATCCAATGAACTGGAAAAGAGACAGACAGACAGACAGACAGACACTCTCTCTCTCTCCTCTCTTCTCTCTTCTCTCTCTCTCTCTCTCTCTCTTCTCTCTCTCTCTCCCTCTTCTCTCTCTTCTCTCTCTCTCTCTCTCTCCTCTCTCTCTCTCTCTCTCTCTCTCTCTCTCTCTCTCTCTCACTCTTTTGCCCACTTCATGGATGGTTAAATCAAATCAAATGTTCACCCAGATCAGTTATTCCTGAAAATTGCTATGTAATAGCACAGCTGAAAAGAGAGAGACGGACACACACACACACACACACACACACACACACACACACACACACACACACACACACACAGACAGACACACAGACAGACACACAGACAGACACACAGACAGACACACAGATAGACACACAGATAGACAGACAGACACAGACAGACACACAGACAGACACACAGACAGACACACAGACAGACACACAGACAGACACACACTCACTCACTCACTCACTCACTCACTCACTCACTCACTCACTCACTCACTCACTCACTCACTCGCTCACTCACTCACTCACTCACTAACACTCTCTTTCTCTCTCTCTCTCCCTCTCTCTCTCTCTCTCTCTCTCTCTCTCTCTCCCTAGGCTTGCCTAAATACATGTAGGCTAGGCCTGAAATGTAATAGCCAATATTTTGCAGCATTTTAAACCCACAGTCCTCCATATCTTTGCTTTCTTGCCCACTTCATGGATGGTTAAATCAAATCAAATGTTCACCCAGAGCAGTTTTTCCCTGAAAATTGCTATGTAATAGCACAGCTGAATCGTTTGCTTCGGTTGATGAAAGAGTTTTTTTTTTTTTTTTACCCAGAACCGCCATCTTAGATTCAATAGGCTCTGCTGGCATCAGAGAACCACTCACATCCTTTACTCTCCCTAATAATTCCACCTGCAGTCAGTGTTCGATTCACACGTCACCAGGAACGCTGTGCTATTTATATTTTAGCCTAAACAGAGAGCCTTGTAGCCTAGCCTACCCATGCGTTCATCCCTCCAGCTCTTGGCTATACGGCGCATAGCTAACGTTAAGACATTACACTTTTATTTCCTAGGATTGCGTAGTTCCCTAGCTGTTTACATACGTCAGCCCACTGGAGGGAAGAATACACAACTGTGTTTCTCCCTCCCAGACCCTGTCCATGTGGGCTGTAGAGCCTCCAGTTGGGCCTACTTTTGGCTGTTACAAGGCTGAGCTTGTGGTGGCGGTGTGTGTGTGTGTGTGTAGGGGGGGGGGGGGGGGGGGGGGGGGACATAATGCAGGGCTCTGTCAGGAGACCGGGGCCAGGACCCTCACCCCAGCTCTCTCTTTAAGAACCGGGGGAACCGGACCTGCTACAACAGGAACCCCCTCTGTTCTACCATGCCAGCCCCCGAATGGCGTCACACCCACTCGCAGTGACACACTCATTCAAACGCTATGCTCACTCACTCAGTTAGACAAAACAAACACACACACAGAGACACACACGTAGGCCTACTAATGACACAAGCAGCCTGAGATGATCCCTCTAACTGAAGGCTCAGGCTACAGATCTGCCATCGGCGACGTTGGCTAAGCGTAGCACGAAGCTAGCCAGGATAGCGCTGGAAAGAGGGAGCTAGCGTAATGTGTTCGTTATCGACGGTAAGGATCAGAGCCAGCTGAATTAAAGACTGAGGCCAGGTGTTTGAAGCTCGGGCCCAGATAAAAGAACCAAAAACTCTTATCATGAAGGAACCAGAACCAACTCACTGCTCAATCAGCCATTTTGTTTTGTTGTTTATCTTATTTGGAGGGTCTATAGTCAAACGCCACTATCTTCCGAAGCCCTCGCCAGCAGGATTAATTCCACACTTTGTTGTTTGACTGAATTGACAAATGTTTCGATTTTATAATCTGCTATAATGTGTAAAAGAACTGTTAGACATGCTATTGGAGAGGCAATGTGAGGTGACCAGAATAGACCGAGCTGTTTCTCTCCGTCTCTCTCAAATGAATTGAACTGGCTGGAAAGAGAGAAGTCCTATTTTGTGCTGATGCTGAAGTAGGATACTATTTGTTTTCATATACCAGTGATTCCATGTTGGCTAGTTTCAAGCCTCAACTTATTTGGTCCAGTTCCAGATCTGTGTGTGTGTGTTCTTCAGCCAACTCATAGGACTTGGCCGGACACTGGGTCCAGGTTTCAAACTGTCGTTAGAACATTCTAGACTTGGCTGCTGCATGTTTCCTGGATACTCAGGGAATGCTACCCAAAGTGAGCCATTACATGTCTTGGACTGTGTGGTGGAAATTAATTTGTACTGATGATTTGTTGAAATCGCCATTGTTTACCTATAGATACAATAACTAGTTTTGTATCCCGGCAACTTGGCACCTGCCTGCACAATAACCATGATTCAGTCAGTCCAGTCATCGCCAACATGTGGACCCCACTAAAAGTATCTCTACTTTAGGGTAGAGTTAACGGGGATCCTTCTCAATAAACAAACAAATGAAATAAGTAAACGTGTGAACATTGTCTGTTGTTTGTGCAGGACCCAGCAGCGTCGTCCGCCTCAGAAGCAGAGTCTGACCAGAGGGACCGAGAGACGGTGGCCTTGAACTACAAACCCTCCCCACTGCAAGTGAAAATAGGTAAGAACCTACAGCCATGGTAAGAACTAGGGGTATTGGTTCGATTCCGATTCACAAGGTTCAGAATCGATTATCACGATTCGATTCGATTCAAGATCGATTCGGTTAGTGTTACTAAAACCTGTTTTGTTTTTTTTAGCTGTAACCTTAATTACAGTACATGACTGCCAAGTTATGCAACATATCAATGCTAGGGCTGGGTATCGATACTGATTTCCAAAAATGAATGAATGAATCATTGAATGAATTAATGAACTAGTCATTCTTTCATTTATTCATTCATTCATTAAATAAAAGATCGATTTGGGGATTCATGAATCAATGCTGAATCATTTGATTCAGAATCGATTCAGAATCGATGAATCGATTTTTGTAATCCAGCCCTAGTAAGAACTCATCTAACAGTCTTTCAGCCGGTTGCATGTGTTGTCCTGCTATGCTATTGGATAAGGTTTGAGGTCGGGTGACGTCTTGAAAAAGACTTCCACACTACATATTGTACTTGTTATGAGGATCTAAGAGATTTATTTGTAGGTAAAATGTCCTACATTTGTGATAGTTTCATTGAGATGGACGATTATGATAAACCTAGGTTGTGCTTTAAGAGTGGGCTTTTTGCTCTGGCTTTCTTCTTGGGCCAAACTTGGGAGGTAGAATACTTTGTTTAATTTGTAAGGGTAATTTGTCATTTAATTTGTCGTTTCATTTATGTTATGCCATTGTGTTTTTGCCTATGCCTTATACTAAGTCGAATGTATTAGTGTATTAGTGTTGTTGTATAAAATAACTATTTAATACCATATTGTAAACCCATGTGGGTTAGGCACTACGGTGCAAGACGGGAATAAAATAATATCATATCATCATATCACATTCACATGCTGCACTAAGGTCAGCCTCCTGTGAGAAGGGTCAAGAGCAGGTTTGGCAAGATCAACCGGGTTTAACGAGATCCTACTTTCAATTATTGGTAACATTACTTTGTTGCGTATGTTTATTTCAATGGAAGAGTTGTGAAAAATGTTTTTTTTTAATGACATAGGATTGAACAGCCTTCTGTGGCCCTGTAGAGGTTAC
Source organism: Borostomias antarcticus (assembly GCF_949987555.1). Taxonomy (NCBI): domain Eukaryota; kingdom Metazoa; phylum Chordata; class Actinopteri; order Stomiiformes; family Stomiidae; genus Borostomias; species Borostomias antarcticus. The sequence goes on from NC_140244.1 coordinate 1,199,511, forward strand.
ACTGCACAATGGCAAGCAAATATCCATTTACATATAGAACTCAGGGAGAAACACAAACAGTGTCTTCATGTATACGGACATAAAAGTATATTAAATAGTCTTATATTGTCATAGTTATAAGGATGGCTTTTCGATACCTCCAGGCTTTTACTCCTTAGCTAGTTAGATCACTTTGATTGGGACAATAGCCGACTATCCACTGGTGAGTGGATGAAGTTCGTCATTGTAATGCCTGAGACGACGCAGGGAGGGATGAGGTCACAGCGCTACCATGCCGGTCTCTCCCCGGTCTCTCTGGCCTCTCAGTCATGTAGCCACTACGGCTTTATGAAATCAGCTGGGCTTGTTTTTTTTTGTCTATTTTTACCAATAGGTGCGTTTACATGGACAGTTTGAATCGGTTTCAAATAGGTTTGGAAGACCCTTTTTTCCAGGATTCAGATTTCCATGATGTTTTCGGGTTTGCCTGTCCGTTATGTGTGTTTGTCGGTCCCTCCCATTCTGTGAATGCGATATCTCAGGAACACCTTGTGGATTTTCTTTCAAATTTGCCCGAAATGTCCACTTGGATTCAAGGATGAAGGGATTCAAATTTGGTGGTCAAAGGTCAAGGTCACTGTGACCTCACAAAAGATGCGTTTGGCCATAACTCAGGAATTCCTTTGCTAATTATGACAAAAATCCACACAAATGTATGGGATAAATAATTAAGTGATGACATTTTATATCCAAAAGTTTAAAGGTCAACTTCAATGTGACATCCGTTTTTATGTTTTGATTCTGTGATTCTGTACATGTCTTCACATCAGGGAAATCATAAAGCCCTCAATAAAGTCTCTACTATAACTCAGCTACAGTGGCTAAGTAGCTTGATTCCTCGTTGTGGAGGAATTAAAAGCACGCGAGTTGTTGTGTCGAACTCACACAGAAGTCAAGGCTGAAGTTTCACTCATTAACTGGCCTCATGCCCTCTCAGAGGTGTTGTGTAGCATGTGAATGTTGTCTGTCTGTGGTTAAGTAGTAAGTAGCCTTGAGAACTGGTTCTGGAGCCTATTGGCCCATAGGGGAGGAGCCTATCTCCTGATTCCTTAGGGTGAGACCCCCTGGACATGACGCTAGTATGTCGCAGGATCCAACCTTGATGCTGAGTGCCAAGCAGGGAGGCATCGGGCACCATTTTTTTTAATAGTCTTTGGTATGACTCGGCCGGGGATCGAACTCACGACTTCCCAGTCTCAGGGCGGACACTCTAACCACAAGGCCACTGAGCCGTCTGTGGCCATGGGGTGATATCAGAGAAGGCACTTCATTTTACGCGTCTGAGTCATTTGTTGTGTATAGAAATGAGAAGCTGAATACTTGACAAGTTAAACAAAACAAAAGAATGGAAAAAAAGGCAGGCAGTATTTCTTAGGAGAGGACGAATGAAACGGTAGTTTCTGTAACTACTTTTACTTTGAATTAGTGGAGGGCAAGAGAATAAGGGTGACTGAATTTAGGCCATTTGAGTCCAACTGATGACATCATATCCTGTGCTTGGCAGAGAAACAGCGGGAGCTGGCCAGGAAGGGATCAGTGAAGAACGGCACTGTGGGAAGTCCTGTCAACCAGCAGCCTAAGAAGAACATGGCCAGAACACGGTAAAAAAAACTGCAAAGTTTGGTTTCACAAACAGGATCATCTTGACCAAATATCTAATTTAGTCATGGACCATTTTCAAAACATAATTGCCATTTTCAATGCAGAATAGCAGGCTTTAGTTTCAGAATCGCCTTTGAAAGTTATTTCTACTTCTACTTCCTCGTGGGGCAGGATTGCGCTCTGTATCTGTGTAGAATCGGTAGCGCTGGCGAGGAAGCTTGGTGTTTAGTTTGGATCCTGTGGTGATTCCATTCAGGCCGTATCTCCATTCATGTTTCTAGAGAAAAAATCATCAGAGCTCCAAATCCTTTCTGTAACCGACGTCCAACGAGACTGGCATGGCACTGCTGCATGCGGCCATTTATAAACGCTCCAACTGAAACAAACAATCAATAACAATATATTTTAGAAATGGGAATCGCTCTGTTCTCAATACGCTGGATTCTAACTGAAGTTAATTACTCAGTGGATGAAAAGCGGTTCAGTCGGTTGGACCCTCGTCTACCCAGAATCCCATGTCCCTTGATAGATTAGCAGAGGCGCTAGAAGCCTTGTGCAGACGCGACACACCCCAGAGCCACAGGGCAAGAGATTATCTCTCGGCTCCTCCGCCTGAGGCCTGGCGATTAGCCAGAACCTCTCTCCCAAGGCTACAAGAGTGGCACTACACCGAGCGCCCTGCAGGCCACGAGAGCCCCAGCTGCTGCTCAGAAGGCTGATTCATGTCACCCCTCCATGGCTTCTGTCCCATTTATAGCCAGAGATATCTCTTCAGGAGGCTAGGGAAGAGACTCATGAATCAGTTATAGTTATAGTTATAGTTTATTTTGCACAAATGTTCATATAAAATAACAATAATTTGATATAAATTGAGATTAGTGCAGGTGAGGTAAGAAACCTGATAGGGCTTATTTGAAAACCTCACCCAAAAAAGCAAAAATTATAGAAATCTGATTCAAAATATGGCAAACAATAATAATTAAATGACAACAAGAATTGGTGTGAAGCTGTTTGTGTGAAGAATGAGTAGCTATGCTGTTTTAGTGTCTTGTTTTAGACTCTAATAGGAGTCTTCATATCAAATCCATAACATCATTAAGATATGGATTTTAAAAATCAATCCTCTGCAGTGAAGTGGATTTCTACAGAATCCAGTGATCAATCTATGACCCAACGTCAAGTCAACACCAGCGTTCGGTGTATATTTCTAAGAGCTGTCAATAAGCGTGCGCTACATTTTAGATGAATTATCTTGAAAGCGCTCTTCCTCAAGTCCCAAGTTGATTTGTGATTGTTGTCTTTCTAACGTTAGTAACATCTTGATGGATGCTGCTAATTCTGTGTTGAGCTCACGTACTCTTACTGCCATCGTGAGTGTTGATAACCTCCAGGTCTGTTCTTTCCTCTGCTCTGCTTTAGGCTGGTGGTGCCCAACAAAGGCTACTCCTCTCTAGACCAGAGTCCAGATGAGAAGCCCCTAGTGGCACTGGACACTGACAGGTAATGTCAATCAATCAATCAATCAATCAAAGCTTTATTTGTATAGCGCATTTCATACCCAGAGGCAACACAATGTGCTTTACAGAGAACAAGGGAGGTGGGTATACGACCCACCCCTACATATTCCATGTCAAAACAACACATATAGTAGCATTTCTCTTATTAATGGTTGTTTTAATTTTAGTCTTTAAGAAACTTTTAAGTCTCTAAGAAAGATTTATTTCCATATTGTATTGCCATATTATGGTAATTCATTGCAATAGCATTATCATGGCAATTTCTCAGCAGAGGGAGAAGACAGAAAGCAATCTTCTCAAATTAAGTTGCTTTTAAAATCCAAAGCAAAACTATTTTCTTCCCCCTATCCAGAAATAACCAGGCTTAGTCTCTGCATGCGTTCATGCAAGTCCCTAGTATAGTCTATATTCTCTAGATAAGCGAAATACACAACTGTAGACACCTTTGATTCCAATACCATCGTCAAGTTTGCGGACGACACAGCGGTGATGGGCCTGAACACCAACAATGATGAGAGGGAGGAAGTGAGGCTCCTGACCCAGTGGTGTCAGGAAAACAACCTCCATCTGAACATCAGCCAGGCAAAGGAGACGCTGGTGGACTTTGGGAAGAAGCAGGAGAGGAACTATCAATCAATCAATCAATCAATCAAAGCTTTATTTGTATAGCGCATTTCATACCCAGAGGCAACACAATGCGCTTTACAGAGAACAAGGGAGGTGGGCATACGACCCACCTCTACATATTACTACACCCCTCTAATTATCAACGGGACCCTTTTAAAGAGAGTGGACAGCTTCCAAGTACCTTGGCGTCCAGATCACCAAGGACCTGACATGGTCAACACACAGACAGTAGACACTGTGGTGAGGAAAGCATTTCTGACCGTACCGCCTCGGACAACTGAGGAAATTCAGAGCGTCCCACCAGATTCGACGGAGCTTCTACTCATCCATGATCGAGAGCATGCGTCGTCCCGAGCGTGGATCGAACCCACCATCCCACGCTCCGAACGCGACTCGCTAACTGACTCATTAAGAGGGTTCATTTGCTTAGCGGAGCTGTTAACGAGCCTTATAGAGGGTCATTACACTGGTATACTGTGCTAATTCAAAATGGATGACTTGTTTTGAGTGCTTGGTCACCCGGAAAGGACTTCCTGATCAACATAATATTTTTGCAGCAATCATATTTTCTGTACTAGCATTCAGTATGTGGAACATGTACTATATTAAGCAGCACCTACCACCAGATACAGTATTAGGTGGCATAACTTTGAACATTTCAAATTTGAAAGAGTAAAAAATTAAAAAAAGTTTATTCTCTAAAGCTTTAGGTGTTTTGCTGTGAACTTTACTCTATTTCCCCTGTCGCAAAAACTAAATCATCTCCCACTTCTCTCATCTCCCAAGCCTCTCTGCTATTTCCTGTACACTTTGGGTGTAGCATCCCAGGTGCAAATCATTTGAAGAAATGCGTGTGTGTGAGCAATAAAAAAAAAAGAATTGAGTGTAAAAAGGAATGAATGTGCGTGTGAATGGAACGTGTGGAGAAGGACAAACAAGTGTGTGTGCGCTTGTGTGCGTCAGAGAAATGTCACAGAGAGAAGACTGATGACTTCACCCGCCACGTTATCGCGGCCGGGTGCCAGATAGTGGCGTTCACGGGAGCGAGAGGCGAGATAGTCACCCATGTGATGGACGGAGGGGTGTGTGTGTGTGTGGGGGGGGGGGGGCGTTTAATACGCGGGACGGAGGACCCATCTGTGTCAAACGCTCCCATGCTGAGCTGGGGGGGGGGGGGGGCACTGAGCTGCTTTCCCCCTACCCCCCCCCCCCCACCCCCCCCCCCCCCATAATCCTGTGCCCTGGGGGAGGGCCTCGCCATCTTCTGGGCTGCCTCAGAGCTTAGACTATACCACATGTCAGCGTAGTAAGCTGCTCTTCTCTTTTTGTCCCCCCACCCCGATGAATCGCGTTTCACAGAGAGAGAGACCGAAAGAGAGAGAGACTGAACGAGAGACCGTCCGTGAGAGACCGTCCGTGAGATTCACAGGCCAGTGAAACCCAATGCTCAGAAGCGCCATGTGTGTCGAGCGGTTGGCTATCTAATGTTAGCAAGCCGCTAGCCAGTCATGAGTGATAGTCCCAGCAGGGCGCAGATGAACGAACATTGCTACTAATCAATTAATCAATCAATCAAAGCTATATTTGTATAGCGCATTTCATACCCAGAGGCAACACAATGCGCTTTACAGAGAACAAGGGAGGTGGGCATACGACCCACCCCTACATATTCCAGAGGGAAGCAAAAAAACAGTATCACCCAGGGGCCAGATGAGTGAGCTGTAAAAATTCTTCCCTGACCCCTCTCAACGAGACGATCAAGCAAGCTTCTGGAGTATGTTTGTCTACCGGCTAAGAACATTTATAGAGCAATAAATTACATTAAATTACATTTTCATAGCTGAGTGAGTGAGTGAGTGAGTGAGTGAGTGAGTGTCTGTGTGTCTGTCTGTCTGTCTGTCTGTCTGTCTGTCTGTGTGTCTGTGTGTCTGTGTGTCTGTGTGTGTGTGTGTGTGTGTGTGTGCGTGTGTACACCAAAGGGCGAGGCATTATTGACGAGGGGACAACATGTTTACTTGCGCACGTGTTTTTACCGCAACAGTTCCGTTTCATTTTTAATTAATTTTAGAATCTTTGCTGCCATAATCGATGGCGCGTCTCCGCTGGTTCCTGCTAATCAATCCTTTTGAAATGTCAGCCCCTGACGGCCCTAATGTGTTTCCGGGGAGATGCGTGGAGATACAGTAGCATTTGCTAGTCTTTCCCCCCTCCACCATGTTGAGAGAGAGAGCCAAGAGCTGACCGCTCTATACAGGGATCTGTTCCAAAACTGCAGGCCTGTAGCCAGGGTGGGGGGGGGGGGGGGACGGTTGGATCGAACGAACCCCTCCTCACGACCAAAGATCCAGAATTCAAGACAAAATGTCCGCCCCCCACGTCAACAAATCAAAACGATACGCTCCACTTTTGGAAAAACAACCCCCCCCCTCCTCCACAAATCGCCCGACAATCAAAATAATGTCGACTCCCCCCCCGCCCCGTCAACAAATGGAAACGATACTGTCCACTTTTGGAAAAACTACCCCCCCCCCTCCACAAGGCTGGCTACGGGCCTGAACTGTCTCACTGAAAATTGTAACATCAATATTAGTTCGATACTGTCTATACTGTACTGTATTGTGGACATGTTTGGACGAATTGCACAATAGAACCACTTGGAAAGATGCGCTTTGAAATGAATTAATAATGTATGATTGTTCTTTCTATATTATATATTTACATATGCCTAGTACTTTTTTTTCACTTTTTGATGTTATGCAGATGTGCTACTTACGCACAACACAGACGGTTTATGACTGTCTTTCCTTCTTTCCATCAAATCTATCGTTCCCCTTATGACGCGCCGTTTGGGACGTCCCCTTTTTGGCCTAACTTCCTGTTCTTTGTTCCCTAGTGACGATGACTTTGACGTCTCGAGATATTCCTCGTCGGGATACTCCTCAGCCGAGGTGAGAGGCCTGAGAGATCAGGTATCTATGCACTACAGATAATGTCTATTAAACCCCTACGAGCTGTCATAAGCATCTTATAACACACATATGACATCACCTACAGTCGTCGTCATCACCACTGTCTATGCAAAGTCCTACAGTCCGTCCCAACAAATCATCTATCAGTCAGAGGTCAAAATAGGGCATAGTTTATTCATTTATAATTGTCATAAGTACTAGAAATGCACTTGATTCAACAAGTCCAGCACGATACAGTACTTTAGATCGGTGTATCTGTCGCTTTTGTGGCTATTTCTTTTGTTCTATTCCGACTGAATCAAGTACACTTCAGGATTCAAGACATTTTCTCACTGCTTTAGTCCAGGTCTGCCTCAGACCACTATTAGCGTTTGCCAATACAAGGGAGGACTATCCATCATGAGTGGTGATTACATCGCATACCTCACGTTCTCCCATGCATCTCTCCCTCTCATCAATACTGTGTTACCATCACCATTCCCCTGTAATGACCATCATCAATAATCATTTCTGTTGATGGGATCCCATATGGATCTTTACAGTATGTTATTAACGCCCCCTTACATTTTGTACATAATTGATACTCTGTTCAATGATTCCTTTCGCAAATTGTTGCACAGTTTTATATTTATTGTGCTTTACTAGCGAGAGAACAACCACCAGTTTTTCCTTTTGTCCTACTAAACTGTGTGCTAACTTACGGAAGACCTACTGTAGAACAGTGCTATATCGCAAACTCAAGCATTTTTAGCCAAAATGCTATTAGCAGCGGAAGCTAGTTATCGGTATAAAGGAATTATCATTACGTTCTCATGTTTGTTTTTTTTTCCTCCCCTTGGCAGCAAATCAACCAGGATCTTAACATCCAGCTACTGAAGGACGGCTACCGATTGGACGAAATTCCCGACGACGAGGATCTGGACTTGATCCCGCCGAAATCGGTTAACCCCACCTGCATGTGCTGCCAAGCTACTTCCTCCACGGCCTGCCAAATACAGTAGCCCTTCCGTCAACATCACCCCTCCACCCTCCCCCATCCCTGCAGTGAGTCAGACTCACCACAAGAGGCAGCAGAGAGAAGTTATTTAACATAGACGACATCGCAGGTGGCTGACAAATAGTAATCCATCAAAATTAATATGAAAATGTGTCAAAATGTACATGAGGAAGTTGACTGTCATTGGTTCCTCCTATGGAAGGATAAGTGCATCTTTTGTCCGTGAAGCATCGTGGATGAGATGACGTTGCGGCAATAGCGTCCAAAGACTGCTGTCCCTGACTAACGTCCGAATAAAACGCAGACAGCAAACGGACTTGCAAACGCTGAGCTGCCGTTACCGAGACGGCTTATTGTGATACGACGTCTTCTCGCTTGGATCGACTCCAGTCATTCGTTGTTTCTGTTAACGGTACGAAGGAATTTGACAGCGAGTGACTCTATTATCTGTGTTGAAAATTGAACAGCTGTTTTCAATTGAATGATGCGTGTCTAATGTGTCTAGAGTCAAACCCCCGGGATTGAAATACTGTGTCAAGGAATCACTCATGTATGGCAGGTAGCTGCTCTTCAAACTCCATGATGGACTTGGAGCAGCTTTTGGTCGTCTCACTCTCTCTTCTCTCAGTCATGTTTGTCTTCCTGTCCTGATATCAAACATCAATATGAAGTGTGAGGATAGATAACCAGGGGTCTATTGTCAGAAAATGATGTATTCTGACACTAGACCCCCAATGCACCACTATTGGAAATGGTTTCAAAGGTAAACTCTAAATCCCACGATGCATCGGTAAAACGTTGAGGCAGTGTTAGTGTACTTGCAACAGGGAGGGGGGATGGGCAATTCTGTCAAATTCAACCAGTGAATATCATTATGAATAACAATGGCTGTGCGTCAAAGCATTGAGGCTTACAATTCCATTAGCATAGTAAGATGGCAATCGCTATTCACTGTGAACACAGGTCTGCGAACAGTGTTTTGATCTTCACGAGTATAACTAATGTAGCTGAATTCACACACGGTACATAATCTTCAGAGCGTTCCTTTGCAAGTATGACTTGTATGTTGCTAGCTATTCTACCCATGAACAACTCACACACATTCACGGAGATGGGAAGTACAGAACCTCGATTCACAATCCCCTTAAGTGTCATCAAAGTTCACCCTTGCCATTATGACATCACAATAGTGTTCTCATTTTCAAAGTACTTGCCATTATGACATCACAATAGTGTTCTCATTTTCAAAGTACTTGCCATTATGACATCACAATAGTGTTCTCATTTTCAAAGTAGTTTAGCTAACATGCTAAGAAGTAGCTGGCAAATTAGTAACCTTTCTCTCTGAACAGAAGTATGTGGTTTTGGATATGTCTTACCTGTCTGTGCCAAATGGCCTTTCTGTCATGAGGGTATCAGACTAGGCACAGGAATTAAAATGATTCCCTACAGATAAACATTCTAAATGCTGCCAACATTTATATCTCATTCCTTTCTGGTGGTTTTGGAGTCAAATCTACGGTATTTTAGGTCAAGTTGCCAGGTCAGATGTCTATCACCCTTGATATGCACTTTGAGAGTTTGTTCTTGGGTGTTTTCAATGTATGTCACCAACCTGAAGAAATAGTCTTTGTATACTGTAATTAGGAGACATTAACAGTAGCTACTGTATACCCATGGGTCTTTGTTCCATTTCACTATGAAAACATGGATTTGTTCTTTATTTATTTGGGTTTTGTGTATCGTCCGTGTCGTGTTTAGGTGTTTATGGTTTTTCTGTGCCCACTGCCCACCCACGTCCTGGTTTAAACTCCCTTTTCTTCCTGACCGACCACTAGTTAGTAGAACACCTCGAGGGTGTACGTGCTCAGCTCAACGTTTGGTCCTGGACAGCGTTAACGTCAGATCCCAAGCTACATTACTACATATGTGTAAAAAAAAAAAAAACGATGTTTTTTTACCTGTGTTTGTACTGTTTCTGAAGTAAGGACCCAAGCTGTGCTTTCAAATGTTGCCAATAGCGCCACCTGTACTTGTCACACTGCCACTGCCGAAAACCACATCTTATTTATTAGATTAATTAGATTAAAGCTTTGCTGACCAGAGTACAGTATGTACAGTAGCCACCCACGATCCTACTTGCATTTAACGCATTGGTGTGAGATCTAGTGGACACACAGCCCATGCTTACACCAATCCAATGTTTTCCAATTCTAAATGCATGAGTTGAAATGTATGAGTTGGAATACATTTTTGGGGATGGGAGTAAAGAATCACAAAGCATTATTTCAACTCGTACATTCCACTGCAATCACACCAACACACATTCAGTCTTCAGTATGAAATGCTTTCTTCAGATTGGGGTTTTCCGTGGGGGAAAGGTCTATACACTATCGGAGAAGAAAGGGACTTGTGATGGGTGGGTGGGATTTGGGTGTGTTTTGAAACCATGAAAGTAAAGCTAACATGTAGGAACAGATCTTCCTCACTGTCCTACTCTCAATCCTGGGTATATTATAAAGGAATTAGCTCAGTGCGAATCTACTTGAGGGAACAATATTCTTTGTAGCGGGGGTGCTTAGCTTCTTTCCTTCACGGCTGCAGTCGTTAATTCTATTCTTGGGTTATAATGAGGGACTTATCGTTTTCTGAAATCCTGATTGTACACTTGCCCGTCAATCAGTAAGATCAGTGAATCAATTTAAATCCAGCATGAATCATTAAACAGCAGGGTTGCAGAATTTGAGGCCCCGAGATGAATTATTGCTTGTTGATGCTATGGTTTGTCAGAGCACGCATCACGACGATACTTGTAAATCTTTTGAAGATGTACTGCACAGGACCAGAGTGGTAAAACTCATATTGTTACACTCCACAAATTGTAATGATTTAAAATTGATTTTTCTCCTTTGGATTGTTTTGCTGAGCAGGATAAATGGTATGACTGGGCATGTTGCCTTTCCCGGCCCAAGGGAATCACATGCATCTGTTCTGTTGTACGAAAAGACTCAAAGACAGTTCTAATGGGGACTTTATTATTGTGAATAACGCCAGACCCCAACTTCACGAAATTGCTAAAAAATATATATCTCTATTGTGGATGAGTCAGTGTCTCGTCACTCAAAGACTGATTCATTCAAACCAGACTTCAGAATCATTGTTAGTTAGAGTGACTGCTCTCTTTCCTTCGTTGTCACATTGGGGTTTTATGATGTAGGGATCCTCTGAGCTAACTAGCTGACGGTTTGCTAATTGGACTTGTTCCAACATGATCAAGAGATAACGGAACAGGAGCCTTTCAATCAAACCTGAAAATCTAGTGTCAGATTCGCCCAAACGGATTTCCGTATACAACTGGATGTAGTTGTGTGAACTAAGGGAACTCGATCGGAAACTCACAACATAATAACATGTTGGGGGTATTGGTTCTTAAGCTGATACTGTCCCTTCACTAGTATTATACTACTTATGTATGTCGGAACTCCAGTTGTGTTCTTCATAAGCGTAAACATTTCGGGATTTAGTCAATTTGGGTGCAGAGTTGTCCACTTCTGCTGATTGCAATATTGTAACTGCTTTGGCTGAGTGTTAGTTTGCTCTTTAATTGTGATCACAGGCTAACACAAAGGTTGGAACTCAAATCGGACCCTTTGCGTCATGAAATGCACTACTTTCTGCATTAGGGTCTCATAGGCCCAATCCTCACTCACCACTTGAGTTCACTAAAGTAGATTACTGTATGCCTTAAAAATGCATCTTAGAGGGAGATATATCAGCATTTGTATGTGTTTAATTTATTTGATAAATGGATAAGTATGCATTTTAACATAGTTACACAATGTGTTTTTTTTGTTTACTTGACAAGACACTTATGGTTGTGAAGACGATGTGAACCATTTCTGTTTTAGTAACGATGCTATTGTTCTGTGTAGTGTAACATATCAAGAAATAAATATCAGAGCTCTGAAGTTTAAGAGTAGTAACTGCCTTGTTTGATGTTTGTCAGTGTAAACATTTTCCTGAAGAATAAGAAATGTCTAAATACTGTAACTGAATACAATATTAGTGAAATGACTGCTGTCTGACATTGATTGAGCTATCGAGAAATCTCAAGGGTCCATACAGTATATGAATTGTGTTATGGAAATTGCCTTAAAGCCAGAGATATGATGGTACCCACCCAGATAGCAAGCGCATCTGGGCCATATATGGGCCGGAACTAAACCACAAGGGCCAGATCTGGCCTGTATATGGCCCAGATCCGATTGCTGTCTGGGCAGACAAAATAGTTTCTTAACTTCCATTTTAGTTTCTAACCCAGTTTAGTTTCTAACCCAGTTTAGTTTCTAACCCTATCTCTTGATCACGTCGGCCTTGAGCCAGACAGTCCGGAAGTTTTCATTCTCAATCAAATAAACCCTTCATCTGATTTTTGGATTTATTTGAAAGAACAAACAAAAACATCCATTTCACTACCCACAATCACAGGACAGAAATCACAACATGGCCTCCATTAACTGACGAGGATAAAAAACAGAAAAGTCAGAGACTTGTTTCCACTGTTGTCCTCTTTGTCCCCGTCACAGAAAAAGACAATGTGTGATCACACTAATTAGTGAATTAGTGGGATTGTACAGTAGGGAAGGCCTATGGTGTGTGTGTGTGTGTGTGTGTGTGTGTGTGTGTGTGTGTCGGGAGGGGCTGATTAGCCTCCAGTTGATCCCTTGGAGACAGATGGCATACGGTGGCTTACTGTACCTACGAGCCGTCTTCAGCCTCGTCCTTTGTGGGGCCAGTTCGCCTCCACGCGCGTAGAGGAACGTCCTGTCCAGCCTCGAGGGAGAAGGCCTCGGAGAAGCCTGGGAGACGGGTGAGTGAGGTGCTCAGGGCCCCAAGGGCCTCTCACGGGGTGTCTTTTGACCTGGGTGTTGGGCGTGGAGATGTGGGTCAGTGTTCCCCTTAAGCTGCAGTCTGGAACGGAACCCTCAGCTAAATCTAAATCCTGTAGTCGTATCTAAGAAAACAGACCCAGATAGCAAGCGGATCTGGGCCATATACAGGCCAGATCTGGCCCTTGTGGCTTAGTTCTGGCCCATATATGGCCCAGAATCATTACACATCAGCTTGCTATCTGGGTACTGGCGGGAGGAGCTTTTCAAATTGTAACTGAAATTGACAGCACATGTATAGCCATGCAAAAGTGATTTGTTGTGAATGTTGACACGATTCATAGTCTCTGATTAATTTGTTGAATTTATATGGTATTGTAGTGCCGTAAATACAAGGCTTTTTGGCCCTTCATCAGATATAATCATGTATTTTGTTGGCTGTGTGACTTGTACTGTAAATAACATGATTCTTTGACAAATATTTGTCTAGCTAATATTAAGGCCTCATGAGGCCTGGCGCCCCCCCCCCCCCCCCTGCGATTGTTGGCGCCCCCCTAAAGGGGCCCGGACCCCAGGTTGGGAAACCCTGCTATTAACAGCATACCCAGATAGCAAGCGGATCTGGGCCATATACAGGCCAGATCTGGCCCTTGTGGCTTAGTTCCGGCCCATATATGGCCCAGATCCGCTTGCTATCTGGGTACTGTACAATAGTCACCGCACCGTTACAACAATGCTTCCTCTACAAGCTTTACAGTAGCATGACCGTTTCATTTGCGCGGCAATAACTCCAAAGTGTTTGAGCGTCACACGCTCAGCGTCTGTGTTCGTGCGCTAACATGTCGACTCCCGATCTCGACTCCGTAGAGTACCGCCGCCCAACTACACGCCAAGAACACGACACGGACAGGAAGCGGCGCGGCGATGTTGAGCGCGTTGACGGGCGTGGCGTGGCTCCTCCTCCCGCTGTGCATCCCGCCTCTGCGCGCGTCTGCCCTGCCCGCCATGTCGTCCTACGAGTTCACGGCCTACAGGATGCAGCAGTACGACCTGCGGCGGCACAAACACGGTGAGGTCACCGCTCACAAGACCACACGCTTCCATACATCCCCAGATAGCAAGCGGATCTGGGCCATATATGGGCCGGAACTAAGCCACAAGGACCAGATCTGGCCTGTATATGGCCCAGATCCGCTTGCTATCTGGGTCGGCACTGGTGCAAAGCCCTCCACAGCTTAACATGACTTTTTGACAGGATTCCGTTTTCATTTCTAATGAGTTTCTAATCAGTTATAAATGTTTTATTCATTTTTTTATTAAATAACCATTGTTGTGACAGTAATTGGTTTATTACAGCTGCTAATAAAATCCGCTACAAATATAACATTGTCTCAATATATATATAAATAGTGCCAAAAGTTGGGACTTTGCCTTTAACCCAAAAGCCGATGTTGACCTCTGACCCTTGACTGTTGAGGTTGCCGCGGGGCCATGGTGGTGGCGGAGGCGCGGTCGGCGGACGACGCGGGCCTGACGCGGCGCTGCGTGGTCATGAAGCTGCCGGACTTCACGGCGCAGCGCCTCCTGGAGGCGCAGAGGCAGAACGCGGCCGCCGTGCTCGTCCTGCTCCCCAGAAACATCTCGGCCGAGCCGAGCCGCGTCATACAGGTGAGCCCCGACGACGGCCCGCCGCCACGCCCGCTCATCTGGGTCTGGATGTTAGGGAGACTATCCCCAGACAGCAATCCGATCAGGGCCATATACAGGCCAGATCTGGCACTTGTGGCTTAGTTCCGGCCCACATATGGCCCAGATCCGCTTGCTATCTGGGTCCCTACTACCATCTGTACCTTTGAACTAAATATCTCTATTTAGCCATAGTCCACAGAAGTAGTTGTTCCAACCTCTTATATAGCGCTTTTCCACCTTAGCGGCACTCAAAGAGCTTTACAATGGCCTCTCATTCACCCATTCACACACACACTCACACACCAATGGCGATAGCTGCCATGCAAGGTGCTAACCTGCTCACTGGGAGTGATTTGGGGTTAGGTGTGTATATTATTCATTGCAAATGAGAATTGGTTCTCAATTGACTTATCTGGTTAAATAAAGGTTAAATAAAAATAAAAAGTAAATAAAAATGATACCGGTTATCGTTCCATCCCTACGTGGCGCCCCCCACCCCCCCCCCCCCTCCCCCGCCAGGCGTTCATGGCGAGCGAGAGCGAGGTGCTGAGGAAGGGGAGCGCCATGCCCGTCTACGTGGCGCCAGAGGACGAGCAGCTCCTCTGCATGTACGAGGAGGTGAAGCACGTCGCCGCCATGCGCGCCTCCTCCATACTGGTCCGAGGTGAGGAGGAGGAGGGGGAGGAGGAGGAGGGGGAGGAGGGGGAGGAGGAGGAGGGGGAGGAGAGGGAGGAGGAGGAGGGGGAGGAGGGGGAGGGGGAGGAGGAGGAGAGGGAGGAGGGGGAGGAGGGGGAGGAGGAGGGGGAGGGAGGAGGAGGGAGAGGGGATGAAGGGAAAGACAAGGAGGAGGAGAAGAGTACGGATGGAGGGGTGTGGGAGTGAGAGGATGAGAGGAGAGGGGGATGGAGGGAGGAACGGGGGGGAAAGAGGGATGTTCGGAGTGAGAGAACGAGAGGATAGGAAGGAATAAACGGATAGGGGAAGACTGGAACGTTTGGAGTGACAGAACGAGAAGAGGAGGAGGAGGAGGAGGAGGAGGAGAGGGAGGAGGGGGAGGAGGAGGAGGAGGAGGAGGAGAGAAGGGTGGTGGGGGAGGTGTGGTGGAAGACTGGAAGGGTTGGAGCGAGGGATGAACGGGCGGAAGAGGATGACAGGGTGATGGGAGAGGAGGAGGATGGAAGGGTCAAAGGTCACAGAGGGAGACAGAACGGAAGAGGGAGAAACGTGACGAGGGAAACAGAGGAAAGTTATTTTAGTGGAAAAGAAAAAAAGATGGATGCAGCTCAGTGTAAAAAAAAAAGACTTGTCTCACTGTATCTCACAAACGCTGGCTCTGTTCAGTTGGATTTAGTGGTACATTTCTCTCTCTCTCTCTCTCTCTCTCTCCTTCTCTCTCTCTCTCTCTCTCTCTCTCTCTCTCTCTCTCTCTCTCGTTAGTTCTTCGTAGCATGGTCACAGCCACTGCCTTCCAGATACTAGTGAGCAACAACAATCCCATCAACACCATCAGTGACACCTCCATCGTCACACTAGAGGTGGGTGAATGGATCACATAATGCTGAACCCATGAAATTACATCATTTTGTGAATTCAAACTTGCTGTCTACTGTGTTGATAGATATTTCTTTGCATCATTGTGTATTTATTCCTTGTGTTTGCTGTACAGTAGACACCAGCATATTTCTAGCATGTCACTATCTCCTTCTGAAATTACGCATTCAGTTAATTCGACTCTACGTGGAGAAACGACTGATGTCGAGGCATCTTTAATGTGATTGGTTACCGTGATTTTCAGGGTGTGCTTCCTGGAGCAGGAAAGGACCCGCCCACTATTGTCATCTCCGCCTACTACGACTCATACGGACTCGCCCCCGTGAGTCTCATCCTTACATCGCTTCGATACGACTGTGGCAGCTCTGTTGGGATGAGCTGATTCATTTAACCCCCCCCCCCACCCCTCACTGCAACTACTTCTTCATCCCCGTGTTGCGACTCCAAGTACTGTTTACCTGTTCTACCTGCCATTATGTTCGACTGTGCTCCTATTCAAAGAGTTCACACTGGTTTTAAAAACGCAAGCAAATGGTAAATGGTAAATGGACTGCACTTATATAGCGCTTTTCCACCTTAGCGGCACTCAAAGAGCTTTACAATGGCCTCTCATTCACCCATTCACACACACATTCACACACCAATGGCGGCAGCTGCCATGCAAGGTGCTAACCTGCTCATTGGGAGCAATTTGGGGTTAGGTGTCTTGCTCAAGGACACTTCGACATGTGGACAGTCGGAGCTGGGATTCGAACCGCTGAGCCTTCGATCACTGAACGACCCGCTCTACTAACTGAGCTACAGCCGCAAGATATTTTACATTTAGCTAAGGTGGATTAACCTTAGCTACTTCAATTCAGTTAGGGGGGTCGTTTACTGTACAGATAGGAGAAGGGGGCTAAAGTTAATAACATAACTCCCTTCAGTACTGTTCACCCCCCCCTTCCAATAAGCTCTCTTATTATTGGACACCCCCATGCATGTGATCTAACTGTCCATCTGGCAGCGTCAGCCCCTCTGAACGTGGACGACCGTGTCCAAATCCTGAATCCCTCGTAGGTGATAAACCGTTTGGTTTATCTGATGACTGCAGGCTTGTTTATTCAAACTAAAATGACTTGCATTGCTAAACTGTGTTCTTCAATATCTCTGACGTGTGTGTGTGTGTGTGTGTGTGTGTGTGTGTGTGTGTGTGTGTGTGTGTGTATACGTGTGCGTGCTTGCGCGCGTGTGTGTGTATGTGTTGTACGTGTTGTGTGTGCGTGTGTGTGTGTGTGTGTGTGTGTGTGTGTGTAACAGTGGCTGGCATATGGAGCAGACTCCAATGGCAGTGGGGTCACCATCCTGCTGGAGTTAGTCAGACTGTTCCAGAAGCTCTATAGCAACCCAAGCACCAAGCCACAGTGAGCCACACAACACGCTTAAGTTACAATCATTTCCTAATGTGAATTGCTGATGTGAATTTCCAATTAACAGCTTAATTGGTAATTCACATTAGCAATTCACATTAGGAAATTATTTTCTTTAACAGCGTTACATTCTGTAACTCTTTGACCATATGATGATGACAGTGAAATTGAATTTGAACATAATTAAATCAAAATAAAATCTTAAATGAATAGTTATTTTAACAGAGAATATAACAGATATCCTGTTTCTTGACCCTCTAGATATAATCTTCTGTTCTCTCTGGCTGGCGGTGGGAAGTATAACTTCATGGGGACCAAGAAATGGGTGGAAGAGAACATGGACCATGCTGGTGAGTTGGTTGGAACCATCTCTACTGTTTCTTGGTCTTTGGCGTGCAAAGTACAAGAGAACGTTAGTAGAACAACTTGAGGGAGGAAGAGAAAGAAGGAAATGTATGTTGGAAATGGAGAAGTTGGTTTTTGGTGCAAAGTGTGACTAGTGACTCAACAGTAGGTCACTCACAGCTGATGTGGTCCCTTGCTCAGAAAGGATGTTTGAGGCACTGGGGAAAAGCCAGCGAGCAACTATACAGAAGGACATTGTACGTAAGTGAGTGGAGAGAGAGAAGGTTTCAGTATGTGATAAAGAAAAGAGGGTCCTTTTTTTGCATTTCGTTTTATATGACCTTTTATGTGTTGCACTTTGTCTTGATGCTTTTAATGTCTCATGTGAAGCACTTTGAATTGCCTTGTTGCTGAAATGTGCTGTACAAATAAACTTGCCTTGCCTTGACGTTGGCATTCTGTACCTGAGCCTATGGGTATAAGGCTCAGGGCTAGTCTTGTTTAAATATCCGCAATATCTCCGCTTCATTTAATGAATATTGTTTATGCAATTCATATGGTTACAGATGAATCACATATTATACATTGTGTGTACCCTTTGGAATGAGGTTATTAAAGTATAGATGTAAAACCTGAAATTAAGTTATTAAAGTACAGATGGGAACCTGAAATTAAGTATTCACACTCACACTTTCCTTTTCGACCAATCAGAGTCCAGTCTCCTCCACGACAATGTGGCGTTTGTTCTGTGTCTGGACACTCTGGCCAATGGGGATGAGCTTTACCTGCATGTGTCCCGCCCTCCCAAACCTGGCACCCCCCAACACACCTTCATTCAGCTATTGGAGCAGGTAACAACCAATGACTGGACAGGACACGACGTGGGAAAACACTTGGATTGGCTAGTCTCGCTCGGATAGATTGGTGTGATTGTTGTTTGTTGTTTATTAGTATCTCTTTTAGCCATCGGCTAGTCTTCCAAGAGTCCTCAACTAAAACATACAGTACAATACAATAATGCAGAAAATACTACAATTCATAAATAGAATTCAAGAAAAAATAAGAAAAGAAAGAAACATGATAGTAAATACAATAATAACAGTAAAATACAATAGTTCAAAAACACAGCTACTTACGAAATCACACATCTAAAATTATTGTAACAAAAGATTGTAAATTGTTCTCAAAAGAAGTTCAAAGAATTGTCATTTCCTTATATCAGGTTTCTGGAATATCTTAATGTGAAACACAACCTGACAGATTATCATTGATTTAAAAAAACAACAACAGAATTGACACACTGTTCATTCTGAGATTCAAACTCATTATCCACCATCTTGCATCTTGCACCATGCAGATCAACATCTTGGCCGGTGACTACGGATGAAAAACCTTTTGGCTAACTGGTGTATTTACAATGTTATTGTTTATTACCCAGATAGCAAGCGGATGTGTAATGATTCTGGGCCATATATGGGCCGGAACTAAACCACAAGGGCCAGATCTGGCCTGTATATAACCTGCAGATAACTAAACTGAAACTGAAACCCAGATTCCCCCTCCGTTCTAGGTGGTATCTGACCGCTTCCCGTGGGTCAGACTGGGTGTGATCCATAAGAAGATCAATTTGGCGGAGTCCACTGTGACGTGGGAACACGAGCGGTTCGGGCTGCGCGGTATCCCAGGGTTCACTCTGTCTCACCTGGAAGACCCCAGGTCTGGGCTGCGCGGCTCCATACTGGACACTACGTAAGTGTTGTGGTTCTACAGTCGCTCAGAAGGCCGCGGGTTCTAGTATGGTTGTATACAGAGAGAGACCAGGGTTCTAGTATGGTTGTGTTCAGATAGAGACCAGGGTTCTAGTATGGTTGTGTTCAGATAGAGACCAGGGTTCTAGTATGGTTGTATACAGATAGAGACCAGGGTTCTAGTATGGTTGTATACAGATAGAGACCAGGGTTCTAGTAGGGTTCTAGTATGGTTGTTTTGCTACGTGTCTTTTACCCTCTCTACTTTCCTCCTGACTACAGAAAGTGAACTAACAAAACTGTTCTTTCACCTCAGAGATGCAATGATGAAGCCTTTTTCTAATTTCAACAGATGACAAGCGAGTTTGTTGTTTGTTGTTTCTTTATTGATCTGTTGTCACCTGATTGAGTTTCCTGAACGGACTAGAAATATGGTCCTTCCATCACATTTGATTGGATGCCATAGTGGTGCTATATTGCTCTTGCTGTAGATCACGGTGTTTCTCTGGTGAACTCTGTATTTTATCATCTTGGTTTCCTGGTGAACTTTACCTCTGCTTTTCGGGAACCAGGTCGCAGGTGGATTTCAGGAAGCTCAAACGAAACGGCATCATCATCGCAGAATCTCTCGCAAGATTTATGTTCAATCTTTCTGATGAGGTATGAAACAAGCAAACAGACACATGCTTAAAGACACATACAGTGCACATGATTATCAAAGAACCATTGTTGAAAACAATGAACGCATCCATAGTTTTAGTCTCAGATGGGATTCAAATTCGCACAATACAGTCAGCATAACGAAAAATCATTAAGAAGTTAAATTATTTAAAGTAATTTGTCTAGAGTAGAGCCTACAGTACATGTTCATATTCTCATAGACTCACATTTTTCAAATGCATATGTATTTATTTATTCATTTATGTATTTATGTATGTATGTAATTATTTATTTATTTACAAACTATAAGCTTCTCAATATGTTTTCTTCCAGGGTTCTGCAAAGGATATACAGATTTTCAAGGGCCATCTGGTAAGATATTCAATATTCACATTCACCCCTAGCCTACAGGACATCTCAATGTAGAGTTTTCATCCATTTGGAATTGGAAGATAAGAAAAATCACAGCGCCCTCTAATGTTGACTTCGTGGTATTGCATCACACAAAAACAGTGATGTGACGTTATTGTATTAAGAATACAGACGATATAGTTACTATAGTATAGTACTCAGAGACAACAATTCAACAAACACCATCCATACATGTCCCAGATAGCAAGCGGATCTGGGCCATATACAGGCCAGATCTGGCCCTTGTGGCTTAGTTCAGGCCCATATACGGCCCAGATCCGCTTGCTATCTGGGGTGCCCCGTACGTTTGTCATGGTTTCCTCTATACGCCCTCCTACAGGAGGTCCAGGACAGCCGTCTGTCCACGCTGATGTCCTTCCTGACGTCCGTCCCTCGCGCCGCCCAGCTGCTGGACAGGGAGCCCAGACAGAGCCTGCTGGTCAACTCCCTGGAGCAGGAGCTGAGACACCACGTCCTCCAGGTCCAGAGACACACCTTCCGACAGGACAAGAGGTACGGAGACACGCGGTCACGCTCAGCAGCAGAATGAGGACAGACCAGTCACACACACACACACGCGCACGGACACATGCACACAGGCACAGACACGCACACACACACACACGCACACGGACACGCACACTCACACACACGCACGGACACACGCACACAGGCACACACACGCACACACACTACACATAACATATCCCTCAAACTCTCACACAAATGCAATATCGGTATTTCAACAGCCAAATAAGATTAGCGTCAGCTAAAACAACGGTTATGTTTATCTTACAGGGATCCTGACATCACCTTCTTCGACCAAATGAACCAGCCAATGATGATGTACAGGTCGGAGAATAACATACGTTTCATCATTTCATTTTTAATTATGTATCATAATTACGTATATCATAATAAATATTAATATTTTGTTCATCTCCAGAGTGAAGCCTGCTGCCTTCGATCTCTTCCTAGGTGGTTGCATTGCAGCTTATTTAGGGGTGGCCTACTATGCCATCGAGGTAAGTGGCATTTATATTTCCACTTTGTTCAGTTAGTGAGTATTGCCTGCTATAGTTGTAGAAATGCCCTCGTCTCAACTCTATACCTTTGGATGCGCTGTCTTCTTAATGTTGGCCTGGTGGGGTACACAAAAGCTGAGCCTCTTTTCCGTTGCATTGTAAGGCAAGGCAAGTTTATTTAAATAGGCAAAGAGAATGTCACTGATTCGTCCAAGTACAACATTCCGAAAATAGCCGATCGGTCCGACCTTCATGGAGTAAGGCAAGGCAAGTTTATTTGTACAGCACATTTCAGCAACGAGGCAATTCAAAGTGCTTCACATGAGACATTAAAAGCATCAAGACAAAGTGCTACACATAAAAGGTCATATAAAACGAAATGCAAAAAAAGGACACTCTTTTCTTTATCACATACTGAAACCTTCTCTCTCTCCACTCACTTATGTACAATGTCCTTCTGTATAGTTGCTCGCTGGCTTTTCACCAGCGCCTCAAACATCCTTTCTGAACAAGGGACCACATCAGCTGTCAGTGGCCTCCCAGATAGCAAGCGGATGTGTAATGATTCTGGGCCATATATGGGCCGGAACTAAGCCACAAGGGCCAGATCTGGCCTGTATATGGCCCAAATCCGCTTGCTATCTGGGCTACTATTGTGTCACTAGGCACACCTTGTCACCAGGCACACCTAAATGGCACCCCATTATAGATCAAAGTCATAAGAAACGCCCCTAACCACTTGCTCCTCTCTTTTCCAGAACTTTGGATATCTGTACACAAAACTCAAAGCAGCAGTGAAGTCCAAACAGCTGTGAGTCTACAAGCGGCGCGTTGTGCGTATTGATGAAAAGAATAAAGAATGTTTTATTTCTTTTTTTTTTTGTGCAAACCATCTGTATTTTGCGATTAAAAGGAAATCCTCTGAAAGAACACGCTTTCAATAAATGACTGATTAAAAATGCTGGGACCAAAACCACAAATGGGACATGACTTCCGTTCGTACAGGTGAGACGGAATGTACCAAGAGTTCAGGGGGAGTTGGGGGGGGGGGGGTTCTATGAAGAACCACTCTGTCTGTGGTGGAACGTGTGGTCTGTGGTGGAACACAAGCTCCTTCACTACGATACGCAGCACATCAGGGATCAAACAAATAAACAAAAACTCATTTCTCAGGCCAGGCTTCTACAGATCCCCCCCACAGTGTCACCATTGTGGACCTGTCCGTCTTTGAAAGGATTTTAATTGGCTGTCGCCCTGTGCTCTGCAGTTGTGACACAAAGGGGCCCCACAGACAGTCGCTGAATTATTGATGCCCTGTGAAGCCGGGAGGCTCCGGGGAGAGAGAGAGACCAGCTGACCCGGGCTGGTCTCTTGGCAGGGAGAGAGCTGACCCAGGCTGGTCTCTTGGCAGGGAGAGAGCTGACCCAGGCTGGTCTCTTGGCAGGGAGAGAGCTGACCCAGGCTGGTGTCTCAGCAGGGGGGGCTTCTGGGTAAAGAGGTCTGTGAGCTGTGGAGGACGGCTGCTCAGATTGCGACGAGAGAAGCGTGTGTGTGTGTGTGTGTGAGTGTGTGTGTGTGTGTGAGTGTGTGTGTGTGTGTGCGTGAGTGTGTGTGTGTGTGTGTGTGTGTGCGTGAGTGTGTGTGTGTGCGTGAGTGTGTGTGTGTGTGCGTGAGTGTGAGTGTGTGTGTGTGCGTGAGTGTGAGTGTGCGTGAGTATGTGTGTGTGTGTGTGTATGTGTGTCTGTGTGTGTGTGTGAGTATGTGTGTGTGTGTGTGAGTGTGTGAGTGTGAGTGTGTGTGTGTGTGTATGTGTGTCTGTGTGTGTGTGTGAGTATGTGTGTGTGTGTGAGTGTGTGAGTGTGAGTGTGTGTGTGTGTGTGTGAGTGTGTTTACATGAGTGTGTGTGTGTGTGTGTGTGTGTGTTGTAAAACAGAGCTCAGTAAAACACAGTCCAGTCAAGAGCTTTATTCCAAAAATCTCTACTGAAAAAATATGAAGGCACACGGAAACAGTTCTAGTGTGCAGTCCACGGGGCTTAGGGTCGACCGGTGGGGGTCCACACAGCTGGAGGTCAAGGGTCACAGCTTCAGCGGAAGAGAGGAAAAAACAACATGAATGGTCTTCCAAACAAACGTGGTCAAACCGCACTCACTCGCTCGCTACTCACCGAGTCCATAGACTACTGACCGCTTCCCCCCGGCTCAGCCTGTTGTGCTGAGGTGGCTCGTTACCCAGATAGCAAGCGGATCTGGGCCATATACAGGCCAGATCTGGCCCTTGTGGCTTAGTTCCGGCCCATATATGGCCCAGAATCATTACACATCCGCTTGCTATCTGGGTGACCTCGCGGCTGCAGCTGCTCCAGTCGCCACGCAGCCTGGATTGGGCGATTGGTTGCAGTTGGGGGTGGGGTTCCCGGATAGCAAGCGGATGTGTAATGATTCTGGGCCATATATGGGCCGGAACTAAGCCACAAGGGCCAGATCTGGCCTGTATATGGCCCAGATCCGCTTGCTATCTGGGTTGACACCTCGTGGAGCACCTGGCCACGCTGTCCCTGGTGCTGAAGTGGGAGGGGAAGGTTTTGGGGTCGTGCCTCAGGCAACCTCCAGGGAGGGAGGAGAGAGGAGGATGACCCAGGGAGGGAGGAGAGAGAGGAGGATGACCCAGGGAGGGAGGAGAGAGAGAGAGAGGGGAGGGTGACCCAGGGAGGGAGGAGAGAGAGAGAGGAGGGTGACCCAGGGAGGGAGGAGAGAGAGAGGAGGGTGACCCAGGGAGGGAGGAGAGAGAGAGAGAGAGAGGAGGGTGACCCAGGGAGGGAGGAGAGAGAGAGGAGGATGACCCAGGGAGGGAGGAGAGAGAGAGAGAGAGGAGGATGACCCAGGGAGGGAGGAGAGAGAGAGGAGGATGACCCAGGGAGGGAGGAGAGAGAGAGGAGGGTGACCCAGGGAGGGAGGAGAGAGAGAGAGAGAGAGGGGAGGGTGACCCAGGGAGGGAGGAGAGAGAGAGAGGAGGGTGACCCAGGGAGGGAGAGAGAGAGAGAGGAGGGTGACCCAGGGAGGGAGGAGAGAGAGAGAGGAAGGTGACCCAGGGAGGGAGGAGAGAGAGAGAGGAGGATGACCCAGGGAGGGAGGAGAGAGAGAGAGGAAGGTGACCCAGGGAGGGAGGAGAGAGAGAGAGGAGGATGACCCAGGGAGGGAGGAGAGAGAGAGGAGGATGACCCAGGGAGGGAGGAGAGAGAGGGGAGGATGACCCAGGGAGGGAGGAGAGAGAGAGGAGGATGACCCAGGGAGGGAGGAGAGAGAGAGAGAGAGGAGGATGACCCAGGGAGGGAGGAGAGAGAGAGAGAGAGAGAGAGAGAGAGAGAGAGAGAGAGAGAGAGAGAGAGAGAGAGAGAGAGAGGAGGGTGACCCAGGGAGGGAGGAGAGAGAGAGAGGAGGGTGACCCAGGGAGGGAGGAGAGAGAGAGAGAGAGAGAGAGAGAGAGAGAGAGAGAGAGAGAGAGAGAGAGAGGAGGGTGACCCAGGGAGGGAGGAGAGAGAGAGAGGAGGGTGACCCAGGGAGGAGAGAGAGAGAGAGAGGAGGGTGACCCAGGGAGGGAGGAGAGAGAGAGAGAGAGAGAGAGAGGAGGATGACCCAGGGAGGGAGGAGAGAGAGAGAGAGGGGAGGGTGACCCAGGGAGGGAGGAGAGAGAGAGAGAGAGGAAGGTGACCCAGGGAGGGAGGAGAGAGAGAGAGAGAGGAGGATGACCCAGGGAGGGAGGAGAGAGAGAGAGGAGGGTGACCCAGGGAGGGAGGAGAGAGAGAGAGAGAGGAGGGTGACCCAGGGAGGGAGGAGAGAGAGAGAGAGAGGAGGGTGACCCAGGGAGGGAGGAGAGAGAGAGAGAGAGGAGGATGACCCAGGGAGGGAGGAGAGAGACAGGCGACATTAGGAGGAGAGCAGCAGGGTAAGGAGAGACAGTAGGAGGAGAGCAGCAGGGTAAGGAGAGACAGTAGGAGGAGAGCAGCAGGGTAAGGAGAGAGCGTAGGAGGAGAGCAGCAGGGTAAGGAGAGACAGTAGGAGGAGAGCAGCAGGGTAAGGAGAGAGCGTAGGAGGAGAGCAGCAGGGTAAGGAGAGACAGTAGGAGGAGAGCAGCAGGGTAAGGAGAGACCTACGAGGAGAGCAGCAGGGTAAGGAGAGGAAGTACGAGGAGAGCAGCAGGGTAAGGAGAGACAGTAGGAGGAGAGCAGCAGGGTAAGGAGAGACAGTAGGAGGAGAGCAGCAGGGTAAGGAGAGAGCGTACGAGGAGAGCAGCAGGGTAAGGAGAGAGCGTACGGGGAGAGCAGCAGGGTAAGGAGGGACAGTACGGGGAGAACAGCAGGGTAAGGAGGGACAGTACGGGGAGAGCAGCAGGGTAAGGAGGGACAGTAGGAGGAGAGCAGCAGGGTAAGGAGAGACAGTAGGAGGAGAGCAGCAGGGTAAGGAGGGACCTACGAGGAGAGCAGCAGGGTAAGGAGAGACAGTAGGAGGAGAGCAGCAGGGTAAGGAGAGACGGTACGAGGAGAGCAGCAGGGTAAGGAGGGACAGTAGGAGGAGAGCAGCAGGGTAAGGAGAGACAGTAGGAGGAGAGCAGCAGGGTAAGGAGAGACAGTAGGAGGAGAGCAGCAGGGTAAGGAGAGACAGTACGGGGAGAGCAGCAGGGTAAGGAGAGACAGTAGGAGGAGAGCAGCAGGGTAAGGAGAGACAGTAGGAGGAGAGCAGCAGGGTAAGGAGGGACAGTACGGGGAGAGCAGCAGGGTAAGGAGGGACAGTACGGGGAGAGCAGCAGGGTAAGGAGGGACAGTACGGGGAGAGCAGCAGGGTAAGGAGAGAGCAGCAGGGTAAGGAGGGACAGTAGGAGGAGAGCAGCAGGGTAAGGAGAGACAGTAGGAGGAGAGCAGCAGGGTAAGGAGAGACAGTAGGAGGAGAGCAGCAGGGTAAGGAGGGACAGTACGGGGAGAGCAGCAGGGTAAGGAGAGACAGTAGGAGGAGAGCAGCAGGGTAAGGAGAGACAGTAGGAGGAGAGCAGCAGGGTAAGGAGGGACAGTAGGAGGAGAGCAGCAGGGTAAGGAGAGACCTACGAGGAGAGCAGCAGGGTAAGGAGAGACCGTACGAGGAGAGCAGCAGGGTAAGGAGGGACAGTAGGAGGAGAGCAGCAGGGTAAGGAGAGACCTACGAGGAGAGCAGCAGGGTAAGGAGAGACAGTAGGAGGAGAGCAGCAGGGTAAAGAGAGACAGTACGAGGAGAGCAGCAGGGTAAGGAGGGACAGTACGAGGAGAGCAGCAGGGTAAGGAGAGACCTACGAGGAGAGCAGCAGGGTAAGGAGAGACCTACGAGGAGAGCAGCAGGGTAAGGAGAGAGCGTAGGAGGAGAGCAGCAGGGTAAG
>NC_140244.1:1231391-1248831 GCF_949987555.1 Borostomias antarcticus
TTCTTAAACGACTGCATGGAAACTGTAGACCGTAGCTTTAGGTGGTCGTATAAATACTAGTTGGTTTCAGGGACTGAATTTGAAGCATATATGCTGTTGCAGAAGTTTACATTGTAAAGTCCAACATGGGCTGAAAGAGCAACAGCTTGTTTGTGACTCATCATAAAGCCTATACTTAAACTAAACAAGCTACAGAATAAGTAGGCTACATTCAAACGGACTGACCCAAATAACTCACTATCTGTAGCTTAGTTTATTAATAACATAAGCATGTTCGACACGCTAGAAAAACAGTCATATTGTGTTCTGCTTTGATCAGCACTTTTTGTATTTCTCACAGTTTGACAACACAACTGATAGGAAATCAGCTGACGTGGTAACTAGTAATCTCAATCCCAGAAGTTGACTACAGTTTCTAAATGTAAAATCTACTGCATACTCTTCAGAATTGGCTCTTGCTCCCATTATGGGGGAAACCTATAGGAAGACTGGCTGGACGCTGAATTAGACCATTAGATCGCTAATCAACTACAAGCATCTCTTAATATCGACCTCGGGCAGGGCCAAAGCAGGTAGGGGACATAGCCATCAGCAAAGGAGTGTGTGTGTGTGTGTGTGTGTGTGTGTGTGTGTGTGTGTGTGTGTGAGAGAGAGAAAGAGAGATGGTGTGAGAGAGAGAGAGTGAGAGAGAGAGAGTGTGTGTGTGTGTGTGAGAGAGAGAGAGAGAGAGAGAGAGAGAGAAAGAAAGAGAGAGAGAAAGAGAGAGAGAGAGAGAGAAAGAAAGAAAGAGCGAGCGAGCGAGAGGGAGGGAGAGAGAGAAAGAGAGAGAGAGAGAGAGAAAGAAAGAGCGAGCGAGAGGGAGAGAGAGAGAGAGAGAGGGACGGAGAGAGAAAGAGAGAGGGGGGAGAGAGAGAGAGACAGAGAGGGAGAGAGAGAGAGAGGGACGGAGAGAGAGAGAGAGAGACAGAGAGGGATAGGAAGAGGACAGAACTTTGTGGTTGGACCATCTTTAATCACATTTCCCTCTCAACCTCAATAGCTAACACCAGCTCTGTATATAACCATAACCACTGCCTGTTTTGCATCACCACGCTCTGAGGACTTCTGAGATTTATCAGTGAGGAAGGAGTGTTTGCGCACATTTGTGTCTGTGTTACTGAGATGTCAGCAGACGGCCAAACTCTGCCTACCCACTGTGGCTGAGTGGGTTTGTCGCTTGGCTTACAAAACTATAAAGTTGCAGTAAAAAGGGTGCCACAGTTGGCCGTGCGTTTTGACTTGAAAGGACAGGATGTTTTGAATGTGTGCAGATCTCCTTCGTGTTGGCAGAGGCCTGAATTCTCACTGCCGCTCAACTCTGAGATCTACCTGCATGCATACAAATGAGTCTGAGAAAGGCCAGAGTTTCAATAAGACAAATTGATTGTAGAAGGATTTATGTAACGTTGCAGCAATCGTAATCCTGCTATTTCCATACACAGAATGTCAACAATCGCAAGTAATCTCATGAATATAAGTGAATGTCATCAATAGACGTGGATGTCTCGTGACACACCACTGACTGAAAGAATAGCCTACTTGTAATATTAAAAAACATATATTTCTCAAGAACCAAAGTGTCACCCTCCCATCGTAGACATCACCTCCTTCTAGAGCTGCACGATTATGACAAAAGATGATAATTGTGATTATTTGCTTCAAAATGGTAATTGTGATTAATAATTGCGATTAATATTTCATATATAATAACCAAAATGCTCCCAAATCACGGACGTTGATCCCTTTCTTGCTACTAACTCACTGACCTAGTTTTCGCTCATTTTTTCACTACTCACGGCTGCGGGTACTCTTGTGACACTTGTCTTGACCTACTGCTATCTGTCTTCTCAGTGAAACTGCTGCACACAGCGCACTCAGCGGGAACGCATGTGATTGGTCAGACAGCATAAGCGCCTGTGATTCGTCTGTGTAGTCTTAGCACACTCAATTCAAAGCAAAATTATTAATCACATTAATTGCGGCCTTTTGCGATTAGTTAGACATCACCTCCTTCCACTTTTGACATCACCTCCTTCTATCACCTCCTTATATACATCACCTCCTTCCATCACCTCCTTATATACATCACCTCCTTCCATCACCTCCTTATAGACATCACCTTCAATTTTAGACATCACCTCCTTCCATCACCTCCTTATAGACATCACCTCCTTCCATCTCAGTCATCACCTCCTTATAGACATCACCTCCCTCCATCTTAGACATCACCTCCTTATAGACATCACCTCCTTCCATCTCAGTCATCACCTCCTTATAGACATCACCTCCCTCCATCTTAGACATCACCTCCTTCTTATAGACATCACCTCCCTCCATCTTAGACATCACCTCCTTCTTATAGACATCATGCCCTTCCATCTCAGACATCATCACCTCCTTCCATCTTAGAAATCAATGGTTACGTATTGTAACCCTAGTTCTATGAGTGGAGCCCTGCCTCACAGGGCTAGCTCCCATTGGGTTGTGAATCCTAGTAAGGATGTTAACAGTTAATCGACTATCGATTAATTGCCCATAAGAATTTACTTGAGTAAGATTTGGTTACTCAATTAATTGCTTGTTAATGGAATGGAACGAGCATTATCAACCGGAGTTGTGTGAAATGTAATCACGATTTAAGGTCTGACTGCACATGAGGGTGCCCCGCCATGTAGTGAAGGCTAATTGGGATGCCGCAAAATGTCAACGACACAGCGGAAGAAAGATACAAAAATGAAGCGAGCAAAGCACTGTGGGTGGGGGACAACATGTTTATTGTGCACTTGTTTCTGTTTGCAGTTTCCTCAGAATCAACAATGGTTGACTAACTTTTGGTTTATTTATTTAAGGCCTAGGTAATGAGTAATCTCTCAGTGATGTTCTGTAAGGTGTGAAGCTGAGAAGCTGTGAAGATGACTTTGCCATGCAGACTTTAAATCTAAAAGATTGTTATCTTTCTTCCCCCTCAGGCAAGTAAATGGATGAAAAAAGGCTGGCCCAGAAATCGATGATGAACGAGAAGAGCTGAAAAGGAACGAATTTCCTGAACTATCTCCAAGGTTATGCCTCACAGAAACGTCTGAAGAAAAGATTAATGTATCTCCAAGTTTTGTAAGTGATCTCTGGGAGTCTCACAAAAAACTCTCTAGTGGCAGTATCCCATGCATTTACATAATTGAAGGATTGCTGGCAACTTATTTGGTTGGGAAACTTCTGGAACAAAGACTGCCATGTATCAAGTCGTACCAGGCGGTGCTGGGGGCACGATTACCAACGCTACCCCTAAGCAGAAAAATACCAGGGACATGCGCCCCCTGGTGGGAGCTGGAGTACTGGGTGTAGTGTTGGTCATTGCCGCGGTGACCGCCTGGTGCTATTACATCGCCTCACTGCGCAAAGCAGAGCTTTTGAAGACTGAGCTGTTGGACCTCAACAAGGATGGCTACATCATCCGCAACCAGGCGGGATCTATCGTTTTCAGAATGGCCTTCAGGTTTGTACTGTCTGATTTTGTCGGCTTGGCTCCATAATAGTTTGTGTACCAAGGTTAGGTGTCGATTAGTACTTAAACAAACTGACATTCATATACCATGGCTGTGATCAATCATTTGCAGGATTTCAGACAGTCTAGATATATTTTAATGCAATTGTTGCATTGTACAACAAGATATGAGAAAGTTGTTTCTATAGTAATTGCAAATACATTACATGCAACCTATTTGTAAAATTATCTGTGACTCACAATTCTTCTGGTGGATGGCAGGTCTGGAACCTTGGATCTAGACTCATGCTCTAAAGAAGGGGAAATCTTGAGCTGTGATCGCACCAGTGATAGGAAACTCAACTTCTTCATTCAGACCGTACGTCCCAAAGACACCGTCCAATGCTATCGTGTGCGTTGGGAAGAGCTGCTTCCTGACAGACCTGTGGAACACGCCATGGCTTACAACGTTTCGCACTGGTACGGGGGGGCGGAGACGGCCATTCAGCATTGGCCCATCTCCATCAAGGGGCAGCAGGCACCGAAGCCGTTCATCACTAGCGACGTGTACTCCAACCGAAATGACTTTGGCGGAATCTTGGAGCGCTACTGGCTGTCTTCCAATGCCACAGCTATCAAGATCAACGACTCTGTGCCATTTCACCTTGGCTGGAATGACACGGAGAAGACCATGTACTTCCAGGCGCGGTACCATGACAGCCCCTTTAAGCCGAACCCCGGGGAGGCACCCTGTGCCGAACTCAGCTATAGAGTATGCGTGGGCCTAGACGTCACCTCCATCCACAAGTACATGGTGCGTAGGTACTTCAACAAGCCCAACAAGGTACCCTCCAAAGACGTGTTCCGGTATCCCATTTGGTCCACGTGGGCACTACATAAGAGGGACATTGACCAAGAGAAAGTGTTGGAGTATGCTGCCAACATCCGCAAGTATGGCTTCAACTGTAGCCACCTGGAGTTAGACGACCGTTACACCAACAGCTACGGAGAATTTAAGTTTGATATGAAGAAGTTCCCCAACGCTTCATCAATGTTCCAAAAGCTTAAAGCGGATGGCTTTCTAGTCTCCCTATGGACGCACCCCTTTGTCAACTATGAATCAGAGAATTTCCACACCTGTGTGGAAAGAGGGCTATTTGTCCGGGAACCTACAGGCCGATTGCCAGCTTTGGTGCGATGGTGGAATGGCATTGGTGGCATCCTGGACTTCACTAACCCACATACCCGCGATTGGTTTTCATCTCACTTGCGGTCCCTCCGTTCCACATATGGGGTGTCATCCTTCAAATTTGATGCTGGTGAGACTAGTTACTTGCCTTGGAAGTTTAGTACAAGGAGTCCCCTTCATGACCCAAGCACCTTCACCCGACGCTACACGGAAATGGCCATCCCCTACAATGATCGCGCTGAACTGCGCAGTGGCTACCAGTCCCAGAACATCTCGTGCTTCTTCAGACCCATCGACAGAGACTCAGTATGGGGCTATGAGCTTGGGCTCAAATCCCTTATTCCCACTGTCCTGACCATCAGCATTCTGGGCTACCAGTTCATCTTACCGGACATGATTGGCGGAAACGCTTATCAGAATCGTACCAACGGAGGGCCCTCCTTGGTACTACCAGACCGTGAACTCTACATTCGCTGGCTGGAGCTGTCAGCCTTCATGCCCTCGATGCAGTTCTCTATCCCTCCCTGGGAGTATGATCTTGAGGTGGTGGAAATTGCCCGGAAGTACACTGCCCTCCATGAGAGCATAGTGGCACCACGAGTTCTGGAGTTGGCCGGGGAGGTGCTGGACACAGGAGACCCCATCATACGCCCGCTGTGGTGGATCGCCACCGGTGATGAGACTGCTTACAAGATTGATTCCCAGTTCCTGATTGGGGATGACCTCATGGTAGCCCCCGTGCTGGAGCCGGGAAAGCAGGAGCGGGACATCTACCTTCCTGCCGGGCACTGGCGAAGTTACAAAGGGGAGCGTTTTGATATTAAAGAGCCTCTGCATCTCACAGACTACCCCGTGGATCTGGATGAAATTGCTTACTTTGTCTGGGTTTAGCCTAATGAACAAGGGAATTCAGATAGCAAGCGGATGTGTAATAATTCTGGGCCATATATGGGCCGGAACTAAGCCACAAGGGCCAGATCTGGCCTGTATATGGCCCAGATCCGCTTGCTATCTGGGAAGCACACCGCAAAGGTCTGGGTACACACTACTTGTCTTGATTTTACCATTGGAAATGTTAAATACATTTTAGCAGAGAACAGCATATTCTATAACAACTACAGATGAAGACAGGTTTAAGGACTTGATAAACAATTTATTTTATTGTGAAGTTATAATGTGCCATACATGCTGTGAAAGTGTAATAATTGTTCATATGGTCTAGTAGTGAGCAGTACTGTAAGTGTAAACGCCCTGAAAAGGGGTTTTAAGTAAAAGAAAAAAACACAGCAGACGCAGCTTTCCTCAAATCCGTTGTGTGTAATGACTCAACATATCATGTGCATCCATTCACAAAACATACAGGAATATAATATAATATTAATAATACACATACAACATGATTTCCCCATAGTATTAATGGACGACAGTTGGCATTCTGCGAGGTTAGCCTGCAGTTAGCCTACGTTAGCTAGCTAGCTAGCTTATTCGTCGTCATTAATTTACCTCAGTAACTACAATAATACTTCTAATACAAATTTGTTCAAAACAGCCGTGAACCTGAACTGTTCCTATTAACTAAAGCACTCATACCTGAAAAGAGGTTTTAAGTAAAATAAAAGGAACACAGCGGACACGGCATTCCTCAAATCCGTTGTGTGTAACGACTGAGGATGGAGCGCGAGGTGTCCTTAAATATAGACGCTCAACAACTCACTCTATACTCCCCCTGCTGGAGTCATCTGGTAACAACAGCGACATTTTTTTAAACATAAAGCTAAAGAATTGCATAAAAATGCTTAGGCCAATACCTGCAACAACATTTTAAACACAACGCAATACAATAGCAATACAAATGCTTAAGCCAATACAACAATGCTGATGATGCACATTAACCATTTGTCCCATAAGCACCCAGAAAAGGGGCAGTAGACTGCTTCTCAATGTTTAATACATCGGTGCTGATTGGCTGGGTTAGGAGGGGCACTGCTCCCCCTAGTGTCCAGAGATGGCAACTGCAACTCATCCAAAACATGTATTCTGTAGGTCTATTGTAAAACTAAAATGTGTTAATGCCAAATGTCGACATGTCATGTATTCTGGTGCTTGTTTATACTACAGTATATTATAAACATAAGGTACACAAAATGGTGTTCAAAGAGGCCAGGTCACTGCTAAACTAATTTTATCATGGTTGTTGGGCATGGCCATATTTGTTGTTAGTAGCTAATTTACCCTTAGCGAGAAATAACTTTTTTTTTTTTTATTGAATTGTCCCGTAAGCCCCCATAACTTTACTGATAACACAGCCAAACATCTTAATTTGATTGATAGCTGCCATTTTGACTTCATTAGCGGTTATTAGCTCCCATGCTAAATGGATATGATATCCGAAAGTATTTTGGATCCAAGAAAACAAAGTGTCAATCCATCTCTTGCCTTGATGACAGTGAAAGTGCCAAGTGCCCTTCTAGCTGTAACAGTTAGCTGTCACTTTAAGATGTCCCTGTCACATATTATTATCCTTCCTCAAACTTGTTCCTTTGCAATGTACTGACAGTGTAGAGCTGTGCTATTGAAATGATGTACACTGTATCATCATGTCATTATCCCAAACAGTTTCAGCAAACATTATACAAACACTATATATTAGTTTCACATTTATACCTCCAATATATTTCTTATAAAGACTGATACAAGTTATTGTGTTCTTCATAACAAATGAGCACAATATAATGTAACACGATACCTTAATATAACAGAATACCTTAATATAACATTCTACCTTAATAGGAAAAGCTATATTTATGGAACGTTATGACAGAAGAGACGATACTGTGAATTTCGTCCATTTTAATTGTTTGTGTTTTTGCTTTGCTAATTTGCATATGTATTTCATAATGTGAATATTGCTGCACGGTGATTGCTCTCGCAGATGTTTGTGTTTTATTTTTATTTTTATTTTCACGTGGGCCATAATTTTCACCTCAGAAAAATGAGCTGTTGGAACCTGTGTGTGATTCACCATGACTTCATGCCGTCTGAAGCTGGCGATGTTCCTTCATAGACACATGTTATTTATAGCGGTTCTAAGAGACTCAAACTATTCTTGTCTTGTGACAGTTCCAGTGCAGGAGTTTGCTGACCTGAGTTGCTTGCATGATCTTTTGGTACATTCAAAACAAAAACACCCAATATGCTGACACAGGATTCATTTTTCATGAACTGGAGTTCACTTCCCTCACTGGTGAGAAGCCAAAACATGTTATTTGATGAGTGTGGCCAAAAAGCTTCGAGTTAAAACACATAACACCTTTTTCATTGATGACGCAACCCTTACAAGGAATAATATTCTGTATATGTATGATATGTTAAGGAAACTATTGACTGCCCACCAGCACAATATAGTCTTAAAATAAAATGTGAATGTACAGTATGCATATAATGTTAATTCACCTGGAATAGGCAGGTACACCCTTACTGTACACCATATCGTCTCATACAGGTGTTAGTTGCGATGGTCGCTCACATAGAGTGAAGCAGAATGCATTCAGCTGTGTACAGGTAGCATGCCTCTGCATGAGATGGTGTCAAACTCAGTTCGATAGACTTTGGAGGGTAGTGGTTGTCTTGTGATATTTTTAGCCAGAATTCTGAAGAGAATTATCAGGGAAATGTTCTGTATTGTTGGTCGGTAAAACAAACGAACTATGCTGATATCAGTGAATGTGCCCATGGCTTCGAAGGAAAATATTGGTGAAGTTGATTTGATTTGATTTTATTAGCACACTACAAGTTGGACAAGTTATCTTGGACAAGTCATCTTGTCCAAACTACAGTTTATAAGCACGTAAGGTTCTTTTAAGCATTTTTTTCAGTAGCTATAATATTCATTGTTACCAGGTTTTGTGTGGCTTGGATTGTCTGTTTATGTTCTGAAATGCCAAACGTTGATATGATATAAAGGTTTAGTACTTGTATGGAAAGGGCTTAAGTATAGTCAGGTATCTGCCAGGGTAATTGACTTAATTACCATGTCATTGTTCAACAACGTTGTATTGTTGCCTTACTAAATTCATTGCTTTTGTTTTGGCTAAAAATTAAACAGGCACCATAGTTATTACAATATTGTTACTAAGTACTGTAGACTGCACATCTATATGCTACATTTCATTGATTTATGTAAGATAACCTTTGAAAAGCACCTACAGTACAAATGGTCTTTTGATTATGAGCTTTGGTTTTGTGAACAATCCTAGAAAACTTGCAAAATGCACAATGTAATGTCCATGTCTATTCTGTAGTGTGGGATTTTAGCTACTTACATTTGAGCTTTAGAGATTTAGCTACTTTTTACATTTGAGCTGTAGAGATTAAGCTACTACTTCATTTGACATTGGTGCAACACTTTATTTGGAGGACCCCCTATAGACATCACAACTAGATCAACAAACTCCACCGCTACTCTGATACATACTGTATATGCAACGGATTAAGCTAAGGGTCAGTGGTTGTGGTTAAATGTTTGTTGATAGTAAATGCAGCGTCTACATACCATCGGGGATCAAGTAGGGAGAAATTAAGTGTATAGATCTTTCTGGTGTTATCAACCCTTTCACTGGGACTGGATTTCACTTTGCTTTTAATGTCAAGGATTGGCTCTGATGTCATGTTGATTAAATTAACTATTTAACTTTGCCTGTTTTGGTTTCTCTTGTTGAAGTCTGCCTTCCATGATGGCGTCTGAACCAGCAGAGATGGGTCCCAGATAGCAAGCGGATGTGTAATGATTCTGGGCCATATATGGGCCGGAACTAAGCCACAAGGGCCAGATCTGGCCTGTATATGGCCCAGATCCGCTTGCTATCTGGGGTTGAAGAAGCACTCCAGGTCTGTCTACTGCTCCCTGAATGCAATCACCAAACCACACACCTCTCTTCAACCTCATATAAACTAGCGTTTTGAGAAAGCGTATTTGTCTAGGGACACACTGTTGAATGGCCCACCCCCATTCCCCTAGGGAGAGAATTTTGGGTGCCAGTCTCATCATGGGGCGATAATGGCAAAGTGATGAGGTAATTCGACAGGTTACGAGGACGCTGCCCCCAGATCGATAAATCCTTTAGAAGCCTAAGGCACAAGGGCAAGGGGGCATGTGCTATAGGGGGATGGCTAGGAGGACCACAATACAGAGAAAATTAAAGTGATAATTTTATTAATCATAAATTGGGGAGGACAAGGATTGTTGGTAAGTCCAAATAGCAGTGGTGTCCCTCTCTGATGGGGAAGAATCCATCGCAGTCCACAGCACAGAACTGTGCCTTGAAGCTGCTTCGCTTTGTTTGTCAATGACTCCTCTCTGTCTGAAATTG
This sequence comes from Borostomias antarcticus, assembly GCF_949987555.1. Lineage (NCBI taxonomy): Eukaryota > Metazoa > Chordata > Actinopteri > Stomiiformes > Stomiidae > Borostomias > Borostomias antarcticus. The sequence continues at coordinate 1,241,470 of NC_140244.1, forward strand.
ATCTGGACTCCCGGCCAGCACTGGGGAGACACACACAACACACACATTGATTAGCTGTCTGTACGCTCCCGGGAAATCCATACTATTTGTAGGTTTGCTTTGTGCGATATTGTTTTGCTCTGTTCATCTTTTTAATAGCAAGGACGATAGGCAGGCTATATTATTCACAGATAAGAGCGAAAGGTAAAACGTCTCTACAGATTGTCTTAAGGAGCGTATCCATATTTAATGTGAAGGCAGGACTCTGAGATACAACATATTTAGCTTTCAGATTGAATATATCAGACTGTATAATTGCTTTTCATAGTATGACTCTGTCTACAAGTTCCAGAAGGACAAATAGAAATTATCTCAGCCCACCCTCCATAATTCAAAGTTAATTAGGTGTGAATGTGGCCAACTGATTAACACAATACAACAACGCAGTGGTATTCGGCTTTATCAGTACGCTGGGTACAATTTGAACATGGCTATCATTCTGAATATAGCTGCTGTTTAGTGGGAAAAGACCGGTCCATTCCGTGACCTGTGGTAACGTGCAGTGCCTCAGGGCTCCACTGGAGGGCAGTGTAGATTCACTGGTAGACTCGGGCTCAGACATGGTGAATTGGGACATGGTCCAGATGTGACCAAACCTGAACAAACACCGACCCCCCCCCCCCCCAAAAAAAAAAAACCTGGAGCACACCAACATTCACAATACAGGGAGCATCTCTGGGGACATTAACCTGGCAGGGCCCCCTACCCTGCTCCTCCCCACCTGTGTGCCCATCTGCAGAGGAGCGGGTGCCAGTTGTTCTGGTCGTACGCCAGCCTGTCTCTAGTCTCAACCCGTAGGCCTCGCCACCTCCACGTCCTGGTGGCTGTCTGTCTGACTATGGATGTCATGGTTCTGGCCCATGATAGTCCACGTTTGTACCTATGGATGTCATGGTTCTGGCCCATGATAGTCCACGTTTGTACCTATGGATGTCATGGTTCTGGCCCATGATAGTCCACGTTTGTACCTATGGATGTCATGGTTCTGGCCCATGGTAGTCCACGTTTGTACCTATGGATGTCGTGGTTCTGGCCCATGATAGTCCACGTTTGTACCTATGGATGTCGTGGTTCTGGCCCATGATAGTCCACGTTTGTACCTATGGATGTCATGGTTCTGGCCCATGATAGTCCACGTTTGTACCTATGGATGTCATGGTTCTGGCCCATGATAGTCCACGTTTGTACCTATGGATGTCATGGTTCTGGCCCATGATAGTCCATGTTTGTACCTTGTTTCACATAACAAGATTTGGTTCTGTCCCACTTAAATAAAACAGGCCTATAACCATGCTACGTTTTGAATAACACTGAAACAATGCTTATGAGTGACGTGATTCTAACTTGTCTGAAATGTAACTCCATTTTGTCTGGGTGTATATCACCAGTTACTGTCAATGAATGACTACAGCAGAGCTCAATCGTGCTCATGGTAAGGATCTAGCTTAAACATACAGTAGGACTGTATGTTGTCGAACACATGCTGTGCCAACAAAAGTGTGTGTATATATACACAGTGTATATACTTATATAATATGACTTTCCTGGTCAAGCTCTCAACCCCAGATAGCAAGCGGATGTGTAATGATTCTGGGCCATATATGGGCCGGAACTAAGCCACAAGGGCCAGATCTGGCCTGCATATGGCCCAGATCCGCTCGCTATCTGGGACTTCGCTGAAAGTGCAACAAGGTCTGTAGAAGAAGCTGATCTGCATCGCCAGCATCGATTCATAATCAACGGCAGACTGCTCGTTCATCACTTCAATGACAGGCCGAATTATTTTTTCTTCAGCGCTCATGGCTCACTAATATCAATGTCACGCAGACTATAATTTTTAATCTGGGACTGAAGAGGCCAAGTCAACGAGCCATGCACTCGCACTCCCCACCCCCCCCCCGAATAGCTCACTCCTTAGTTAATCTCAATCAGGAGCTTCACACACTGCTGTAGCCCTGAGTGATTGTAAAAGGGTCTTTCCAGAGATATCAGCCAGGCGGTATCCCGAGCCGCTCTGACAGAACGCAGATCTCCTATTCAGAGCTATTTGGTATATGAGCTATGACTTGGGACTTAAAGATCCAATCTCATTCGCTTAATATATCGGAACGGCCTTCGTCGTGATATTAAAAGGCAGATAATGTATTACATCGATAATGAAGATTATCGGCACAGTGGGCCAATTGGGGTGATTGAATGGTCGCTGTAATGTTCAAGTCACTGGTGCTGCTCCTCCAAGGACCCGGTATTCATGAGGGATTTTACCAGCTGATTTCAATAGTTCTCGACCTATTTGCAGTGAAAGTCCATCAATATTGGCATGCTAAGTATACATTTGATAGAATGGGACAATTTCAGAGATAAATCTATATCCTGGCATCTTTGGTTCAGGCATATCTATCGACTATCGATTCAAAACTCCTGACCTCTTTTATGTAGAGAATAGTGTACCGGGCCCAAGAGCTCAGGGGGCCATTTGCGTTTCTTGTCGCATAGTCAAAAGGCTTAGTCATTCATTCAATAACAGAGCCTCAAAAATCCTGCTGAAAAACTGAAGCAATAGCCTGAACATTCACTTTGAAGACGTCACAAGAAAGAAACCATCTGGATACCTGTAGTTTCTAAGTGAGTGTTTATCTATAGTACTTTAGAGGGGCTGAGTACTCCATATGGGCCCTTCAACTCTTTTGGGGAGAAATCCAAAAAGCAGGTCCTCCCCACAGAGTTAAGGTCCCTCGAGTCAAAACCGAGCTGGTAAAGCTGCTTTTATTGTGAGTTTTCTCAAATCATCTGCAAATTGGATGCCGTCTCATTGGGCAAATAAAAAATGTTGATCAATGAAACGGGTGTGGGGGCCTTTTACGTGTCTGGGCCCAGGGGCCCGTTATTTCAGAATCCGTCTATGCTAACTCCGAGTCCAAGCACATAACCCTGGGTATTTGTCCAGAATAGGTCAAGGTCAAGGTCAACTTTATTTATAAAGCACGTTTAAAATCAACCGAAGTTGCACCAAAGTGCTGTACAATATATAAAACTAGAATCCAGTAGGCTATCTGTTTACATGTGAAACATCTGTCCTATACTGTACGTTGAACAGCTGGTTGGTCTGTTCTTCACAGTTGTAATTTATTTGAATTCCTGTATTCCTCTTGGGGGCATAGAGCTCATATCACATATTGAAAAATGACTTAATCATGATTCAAATGAACAGAACATCCCATTAAAGATATAAAGGGACCAAAGTTAAATATAGTTGAAGTTGCTTGGATACTTCGGACTACTTGTGAAGTGTGGAGTGACGTTTTAAGAGAACCCTCAGGGGAAATAAATAACCCCCCCCCACCCGGCCGCCATCGTCGGGCTGCGAAGTGAGAAACGCTTAAATCCTTAACCCAAGGTTTTCACTCTGACTGGAGTGACCTCAGATCGGGCGTCGCCTCGACCCTTCTGAGGGGAATATGTCCGTCCTCGCCGGGTAACAAATGAAGCCGACGCCCTGGAGACCGTTGGTCCTTACATCTGTTTATCTTTCTCACCCCTGCCTGTCTGCGCTGACAGAGACCGACCCTCCAGCCCCCTGGTTCCTTCTCATTCCCCCCCCCCTGGCGTCTGCGTATCTAAACCGATGCCTTTTGGGTTTAGTGATGCGGTGAAAGCACCTACTCGGCCATCCGTGGCATCTTGTCTGCTTGGACGGTGGCCTGTGAGGACAGTTTGAACGAAGCAGAGAAAAAAGACAATGTGAAAACAACCCCGCCGTACCCTTCCTGAATAATCAGGAATTTAACGAGGGTGGCTTGCTTTGGGGTGATAACGGGGCTTGATCTGGGGTTTAGGGGGCCATGCGCGCGGGGGTGGATTTGAGGGGGCCCTGGAGGGGGCAGGGGGGTGACAGGATGTCCCCTCTACCCTCCATAAGCCCGGGGACATGCCACCCTGCAAGAAAATTAAGCAGAGAGAGACCCTGAAACGGGTTATTTATCCCCCTCATGAAAAATATATTGAATAAAAGTGTCTTCAAGGTAACATCTCACAGCTATGGGAGAAAAATCACTTATGAACATATTGAAATCTATCTATCTATCTATCTATCTATCTATCTATCTATCTATCTATCTATCTATCTATCTATCTATCTATCTATCTATCTATCTATCTGTCCGTCCGTCTCATAGGCATAGGGGCATAATTGATACCTTCATGGGTTATTGATAACGTTTTGGAATACCCCTGTCTTTTAAGGACGGGGACGGGGGGGGTTACCTTGGGGAAAATGAGGGGTGTTGTATGTGTGTGTGAGTGTGCATGTGAGTGTGTGTGTGTGTGTGTGTTTGGGGGTGGAAGAAGGTGCTTAGGTGGCTCATCTAGGTTTGGAAGGAAAAATTGGTGCCATCCATCAAACGCAGCATTTAACAAGCGCCAAACGCGGGGCGCCGCCCGACAAAAGATTCTTATTTAAGGCAGTGAACCAGGAAACGTGTGGCGGAGCGGGGGGACTAGTGAGGGTCTATCAATCAGCCAGTCAGCTCCTTTATTTAACAAGCGAGAGGCCAAGGACCCCTAGGGTGACTCTCCATATTCCGGCTTGTTGGGCTCGCACTCGTTTTCCCGGGGAGGGAGAGAGAAGAGAGGGGGAAGACAGAGGGATGGCGGACTAGGGGGGGGTGGGGGGCGCGTCAGGGTTTTTTCGGCGGCCGTCCCTCGACGCGTCGGTGCGCTCCATCATCCCGGGCGCCGGACGCAGGGGTCTGGAACTGCGGCTTGATGGGATTTTTTTCAGCCGCGTGGCCTCCGTGCCCCCCTCGACCCCTCCCCCCTCCGTCTTTCCCAGCATGCATCTGGAGAACCCGGCGTACCGCGCTTCACGGGCGGAGGGGCCGGATTCTCGGTGACACGCCGACACGACACAGGGCTGATCTGGGGTCTGTTATGAGCACGGCACAATCAGCTCCTTTCTAATCACTGTCTTTTCTAAGAGACTGGAGTAGAACAGGACCCAAGGATTAACACCCCCTAAGGGTGAGGTGAGAGAGGAGGGAGGGAGGAAGAGAGGGAGGAAGGCAGGGAGGGAGGGAGAGAGGGAGGGAGGAAGGGAGGGAGGGAGAGAGGGAGGAAGGGAGAGAGGGAGGGATAGAGAGAGGGAGGGAGGGAGAGAGGAAGGGAGGGAGGGAGGGAGAGAGGGAGGAAGGGAGGGAGAGAAAGAGGGAGGGAGGGAGGAAGGGAGAGAGAGAGGGAGGGAGGGAGGGAGGGAAGAAGGAAGGGAGAGAGGGAGGGAGGAAGGGAGAGAGGGAGGATGATGTCTGTGCAGAAAGGCAGGAGAGAAAGGAGGGAGAGTGGGAGGGAGGAAGAGAGAGAGAAAGGAGGGAGAGTGGGAGGGAGGAAGAGAGAGAGAAAGGAGGGAGAGTAACTGTGGATTCTTTTCATCCAGCATCACTATCACACACTTGCCAGCCAGCTCAGTTGTCAGAGTTGCTTAATGATGGATTTATTTTTTGTTTTCCCATGAAAATGCTTTATGCTTCATTTAAAAACAATATCTGTCTGCAAAACAACGTTAACGGGCATGTCTGTGTATAGGCCTAGTAGCCTAGTAAGGGAACAGTTCAATAAATGTAAGTAAACAATTCAACAAACTGTATAAATCTGGTCTAGGCAAGACTAGGGACTTGACATTCACAACCTCACTTCATGATGCATGTTTATGAATATATTCCGAAGGGAAGGACACACGTGTTCTTTTATACATGCAAAAATATGACCCGGCATGAAGTTTGCCTTCATGGGAAGTGCGTTCCTCCCCGGCCACCATTGCTACAGGAGGCATAATTCACCGTGAAGCTCGGATCAAGGTCTACTTTCATTCCCTTTCAGTCCCAGACTGCTTTCATCCCCGGACTAAAGACCATTACATTTCTCCCTCTATTTATTTATCATATGGATTTTCTTTTCTTTTTTTTTACCGTCCTCGCCTCCGATAAAACACCGCCCACACAGACGCAGAGCAGTAAACATGGTGAGCGACCGAAAAGAGAGGTGGATGGAAAAGAGGAGGAGAGAGAGACCGGCCGCGCACAGACACACAAAATCAATTGTGATCAATGTTTTATAACATCAGCACGCTCCTTTTCCCGACCCTCGCCATCTTGAATAAAAACTCAACTGGCTACTGCATCCCTCAGCGGAGGGCCTCAGCCCACAGCCTCCCCTGCCACCTGTTAGCTCAATAAGCCCGTTAAGTCTGGAAAACAGCACAGCAATAGTGTTGTATTATTACTATTATTTACTCAATGGTACTGGTGATTCATGACGCACAATAATACTGTTCTTCAATAAAACCCACCATCAACAAATCAATACTTAGGCTATAAGTAATGTGGTCCCACTCCAAGGGGCGAATTCACTAAAGCAAATTGCGCCCGCTAATTGCACCATAATATTGCGCGTCAGTTGCGCCCGCTATGTGCTCCGTTTTAAAAACCTATTCACTAAAGACATTGCGCTAATAATATCCCAGCGCAAACACGCCCATTCGGTGTTTGCGGCTGAGTGCAATTTGCTGCTGATATAGGAAATGACTATAAATACTGCGCATACAGCGCATACAACTCGTATGCATATCATTGGACGATGGCAGACAGAAAAAGAAAGATACGATTTTCAGACACCGAACTTGAAGGCCTCACGGACGAGGTTCAAAAGCATGCCTCACAGCTTTCGGCAAAAAATATCACGACTGCAGCAAAAAATCAGATTTGGGGTTTAATTTCCCAATCAGTCAGTGCCATTTGTGTGTGTAAACGCGGAACACTGCAAACGGAGGTGGAATGATTTAAAAAGACGAACAAAGGAAAAATTGTCATTTTATGTTATGCAAGTTGCAGCACGATGATCTGGCATACTTTTGGGGGAGTGTATAACATTGCCCCACCGGTACGATCTAGGCATCTAAACGGCTTTTCAGGATTCCAAATGTGCACTCAATCACACCGCGCGTCCTGATGTGAGCCCGGTTGTATGCCGCCTCTCCAACGTTGAAGGATTACGCACGGGAGTCATCATCCATGGCTGAAGATGATACCTGCCGTCACCTATGATACAAAAGCAAAATATTTTCAAGACCATTCAAATAAAACAAATATTGTGTAGGCTACTGTTTTTATTTATTTCTTTATACCTATATCGGCCCCCAGCGGTTCAATGAGCAGTTATATATAGGGAATGCGCAGTTTCGCGTATAGACTATTATACGCACAGTTTCGTGCTATGTAGGCTATTATAAGTATTATTCATTGCGGGAGCTTGGACTCGCTGGGGACGGGTGGA
>NC_140244.1:1249031-1251531 GCF_949987555.1 Borostomias antarcticus
TATTTATATATTTGATGCCAGAGCGTGAACTTCAGATGACAGCTGCTGGTAGGGTATTGGACGGAGAATTGGTGAAAAGATTGGAGAAAAGATGAAAAGACAGCCCAGTTGGTGCTATTGATCAAAACGATGATGACAGTATTGACGATACTGACTGGAATGATGATGGTGATGGTGGTTAGGGTGGTTATTGATGCCATGACGATGATTGATTTGAACCTGCTAGGATGAGGAAGGGTATAAAAAAAAAGAAGTTCCAAACACACCTGCACTTACACGCACACGCACACACACACACACACACACACACACACACACACACACACACACACACACACACACACACACACACACACACACCTGAAACAACAAGAAAAGACTATACCGGTGTAAATGGTGTCCGTTTGACAATTCGATGCCTTGGATTGTGGCTCCTCTCTCCCAGCAGATCGTTAATCAATATCCCCCTACAGGAAGTGATGCGAGCACACATCCTGTACAGCAATAAACCTGGGTGAAAGACCCAGCCCCCCCCCCCCCCCCCCCCACCTCCCAGCCAATCTCATTTCCTCTAAGGCTGCAGCGCCGGGACAAACACCCTCACAGCCCCCGTCATCAAGTCCTCTGTTTTTCTCTCAGATATGAAGTGTTATCAACACCATAGAGGTTTTAACATCACTTTTAAAGGCCCACACATGTTTTCTTTTTTTTTTTTGGGTATCCCAGATAGCAAGCGGATCTGGGCCATATACAGGCCAGATCTGGCCCTTGTGGCTTAGTTCCGGCCCATATATGGCCCAGATCCGCTTGCTATCTGGGATAGCTCTGCCTTTGAGTCGTTATCTCATCGGTCGTGTTTATGTCTTTAACTCTTTTTTTTTTAAATATCCGAATTGTTTTATGGCCCCTATAGTATTATTATGTTGCCTTGTACAGTACCCAGATAGCAAGCGGATGTGTAATGATTCTGGGCCATATATGGGCCGGAACTAAGCCACAAGGGCCAGATCTGGTCTGTATATGGCCCAGATCCGCTTGCTATCTGGGTACAGCAACACAGTGGCTGCCCCCTTAGTGTGAACAGTAAGACCCTGCCCTTCCTGTCCAGGGGTACGCATCACGCTGCTAGTCGGTGCTTTACTGTAGTCTCGGGAGTTCACGAGGTTAAAGGTTAAAGTCCCACTGATTGTCACACATCTGAGTGTGTGAAATTAGTTCTCCGCATTGGACCCATCATCCCCTGGGGGAGCGGTGAGCAGCAGCGGTGCCGCGCTCGGGAATCATTTGGTGATCGAACCCCCCAATTCCAACCCTTGATGCTGAGTGCCAAGCAGGGAGGCTCCGCCCCCTTCTCCCGTAACTTAATTAGGGGAGGTAGACGGTAGCCAGGGCAACAGGCCCGATCAAGCGACGGGAGAGTTGAGGGCGTCGGCGGTGGCGTGGAGGGGCGAGAGGGGGCGTGACCGGGCCAGGATGGAGGGTCACCGTGGAGGTGGCGCCGGTCTCGTCCCTGGTCGGACCGGGACCTGTGAGCGCGGGGCGGACACCCCTCATCCGTCGCCCCCCCCCCCCCTCCCCCCCGCGTTCCCCTTCCAAGTCCTCATTTTCTACATGATTAGGCCGCCACCTGTCTCCCGGCTGGCCCCTGGCCTCCGGGCCGCCCCTGGACACGCCGGCGCCGTTTAGCACGTGCAAGTTTCTCGCTGAGTCACTGCAGCTCAATACGGGGGACGAGATCCAGAGAAAGACGAATTAGTCGTCCAGTCCTTAATCTGCGCGTCACTATCAGTCAACTAGGCTACTGCGTTTTTCAAAGGAAAGTTGGCAGTGCACTATTCTGTTAAGATTTCCTCTCAGATTATCAAACCGAGGAGGAGAGAGGGATACAGACAAGCCCCAGATAGCAAGCGGATCTGGGCCATATATGGGCCGGAACTAAGCCACAAGGGCCAGATCTGGCCTGTATATGGCCCTGATCGGATTGCTGTCTGGGGCCGAGAGGACAGTCTGGACACCGGTCTCTACGGGCATGGACTGTGTGAGAGAGACAGACCGTCGAGGGACAGACCGTCGAGGGACAGACCGTCGAGAGACAGACTGTCGATAGACACTTGCACATGACCTGAATGTACTGTATAGGACGCACCACACTCACATACACACACACACACACACACACACACACACACACACACACACACACACACACACACACACACACACACACACACTCATATACACATCCCACTCTACTCACTCACTGTATATACACTACGCTTTGTATGTTGTTCTGTTCACGACCGAAAGCAGGTTTCTAGTACGTTGAAAAACTGCATGGCAATAAACAGATTCTGATTCTAAGGTTTGGCGGATAGTGGCCTAACCTTTGACACAAAGGGCTGCATAAAATAAAACTCTCATCGTGCCAATACACCATTTTAACGTTATTCCTGCATTCAAAGTAATTGAGAGAGTGTTTTCTTGTAATGCTATAGTGAGA
>NC_140244.1:1256531-1317031 GCF_949987555.1 Borostomias antarcticus
CGCACAGATTTGCAGTGGCTACACAACCTGTATTATCCGAGGATACGACCGTATTGTAGATGTATTTAAACGTTCTGAGAAAATATAGCATGGGTCATATACTCCTCTAGCCACTGCAAATCTCTTTCTCTCTCTCCGTCTCTAAGAGTGGACATGTCTTCTCTCTCTCTCTCTCTCTCAGAGTGGACATGTCTTCTCTCTCTCCGTCTCTCAGAGTGGACATGTCTTCTCTCTCTCCCTCTCTCAGAGTGGACATGTCTTCTCTCTCTCCGTCTCTCAGAGTGGACATGTCTTCTCTCCGTCTCAGAGTGGACATGTCTTCTCTCCTCTCCCTCTCTCAGAGTGGACATGTCTTCTCTCTTTCTGTCTCTCAGAGTGGACATGTCTTCTCTCTCTCCGTCTCTCAGAGTGGACATGTCTTCTCTCTCTGCGTCTCTCAGAGTGGATATGTCTTCTCTCTCTCCCTCTGTCAGAGTGGACATGTCTTCTCTGTCTCCGTCTCTCAGAGTGGACATGTCTTATCTCTCTCACTCTCTCAGAGAGGACATGTCTTCTCTCTCTCCCTCTCTAAGAGTGGACATGTCTTCTCTCTCTCTCTCCGTCTCAGAGTGGACATGTCTTCTCTCTCTCCCTCTCTCAGAGTGGACATGTCTTCTCTCTCTCCCTCTCTCAGAGTGGACATGTCTTCTCTCTCTCTCTCTCTCTCTCTCTCTCTCTCCCTCTCTCAGAGTGGACATGTCTTCTCTCTCTCTCTCTCTCTCTCTCTCTCTCCCTCTCTCAGAGTGGACATGTCTTCTCTCTCTCTCTCTCTCTCTCAGTCTCTCTCCTTCTCTCAGACACGTTTTCCCCCCCCATTTTTTGGCACCCAGGCACAGAGAACTCTGTTGGCATCGACCGCTCCGGTCACCGTGCCAACACTTCTGTCGGGTCTGGAGCTGCCTCCACCCCGCCTACACACACACACACACACACACACACACACACACACACACACACACACACACACACACACACACACACTGCCACCCGATCCTGATAGCCACAGATGTAGCTGTGCCCAGCTCGTCTCCTCCAGGTGTTCCTTCATAGCCGAGTGTCACTTTGAGCCGACTTTCCATCTGCCAGGGCTGGCTGGCGTGGGCCTCGACCCCCCCCCCGTCTCCTCCCCTTCACCCCCCCCCCCCACACACACCTCCAAACCCCCCCACGGTCCCCATCAAACAGGATGAAATGGAACAGTTTCACACCTCGCGCTGGAGGTGGATGGGCGGAGAGTGTCACTTGCGATCGGGAGAAGAGCGCTCGCTGGTTGATCGTCGCCTGGTCATAATAACGATGGCTTGAGCAAAAATACGTTAGATGCCCAACTGCTCGCGGGGAAGTAATTGTGTGAAGAGTATATTGAGGGCCGAATACAGTGGTGCAGTGCATCCAGGAAGTATTCATATCCCCTCACCTTTTCCACATTTTGTTTTGTTACAGTCTTATTCCAAAATGGATTAAAATTATGTTTTTTTCTAAAATTCTATATACAATAAGTAAAAGAAGTGTTTAATTTAATTTTTGCTAATTTATAAAAAATTTAAAAAGCTAAGATAACATAAGTATTCACTCCTTTTTCACTCAAAATTGATCTCAGGTGCATCCTGTTTCCACTGATCACCCTTGATGTTTCTACAGCTTGATTGGAGCCCACCTGTGGTAGATTAAAGTGATTGGACATGGTTTGGAAAGGCACTCACCTGTCTATATAACACACACCTGTCTATATAACACACACCTGTCTATATAACACACACCCGTCTATATAACACACACCCGTCTATATAACACACACCCGTCTATATAACACACACCCGTCTATATAACACACACCCGTCTATATAACACACACCTGTCTATATAACACACACCTGTCTATATCAGGTCCCACAGTTGACAGGACATGTCAGAGCACAAACCAAGTCATGATGTCAAAGGGATTGTCTGTAGACCTCTGAGACAGGATTGAATCGAGGCACAGATCTGGGGAAGGGTACAAAACAAATCAGTTGCATTGAAGGTCCCAACGAGCACAGTGGTCTCCATCATTCAGAAATGGAAGAACCACCAGGACTCTTCCTGGCGCTGCCCGCCCGCTGGAACTGAGTAATCGGGGGAGAAGGGCCTTGGTCAGGGAGGTGACCAAGAACCTGATGGTCACTCTGACAGAGCTCCAGCGTTCCTCTGTGGAGCTGGAAGAACCTTCTAGAAGGACAAATCAGGCCTTTATGGTAGAGTGGCCAGACAGAAGCCTCTCCTCAGTAAAAAGCACATGACAGCCTGCTTGGAGTTTGCCAAAAGGCACCTAAAGGACTCTCAGACCATGAGGAAAACAATTCTCTGGTATGATGAAACGAAGATTGAACTCTTTGTCCTGAATACCAAGCGTCACGTCTGGAGGAAACCAGGCACCGCTCGTCACCGGGCCGATACCATTCCTACGGTGAAGCATTGAGGTATCATCACCTGGCCAATACCATCCCTACAGTGAAGCATGGTGGTGGCAGCATCATGTTGTGAGGATGTTTTTTCAGCGCCAGGAACTGGGAGACTAGTCAGGATCGAGGGAAAGATGAATGCAGCAATGTACTAGAGAGATCCTTGATGAAAACCTGCTCCAGAGCACTCAGGACCTCAGACTGGGGTGAAGGTTCACCTCCCAACAGGACAACGACCCTACACACACAGCCAAGACAACAAAGGAGTGGCTTGGGGACAAGTCTGTGAAGGTCCTTTAGCGGTCCAGCCAGAGCCCAGACTTGAACCCAACTGAACATATCTGGATAGATCTGAAAATGGCCGTGCACCAACGCTTCCCATCCAACCTGGTGGAGCTGGAGAGGATCTGCAGAGAAGAATGGGAGAAACTGCCCCAAAAATAGGTGAGCCAAGCTTGTGGCATGATACCCAGATAGCATATACAGGCCAGATCTGGCCCTTGTGGCTTAGTTCCGGCCCATATATGGCCCAGAATCATTACACATCCGCTTGCTATCTGTGTACTCAAGAAGACTTGAGGCTCTTAGAACGAAGGTGAAGAAGGTGCTTCAACAAAGTATTGAGTAAAAGGTGTGAATAGCACGCACATGTGATATTTGAGTGTTTTATTTTTAATACATTCGCAAAAATGTCAACATTCATTCATTATGGGGTATTGTGTGTAGAATTTTCGAGAGACAAAAAATGAATTTGATCAATCTTGGAATAAGGCTGTAACATAACAAAATGTGGAAAAAGTGAAGGGATATGAATACTTTCATGCAATCTACTTCACCTCTAGCATACTTCACCTCTAGCATACTTCACCTCTAGCATACTTCACCTCTAGCATACTTCACCTCTAGCATGCCCTGACATGCCTCGGTGGTAGCCAGGGATTAGGTGTCCTTAGTAAGATGGAACAGTTCTGTGGTCAGGAGTTTGGCTGGAGTCCGATTTCACTGATATTTTCGTTTTGGGAATAAGAACAAATGACGGAAAGACACAGCCCACCCCCCCCCCCCCCCCCCCCAATCTCTCCTGTCGGTCATCCAAACTGTTTGACCTCGCTGAATTATATATTTACATGTCCTCCTTGTGGGTGACATAAACCTCCTGTCCCTCATACATACCAGACTCACAGTTACCAATTTTTCTCTCTCTCTCTCTCTCTCTCTCTCTCTCTCTCTCTCTCTCTCTCTCTCTCTATATATATATATATATACACAGTACCAGTCCATGAGCAAACTTCATCATAATTAATCCAGCTTTCAAATTCAGCCCTAACGTTGTTTACCTGTGCTGCCAACACTGGGACCCGAGTCACAGCCATCTCATAATGGCATTGTTTCAGCTCGCCAATTTATCATCTCATACAACGCGCAATATGATAGTGCAGGGAACGACCAGTGGTGCAATTAGGTTTGAGTACAACAGCGGGGAGTGATTCTCTCTCTCTCTCTCTCTCTCTCTCTCTCTCCCGCACTTGCATTTTTAATCACTCGTCTATTTTTGAAAATATATCAACGAGACTCCCCGACGTCTAATGCGGTTATCCATTTCGGAAAGAGCAGACCGGCGACCTTTGGAAGTGATCAGAGTTGAGGTGAGATGAGATTCATACATATTCATGTCCACATTATGGATAATGAGAGGTTAAGGTGAATTTGATTAAGACCCATACTGGGTTTCCCTAATCACTGTTCCTGGAATCTTTGCCAGACTTAGTCGGGAAATCCAACCGCAGAGAGCTTTTGGTAAATATTTGGACTGAGCCTTTTAAATGCATCCTGGAGCCAGAATTCACAACGTGCTACGCCGTTCTTCTCAGCTGAATCTTTCGTTTGCCTGGTGCGCTCTTCAATTTCTTTCTTTTTCCCCCTCCAAACATGTCACGCAGAATCATATCCTGTCAGTCTGCCTGTATAATTGTTCGGCCCGCTAGATGTTTGCCTGGCTGACCTTCGACCCCTGCTCTGCCGACGTGTGACGACCTGTCTGTCTCTCGCCCCTGTTCTGTTCTCATCTCCCTCCCCGCCGTCTCGCTACCAGGAAATGAAGCGTCCACCTGGAGCGAGAGCCTGGCCTCCATCCCTCACCTCTCTCTCTCTCTCTCACTCTCTCTCTCCATTTCTACTCCTCTGTTCCTTTAGAGACGACCGGTGTTCCTCCCCCCCCCCCCCCTCGTACCTGTCGGTCTGTCTCTCGTTCTGTGTCTGTACCGCCGCCCCCTGTAAGCCCCGCCCCCCGTGCCCCCCCCCCGTCCGTCACGCGGAGATGAATGGCGCTCTGTCACTCGCGCTGCTCTTCTGAGGCGCCCGGCGCCCCGTGTGAGGAAAGTGCCAGTCATTAACGGGAGAGGCAGGATGAAAAATGGGTTCATTTACGGGCAAGTCCTGTGAGCCACGTAACGTCAGCACGCCCCCTTCTCTCCTCCCTCCCTCCTCCCTTCCTCCTTTCCTTACATCCCCTCTGCAGGAGCCCAGGAGGAAGTGTGCGTGTGTGCGTGTGTGTGTGTGTGTGTGCGTGTGTGTGTGTGCGTGTGTGTGTGTGAGAGTGAGGAGTTACTCAGCAGATTCTGAGCTGTGCAACAGAGCGGCAGACCAGCGGCTCCTGGAGAAGGCTGCCATAGTGAGGAGAGGGAGGGAGGAGGGAGGAGAGGGAAGGAGAGGAGAGGAAGGAGAGGGAAGGAGAGAGGAGGGGAAGGGAGGGAAGGGGAGGAGAGGGAAGGAGAGGAGAGAGGAGGAAAGGAGAGGGGAGGAGAGAGGAGTTGAGGGGAGGGAGGAGAGGGGAGAGGAGAGGGGAGGGAGGAGAGGGGAGGAGAGGAGTTGAGGGGAGGGAGGGGACGAGAGGGGAGGAGAGGAGGAGAGGAGGAGAGGGGGCAGGGAAGGGAGGAGAGGAGAGGGAGGGGGAGGAGGGGAGGGACGTAGGGAGACCGGGGCGACAGGGCGAGGTCTCATTAATCAGCTTGGGAGGCCTTAACGCCCGTGCCAAAGCGCGCCCCCCCCCTCCCTCCTGGGAACTGAGGGCTCTACGCCTCAGAAACCCGTCGCTTTAACCGACGCGAAATGCTGCCTCACGACTTTGCCCCTCCCAGACCTGACAAGCAACAACAAAACCTCACAATAAGCAGGGATGTGTACGATCTCGCAGCCTGGCGCTGTTACCTCTGGCGAACGGTTCCCCGGAAGCTAGCGGGCTGCGCTGCAAAATGCTAACTCACCATCTACAGCCCTCTAGAAGTAAATGCTACTTTACCTCATAAACCATCAGAGTTAACTGTTCTCACTGCCCATCACTGCCTCGGTCAGGCTGCTACGGTATTCTAGTCCAGGGGTTCCCAACCTTCCTGCCCCAGAGCCCCCCTAACTTACACCCCCCCCAAAATCTCTGTGAACGTCCAGTCTGTGTGTTCATTATGTGTGCAAATTCCATGAGGTGTAAGTGAGGGTACAATGAAGCGCTTCGCTAGTGTAGCAGTAATACTAATGTTGACACGATTCATAGTCTCTGATTAATTTGTTGAGTTTATATGGTAGTGTAGTTTATATGGTATTGTAGTTTATATGGTAGTGTAGTTTATATGGTATTGTAGTTTATATGGTATTGTAGTTTATATGGTAGTGTAGTTTATATAGTATTGTAGTTTATATCGTATTGTAGTATATATGGTATTGTAGTTTATATGGTATTGTAGTTTATATGGTATTGTAGTTTATATGGTAGTGTAGTTTATATGGTATTGTAGTTTATATGGTATTGTATTTTATATGGTATTGTAGTTTATATGGTAGTGTAGTTTATATGGTATTGTAGTTTATATGGTATTGTAGTTTATATGGTAGTGTAGTATATATGGTATTGTAGTTTATATGGTATTGTAGTAGGCCTATATATGGTATTGTAGTTTATATGGTATTGTAGTTTATATGGTAGTGTAGTTTATATGGTATTGTAGTATATATGGTATTGTAGTATATATGGTATTGTAGTTTATATGGTATTGTAGTATAGGCCTATATGGTATTGTAGTTTATATGGTATTGTAGTTTATATGGTATTGTAGTTTATATGGTATTGTAGTTTATATGGTAGTGTAGTTTATATGGTAGTGTAGTTTATATGGTATTGTAGTTTATATGGTATTGTAGTTTATATGGTATTGTAGTTTATATGGTAGTGTAGTTTATATGGTAGTGTAGTTTATATGGTATTGTAGTTTATATGGTAGTGTAGTTTATATGGTATTGTAGTTTATACGGTATTGTAGTGCTGTAAATACAAGGCTTTTTGGCCCTTCATCAGATATAATCATGTATTTTGTTAAAATTGCTGTGTGACATGACAATAACATGATTCTTTGATAAATATTTGTCTAGCTAATATTAAGGCCTCATATTGGCCCCCCTCATAGCCCCCCCCCCCCCCCCCTATAGTCTATATAGCCGGACGCTATAAGAGCAAAAATGCTACTCCACGACTCTCAGAAAAAGATGCCATCCAACACTATCTCTTTTAATCAACTGCGGGAAAGCAAGTGTTACCGCTGCGATCAATCTGGTCCCTCTGTCTGGCTGCATCCCTCAACAAGTTGAACAGATCGCCTCCACCTGCAGAGTTGACACACTTCTCCTCGCTATTTTTGACCGGCGCCCCGTATACCGCCACCGGATCGGTCAGCGCAGCGTCCACCCTGCCTTCCTCCTTCGAATCTCACCGCTAGCGTGATTCATTGAGATCGTCTTCACCTGCCTCCCCTCTCCGGATTCTCCTCTGCGTCAATTAATCATGTGAACAATGTGATTAAGTGTCAAAAGTCCAATCGCGCACCTACCAAACACATGATATCTCAAGCGTTTTCAAAAATCTTGTTAGTGCCGAATTAATTTGACTTTAAGCACATTAGAAGGGTCGTTCAGCGCCTTTGCTATTGCGTCGTCAATTACTTGACTTCTGACAACCTCGGCGTCCAATGAAACGCCATCGCTAGCTATCAGGTTGTCCCCCCGGTCTCTACGCCGTTCTAGATGTCTCTCCATCGTCTCGAGAACATTCTGGATGATCACGTCACGTATATCATTGAAAGGCTGCTTCTCAGCAAGACTCCTCACCACGGCAAACACGCGACGTCCGGGAGACGTTCAGATCATGTCTTAATAACGTCCGTCGGTCCAGAACCCCATTTGTACGTCTGCTGGACCCCTCAATATTCACACGTCTGGCTCGGACCCCTCTAAGACGTCTGTGGACGTGCAGAACGGGTTCAATATCTGAACGTTAAAAAAAACATTCATTCTGGCTCCTAATTGGATGTCTTTGGACGTCCGAAAAAGACGTCTAAAAGACGTCTTAAAGACATATTTTAGACGTGTCTCAGTGGGAGGTCCCTTCTGTCTCAATCGTCTTCCTGGTGTGCTTTGTGTGTGTGCCGGAGCCAGAGAGAGACGGACTTAATAACACACAGAAATAAAAACCACACTTCCTGGGAGCCGCTGGAGTGCGAAAGAGAATCCTCCGTGTGTGTTGGGGCCTTTGTGTCCGACGGTGTTCGTCTGTAATTTAATTTTATACATCATAAACGCCGCTGAGCAACGTAGTCAGGCGTACTGCGACAGGGAGGCGGAAGTCGTAAATTAAAGCCGAGCGCGTTTCCTCTTTCTGCGGCCGGCTCGCCTCCTCATTCACTCGGGTGGAGAAGACTAGGAAGGCTAGAAAAGGGCTGATTAATGTTGCTCTCTGAGTGTTCAGGAGAGGGATGGTGGTTAGTCCTCATAACAAAGGAGAGAGAGAGAGAATGGGAGAGAGAGAGAGAGAGAGGGATGAACGCAGAGGGTGGGTTCCACGGTGGAGACGGAGAGAGAGAGAACGAAAGAGATAAAGAGTTGGGACTGAAACCGGGAGAGATGTTCTCAATGTCAAACCAACCCCGTACCACTTTTGAATAATGTAGTGGTTTTTACAATCGTTTCATTTGAGTGCCGATTCTCACTTAACAAAGACGATTTTACAACATCCATTATATTCAAACTGAGAATGTAAAAAAGGAACATAGGAAAACAGACTTTGAAAATGAAAGCTGAGAAGTTTGAGTATATTTCCTAAGCCGGTGTAACGAGCGCTTGTGTGACTAGCCTACTTCCGTGTTTGCTCAGACAAGCTTGACTGCTTCGTTCAATAACTATTTGGCATGCATACCCAGACAAGCGACAGCAAGCGGATATGTAATAATTCTGGGCCATATATGGGCCGGAACTAAGCCACAAGGGCCAGATCTGGCCTGTATATGGCCCAGATCCGCTTGCTATCTGGGTAACTATTTGGCATGCATACTGTACCGCTTCGTCAGTGTCACCCTTCGTAGTGTAGTCAAAGGCCCTTGATCCCGGTGCTTTTCCCAGATAGCAAGCGGATCTGGGCCATATACAGGCCAGATCTGGCCCTTGTGGTTTAGTTCCGGCCCATATATGGCCCAGAATTATTACATATCGGCTTGCTATCTGGGTTGTTTCCCCCTACAAGCTGTTCACTCATTCACAACCTATTCCCTTTCCCAGTAATGACCAACAAATGTTTATGACCGAACTCCCCCCCTGGGGCACTCCCATTACACCTTCTTGATTTCCTCCAGCCCTATTTCCTTCAGCAACTGGGAGGTACACATTAAAAGTTAATGGGAAACTTTGTTATTGATTATTACATAAATAACATACATTACAATATAGTCTTGCTTTGGTTTTCGTTTACTTTTCATTGCTCCCTCTCTCCTCTCTCCTCCCCTCTCTCTCTCTATTATGCTTAACAGTACGCTTTACCTCACGTTCTAGACCTCCCTCCCTCCACCTCCATTCATCTCTCTTTATCTCAGCCGGTATCTCCCCGTGCATCTCTTCTCTTATCTCTCTCACCTCTTGCGTCTATCTCATTTGATCTACTGTGTGTACCAGAGCAGTATGTACCCCTCTTCAACCAACCCCCCTCGGCTTCCTCTCAATGGATAGTTTTTCAATGTCCTTGTAGTGCAATATACTGTACATTATATCAATCAATCTACTGTACATTATATCAATGCCCCTTTACTGCATGTCCCTCTGAAACTACATGTATACTGTTGGTTTCTCACACCAGGGGAAGAGATCCAACATCGGTAAAGGTATATGTATTTCTATAGGTCACACCAGAGTAAGTACCTACTTGTATTTGACACCAGGGGAAGAGATCCAACATCGGTAAAGGTATATGTATTTCTATAGGTCACCTACAGTATACGTACCTATGTGTATTTGACACCAGGGGAAGAGATCCAACATCGGTAAAGGTATATGTATTTCTATAGGTCACACCAGAGTAAGTACCTATGTGTATTTGACACCAGAGTAAGAGAACCAACGTCGGTAAAGGTATATGTATTTCTATAGGTCACACCAGAGTAAGTACCTACGTGTATTTGACACCAGGGGAAGAGATCCAACATCGGTAAAGGTATATGTATTTCTATAGGTCACCTACAGTATAAGTACCTATGTGTATTTGACACCAGAGGAAGAGATCCAACATCGGTAAAGGTATGTATTTCTATAGGTCACCAGAGTAAGTACCTACGTGTATTTGACGCCAGAGGAAGAGTATCTTCATAGCGTCGCTATCAGCTGAATACCGCTTACCTCTGAAACGGCAAGTTTTCAGAATGTTGTAAAGAACATACTGTACCAATCGCTGTCTTTTTGAACATAAAATCACATGATGAACTGTTAGAATACATTTAATTCGTCCCTGGGCTGGGAGGTGTTCGGATGTTGTAAAGGGTAGTCAGATAGCAAGCGGATCTGGGCCATATACAGGCCAGATCTGGCCCTTGTGGCTTAGTTCCGGCCCATATATGGCCCAGAATCATTACACATCCGCTTGCTATCTGGGTTGGTTCGGATGTCTGCAATCCTCAAAATGCGCTAGAGGGACAAATACTGGTATATTTAGTTTTCCTTTTTTTTCATATTATGAAAATTGAAGTCGTAAGGAACCCAGTCAATATGACAAACAACAGTTTCAGGATCACTAAATGTATCATATTTTGTCTTCAAAATCCATGTCCTGTGAGAAGTGTGAACAGCTCTGAATCTTTAAATCCTTTTTCTCTGCTGAGTGACTTCAGGTGTACAGACATTCACAGAAGAATTATCTTCTTCAAATATTTGCAGATTTCAATCTATAGCACATCATTTGAAAGCTTACAATGTATACTTTCATAATCTCTAAAAAAAACAGAAAAATGACCTTGGCAGACATCAGGACCAAACCTCCAATGGCGGTCAGATATGTATGTATAAGGTATATGTATTTATTCACTCTTCCTCATGAATCTTACCCAGATAGCAAGCGGATGTGTAACGATTCTGGGCCATATATGGGCCGGAACTAAGCCACAAGGGCCAGATCTGGCCTGTATATGGCCCAGATCCGCTTGCTATCTGGGTATAGCCTACAGTGGGCTGTCTTTCACTCATTTTATTTACTGTAGTTCCTCACCACTTTCATTAGGCTGCTGCCTATATTTTATCTCCACCTTAACCAATGGAGGCTGGGTACATATTCTAGAATAGTCTTCCAAAGAATAGTTATGAGCCCCACCGAGAGAGAAGCTTCCCATTATCTAGCGAGGCCTGTGTGTGTGTGTGTGTGTGTTTGTGTGTGTGTGGACAGTTGTCTGATAAACAAAAGAATTAGGGCAGATTTGATTGAATCGAGCAGCGCTGGCGTCTCGGCGCGGCGAGGCCTGGTGTGTGTGATGCGGTCGGAGCAGCTGGGTCTCGGGCTGCTCCGCGTCGCCACCCGGTGGCCTGCGATGCAAGGCGGGGGGAACGGCGGGATAAATGATTATTTATGATCTGCCACCTCCCATCCTCAGAGCCATACCCGGCCTGGATTCATTACTGCAGCAGGCTGTCTCTGGGCTTCAACGCTCTCCCTCTCTCTCTCTCTCTCACACACACACACACACACACACACACACACACACACACACACACACACATGCACATGAGTGGGGAGGGGACACACACACTCACACACAAGGACACACGGACACACACGTACATTCTCTCTCTAAAGTGCAGACGTGCATGCCTCGTTGACGCACACACACACACACACACACACACACCCACCCACACACACACACACACACACACACACACACACACATACAAAAAAACCACACTGACACATAGAGGTGTGTGAGGGAAGTACTGCCACACAAACACACTCTCTCTCTCTCTCTCTCTCTCTCTCCCTCTCTCTCTCCCTCTCTCTCTCTCTCTCTCTCTCTCTCATACTAGCAATCTAGCGAGAACGAGGACCATATGGGACCCCACAGTCAATGTCCTTTTTGAGGAAGTGAGTGCTGTACTTTAATAAGCAATAGGCCAAATATGATTTCCATTAATTTCAAATGGACTTATATGAAGACGAAAATCAATGTTATCTCTATATGACATACTTATAAGATTAAGATACATTCTCACAGATGATGACATTTTAGGCAAGAATATGAGGTTTCTTAACATTGTGTTATCACAACAACTGTAATAATTCCTTTTTGGGGAAGAAAAAAAATATTAAAATCTAAATCTAAGATAATTCTGCATTATCTTCTTATAATAAAAATAAATAAATCTAGCACTCTTCATAGATTGATCTTTGTTGTTATAGGGACAGTTTGCCAATTTTACAACATTTCATAGTCTTTCTCTTACACTGTAGGACAGTTAGTGAAAGCATCTTTAATAAGTATAAGAATCATCATAAAGGATTTGGTTCCGAGATGATTCAAATGATTGTGTGGCTGAAAATCCTTCAGTTCCAAATGTGGCCCTTTAAAATAACGCCCATGGGGCCGTACCCGCTTCCCTCTCCCCCCCCCCCCACAAACCATATTAAAATATGCTAAGATATCTCAGCGATATCTCCGGAGAATGCTAATCCCCCCCGTCCATCTGTTTCTGTAATTACCTGAGCTGAGGCGCCTCTTGCAACTTCTTGCATCATTTCGTCTCTACTCATCATCCTTATCTGCGGGTTCACCTTCCCTATCACCCACCACGATGGAGATCAATGCAGCCTCCCGTCAGCCAAGCCCAGTCACACCCCTCGACGAGCGGGGCGAGAACAGGGCCTTTTAGACGAGTGTGTAAATTCAGCCTGGCAATTAACCAAATGGAAAAGGTGTCTCTCTGCATTCAAATGTGGGATTTGATTTGTACTGTATCCTGGAAGAGGGGACGGGTGATTTAGCTACTCCGTTGGAATGTGTTGGATGGATAACCTGCCAAATGTGTCATTAGAACTAAAGCCGTACACCACCGGCCTATCAGCTGTGAACTTCGTCCCTCTGTGTAAATATAACTCCCTTTCCCAATGTGGAAAGCACCAATCTGGCATTGATTGAATGCTGGGGTTTTATGTGACGGCCATCTTGGATCTTGAATAGGATTGCTAGTCTGCACTTGGTGAAATAGGCAGTGAAGGAGCTAGTGAATAAAACACATGTGGCAGTGTGTAATGGATTTTAGTTCATATTGTATTCTTCTGCTGGCAACTTCACACATAATGGTCGAAGACGGGGTCAAAATCCCAATGCCAGTGAGTAACTTGAGGAATAAAAAAAGGATAATTATTCCTCCAGCTTGACACTTATAGGGTAAGCCTATGAGACAAGTGTGTCCCCGTTTCGATTGTGCGCCTCCACTAAATGTGATGACTGCACACATCAAGGCGGCGCGGTGGTAAGTGGCGTAGCCGGTTCGAATAATCAGCTGAATGAAATGCATTTTTTTCCGAAGCCATTATCCGGATGTAGCCGCGCGCATACAACAAACGCGCCCCCACAACAAACGAGGCATAAAAAAAGAAGTTCCTTTCACTGAGTCTGTGTGATAAGACCGTCTGCATTCCCTCTCCCTTCATCACTCCCCATCCCAGACAATGGATTGAATTTCAAAAGCCAGGGAGATGTCCAGCTATCACAACAGAGCCCCCCCTCCCCCGCCTCCCCCCTCCTCTCTCTCCTGGCCAGAAAAGAGGCGACGCCAAATTAAAACAGAAAGAGGGGCTGAGAACAGAACAGATGAGACTCTTTCGCGCCCTGGTACTTCTTTTCATCGGGAACTGATAAAAAAAATAAAAATAATTAAAAACCCCCACAAGGCCGTGGGGGTTGACGCTGTGTTCGTCGTAGTCGTACCTGAGCGCCGGGCGCGCCGGGGTCCCGTGAGAGAGCCGCTGGGAGGACTGGGAGCCGGGCGGCGCTGTGTGAAGAAGATGATAAATATTCGTATCTGTTATTGTCATTGTAATGGGTCTGGACAGAGGGGAGGGGACGGTGGCATCTCTTCGCCGGGGGTGGCTCCGTTCGCCTGGGGACCTGGTTGACATGCGTGGGAGAGTGAGGAGAGAGAGTGAGGGAGAGAGAGAGGGAGAGAAAGAGAGAGGGAGGGAGAAAGGGAGCGAGAGGAGAGAGGGAGAAATAGAGGGAGAGAGGGAGGGAGATAGAGAGGGAGAGTGAGGAGAAAGAGAGAGAGATAGAGGGAGAGAGGGAGGGAGAGAGAGGGAGAGAGGGAGGGAGAGAGAGAGGGAAAGGGAGAGGGAGTGAGAGGAGGGAGGGAGATGGAGAGAGGGAGAGTGAGGAGAGAGAGAGAGAGGGAAGGAGATGGAGGGAAGGAGATGGAGAGAGGGAGGGAGATAGAGAGGGAGAGTGAGGAGGAAGAGAGAGAGATAGAGGGAGGGAGAGGGGGAGAGAGAGAGGGAAAGGGAGAGAGGGAGTGAGAGGAGGGAGGGAGATAGAGAGAGGGAGAGTGAGAAGAGAGAGAGAGAGGGAGAGTGAGAGAGAGAGGGAGAGGGAGAGGGAGAGGGAGAGTGAGAGAGAGAGGGAGAGAGAGAGGGAAGGAGATAGAGGGAAGGAGATAGAGGGAGAGAGAGAGACAGATATTTCGGGCAGGCGGGAGTTGGGATGTGTAATTATTGACACATAGCCGTTGTGGAAAAGAGAAGCAGGGAAATGCCAGGTGACAGTGAGTCTTTCCCTCGCAGTATCGCTCACATGCAGACGACGGCTGTGCTAAACAGGAAGTGAAAATAGGGAAGGCTTTCATTTTCAAATGGGACGATAAACTCAACGAATAATATGTAGTTCAAGAAGCGACTGTGGGATAGGTTAGATAAGGGTGTACTAGTTCAGTGTCTCTTTTATGCCCATGCCCAAACTTTCCCCATGGCGTCAGCATGGGAATATGTGAAAAATGAGCATTATTACTATGCTATGCTTGACGACGTACGGAATTCATAAGGGGCTATGAGTTTGTAGCATAAGCAGTTTGTGTAACAGATGTAAATGTGTTCATAGGCAATTGACAATGCCCAAAACAGTTGGTGGAAGATTTGAATTGAAGTTGAGGAAAGTATGGTGGCCCAACCCTATTAGACCTACAGAAGTTGCACATAATAAAACCCTTCATAGCGTGGGGGGGGGGCCACTGGCGTTTTTTCCATTGGCTTTGAGAATTTCAATATTTGCGTCAGACCCAAAGCGATAGGTCCCTAATGGACCGCCATTTTGCACTCCCACCTCAAGTATATGATCGTCCGATATATTGATTCATCCTTCCCCCCCAACACACTCCGATTCTCCCCCTCCCCCTTTCTCCCATTAATGGTTTGCTCCGGACAGTTAGTGTGAGTTATCTGCCGATGTTTCACCTATAGAAGGCTTCAAGCTACATACTCCAATGCCCAGTGGACAATTACAGTGTCCAGTGCGCACCAGTGCATTTCAAGCTAAATGGACTCCCTGTAACTAATAGCCTCAGCCTTGGGACTTATATATATACATTTTCTTAACAAGTTCTTGAAGTATGTGATGTATATTCCATTTAAAGCACGCCCTAACTCTTTTCTTTATAGACAAGAGTCATTGGAAGCTTTTATAACATGAAATAGCCTGTGTTCTCTCGGCCTCAGAAGCTCGTATGATTGCTTCATCGATGTAGCTCTCTGGCTCTGCTTTGTACATCACTTTGGTCTGGTAGGAATCTAGCTCCCGGTGGGGGACGAAGGGGTGTGTGTGTGTGTGTGCGTGTGTGTGTGTGTGTGTGTGTGCATATCTCAGGACTTATCTTTCAAACTTATCGTTGGTGTTTTCTCATTAATAACATGGGAAACACAATATTGGAACAATTTTCATTCAAGGACACTGAGAGAAAATAAAGGCGTACACATCCTAGTGAGATTTCTATATCTTACCGAGATTTCCTTTGTGTTCGAGTCTGGCGAGTTGGCTGCCATGCTGCATTCTCTGTCGAATCAATTATTTAACATACCCTGAGCCCCATGACTTTCCCAGAATGTGTTACTCTCAGCTGCAGAAACTTTGACAAAACGGGAATAGTGACGTGAGAAATAGAACCCCCCCCAAAAAAATGTCCGCCTCAGTCTCGGCTTCAGCATTAAGTTAATATTTACCATCAACGTTGAATGAAAGGGAGATTTACTTTGGTTTCTGTTTAATGAATGGTACTAGTCAGTCCACTTTCCCTTCTTTTTCATCTTATTTAGACAATAAGAGAGCCGAGAGGGATGCCGACGCTGCAGAAACAGCAGCAACCCCTGAAATGGAGATTCAAACAGGGTCTCAAGTGCCCAAGACCCTCCGGTCTCACAGTAGGATCCTCAGACTGCTACACAGAATCAAAACACATGGATAGAAACCCCAACCTCAACGCTCTGCGCCCACGACGGCGTTATGTACTTTTTAGAGGAATAGGGCGCTATTACACAGTAGGGATAATTACTTTGTTTACTTTACACGTCGCTCGACTCACACTCAAATACGGCTTCGCGCCGCACGAAACTCGACCGGGGCGGTAAAAACGGTAGTCGAGACCCATCGGTGACACGCGGCGGTGAGACAAAACGAGTAGATTATCCGGCTTTGTATGTTTGTGAGGAGTCAGTAGGGAGAGGGTGTCTCCCCCATGTTACTGCTTAATCAATGAGGATGGTTCGTTAATGTGAGCCATCGATTCCCAATTTGCGGTTTGTTGTCGGGGTCTTGCTCCGGCCTGACCCCTAGTGGGACACATCGGTCTCTGCGGGGCCCTTAGCCAGGGGCCCCCATAGAGCCATAGAGCCCTCACTGGTGCTGGACCGTCTCTGTGGTTTCAAACAGGCATTGATCTCACTCTTCCTCGTCATGCACCCAATCCTGTGGCGTGGCCATAGCGATGCATCAGGTAAATGGATGATGACATCGGAAATGAGAGTCAGAATGCAAAACGACGCCATGCTGGTTGTAGGCTACGGCACGCTGCAACGGGCGCAAACCGTAGTCAAATCTCTATTAAATATGCAACACCCTGCTATCATGGCAGCCGTATTTACTGTACCGCCGTACTTGAAATCACACAAGCGTGTTTGAAATGAAAGCCGCGCCGCGTGCTAAACCTCTGTGGGTTTCACCTCATGCGGATGAATGTTCCCGATCCACGCCACGCGCTCATAAATAATGGATATAGTTAACGTAAGCATCGCTCCGTCTGCCGTTGTGATGTATGCGTCCGTGTTTTTAGGACGGTTGTGCTACAGTATCCATCCCCCGATGTTCGTCTCACCTCTGCCTATGTCTGAGTCCCTGCTATTCCCTCTTTCTCTGCTGTGGGGCTCTGTGGTATAGGAAATCACATTCCAGCTCTCCCTCTCTACCCCCCCCCCCTCCTCTCTCTCTCTATCTGTCTTCCACCGCCTCTCCACCAATCCCCCCTCCACCCTCTCTGTCATACACCCCTCTGATCCGTCCAGAGAGAGAGAGAGAGGGAGAGAGATTGTGCCTGCTCTTCCCTCACGCCAAATGGACCGGTCCTTGTCGTGTTACATCCTACCCCTCTCAAGCGCTGAGGGCTTTGGATCCGAGGATCACACCGGCAAATGCCATGTGTGGTGAAAACAGTGTCAGATATTTAGGGAGAACCGTTTGTACGTTCTCTTTGAATGCCGCGCAAGCGCAGTTTCATTCGGCGGGCGCGGCGACGCGGGTTACGACGACCTACGTGGGGAGTGTTGACGAACGCTCGAGCAAAACTAAAAGCGTTCTCTCTATTCTCAGTGTTCGGCGAGAGACCGGTGTGTTTAGAAACAGCATAACAAAGGCAGAGAGCGAAAAGCTCGCGCTGTACTACAATTGTTTACTCTGCACTACAACTGCCATCTAACACGGTGCATAAGTATATTAGTATATAAGTATAGGGAACGAGGGTAGAGGGCTACAAAATCATCTAGATTTCAAGCACATGTGTCCAGTGTGCCTATCGATTCAGCCTTGTGTGAAAGCATGTTGTGGAATTAACAGGCGGGGCTTGCATTAAGCCCTACTTAATTTTGCCCATCAACAGCGCCTCATCAAAAAAACGTGCGCGTCCGTGCGTTAATGATGTAAAGTTCAGTGGTGCGCTATACGAAGGAGGCCATTTGTTTTCCAGACGACATCAACGGTGAAACGCATTAATCAATTAGTCCAAGGTGATAAACACGTGCAAAGCTTCGCTCGGGAATCCCGAGTTTCAAGGTTAGGTTGGGTTGCCGCCGTGGACGCGCACACACACCTACGTACACGCGCTCGCGCCCGCACACAGTCACACGTGCGCCTACGCGCACGCACGCACGCTCTCTCTCTCTCTCTCTCTCTCTCTCTCTCTCTCTCTCTCTCTCTCTCTCTCTCTCTCTCTCCAGAGATTTAACAGATAAGGTGGTAATATAACAGCTATAACTAATGCTAATTGTTCCCACAATGCACCTAACCTCTTGCTTTTGTGAAATGTCCGACCATTTGCGGCTAAAACAAAAGATTGTGTAGTATGATCCAGTACACTCTAGCTCCCTACCATAGTTACATTTGCCCTACCTCGTTTCTCTCTGAGAGACATTCTGTGAGGACTGTTGGTTCAAAGTGCAGTTTCGTCCAGAGTACCCAGAAGCCTTTGCAGAGTAGGCTGCATACACCCATGCTATCCAGAGATCGTCCTTGTGTCAGGAGCAGAAGCCTTTGACCGCATATTCACACTTCAATCGCAGAGTAATGAGCTCTACACTGTGACCCCCTACAGAGTTCACACCTAACAGGGCTGGACACTTATATGACCAAGATATACTTTGATCTGTCCAACATGTCCAACTACTGAAATAACACTCATCTGATCTATGTTGTGAAACATATCCCAGATAGCAAGCGGATCTGGGCCATATACAGGCCAGATCTGGCCCTTGTGGCTTAGTTCCGGCCCATATATGGCCCAGAATCATTACACATCCACTTGCTATCTGGGTAACGACTATAACTTATGTCCGTGGGTTACTGTATGGGTATTCGTTTTGGTGTATATGTGTAAATGTGAAATTGAATGTAGGGTTTTGTGGGTAATGGGTTTATGTTGTGTGTTACACTTTTTTGTACAGTTCAGTAAATATGAATTTCCTGCAAAGGACAATAAAGAGTAATCTAATAATAATAATGTACCCACAATGCACCTAACTGCAATACTAACCCATGAGAATCCTAACATTTAAAACAAGCACCAACAGAGCTACTAAACGCCTCCACCTCTGAGCTCTGTGGATTTAGAAAGTAGACAGGCTCCTTAGAAGAGTAGACTGTACTTTTACTGAGAAACCAAGCATCGTTTTTTATGTACTTGGCAATGAGAAAAATGAAAAATGATCCGGCTTCGTATGTTTGTGAGAAGTCCCTTCAAATCTGGTGGGGCACAATTAAAAACATAGTTGTAAATGGATCTGATTCTTCAGCGTGGTGAACAGTCCTTCATGGAATAATAATGAGTTCCTGGTGATGTAAGCAGAGCCTGGGTAGTCTGCCTGAATAAAAGGCCTGCTGGTTTGGCATCAAGCCGGCACCCGAAAATAGCATCGGTTAGGGTAGGGAGACAGAAGCGTTCACGCATAGCTAGGACGATTTTTTACTTCATTGAAATGGACGCATATTCGCCCTATCGAAGGCATCGAACGCTGTATCGAATCCCGACTCTATTAACCTACGCAACTTCCTGTAAAAGTCGTATTGTGGGGGCAGCCTCTCTCATCGTCGGTTCCACTTCATTGAAAGCGGCGTAAAGACAGGAGGGAGATACAGAAGGAAGGAGACAAAAGGAGATGGACAGAGAGGAAGGAGAGAGGCCCATTAGGGACACAGCTTCCCTGGCACTGAGGCTTTGTTTTGGCCTCAGCTGTCCTCAGACGGACCGTGTGAAGATTGATTGCTGGGAATTTTCCGCAAAGCTCCATTGACAGCGGGGTGGGTTGAAAATAGGAAAATAAAGAAGGACAATCTACCCCTGCCTGCGAGAGGAGATAAAATGGTGACTGGGGTTGGCACGGTGATTCCTTTAACATATTTTCTCGCTCCTTCCTTGACGGGGCAGGCCACTTTGATCAGAGCGTTATCTGCGCCGCTGAGGCCTAATCCGTGTTTGCTCTGAGTCTTAGCTGGATCACCGAGCTCAAATCAAAAGGGGTGAGTCGGATCAAGAGAGAAGGGCGGCATTTTTTGTAAACACACACACACACACGCGCGCGCACACGCACATACATGCAGCCTCGTAGACACGCGCCTACTGTAGGTATGTGTTGCCGAAGGCACGCATATGCATGATCCACACCCGCACGTGGGCCAACACATACACACTCACAAACACATGTACACACAGCAGCCAAGCTCTGCATGCCAGACATCTAGGCATGCTGCTCCCCCCCCCCCTCAAAGTTGTATAGGGATGCCTCAAGGAGCCATTCTAGGCCTCTCCCCTTTGTACAGTAACGATCATTAGCTTTCCAACAGAATAAGCAAACTATTATACTGTTGCTGTAGTAGGAGCAGGTAATGAACCCCGTGTGAATAGCACCACATGTTCCTTTGGAGGGTCCTCATTAGTGACACCCCAAGACAAACACTTCGTCTCAATTATCTACCTGACACAGCAAAATGTAACAAGAGCAACTCGAGGGACCACGCCATCACTTTTAGATATATGACAAGCTGTGTACTCACAGAGGATATGCACAGACATATTAGCCGGCTTCACTCTCCTCATAACTCCAGTCATACAACTAAAACAAACTCATTTTGACGCCATCCAGAGAGGGAGAGGGAAATGGCGATGAGGTGAGGTGGGGTTTAGGCAATTATATTCAATATTTAGACTGGGAGGATGGGAGCGAACGCCGTCTGCTGCTCTGTGAGTGATTCTACCCACGTCCCAATGACCTCTCAGTGGAAGCATTACATAGAGGGAGATAGAGGGAGGGGAAGGGGGTTGGGGGGGGCTCACAGCTCGGGGTAGATAATGAAATAACTTATGTAGATGTGCCTTCTTCTAGGAGACCGAGAGGTAATGGCCCCAGGCTCTGATTCCTCCGGAGAGGAGGATTGTGGGTAGGGAGC
The DNA here is from genome assembly GCF_949987555.1 of Borostomias antarcticus. Lineage (NCBI taxonomy): Eukaryota > Metazoa > Chordata > Actinopteri > Stomiiformes > Stomiidae > Borostomias > Borostomias antarcticus. The sequence continues at coordinate 1,277,545 of NC_140244.1, forward strand.
ATTTCATTATGGCTCATCCTGATGGACTGTGGATAAGAGCAGGCCGGACAAAATGGAAGCCATCATTCTCAGGGTGGAGTGGAAGAGGCTGTAGGAGAGAGGTTGGCTGGTGGGATCTAACCGCAGTTGTTGTGATAGGGGTATTAACCGTCTAGGGGTATTAACCGTCTAGGGGTATTAACCGTCTAGCCTAACTGGAAATTAGACAGTGAAAAACAATCATGCCCTGGGTTTCTGTAGTGGGTTAATATGCCGTTTGATATGATGTTTTTTTTATTTGTATTATTACTTTTTTATTCAATGTATCAGCTACTGTAACTGTAATACACCAACAGATTTCATACACTGGTACATTTGTGTGAAGTGATACTGTATAACAGTAAAGACACTTGACTTGTGTGGTATTCAGAATTGACTGAAAATGATAGACTTTTAGATAATTCACCGTAACATGAATTGCAATCGAAGACTTGTGTGGAGAGCCACTCGATGTAACGATCCATCTTGATCTCCATACAGGCCGAGCTTTTTTGATATCAAATCCACATACGGGTGTGAAGTCATGTACTTCATTCCTTATGTTGTTTGACACAGAACCTGCTTCATAGCTCATAAGCGCAACAGCGCCGCCTGTTGGCCTGGAGGAATATCCAGTCCAAAAAAAATCACTGCTCTTGTTGTAGGGCGTGAAGGAAAACGGACAGGGACTAACTTTGATGCTCTGCTTTTTGATCCCCTTTGAGACAGAGCTTTTAATAAGGGAGCGCCTGGGCAAGGCACTGCTTTGAGCCCATCCATTATGCATGAGTCCAGACGAGAGTTGTGGCGCAGCACTAAAAAGGAGGAATCATCTCACCAAGCAGAGGCAGAATCCAATCTAAGGTCCATTAGTCCACCGGCGATCCTATGCACAGAGAGGTGGGCCTTTATATGTTCCATATGGGGTCTCAAGGAAACCATTATGGAAATGAAAAAGGAACAAATAAAAGGTACAGATCACAGAATATAAAGGGACACAATCATTGGGTGCAGCTGCCCCCTGTGGGAGAATATTGCGATCAAAAGAAGTATTGGTTTAATGGACAGTTACAATGGTGTTTAAAATATACTGTTAGAAAATCCAGTTTTTCCTGTTCCATATTTCCGTTTTTTCTCTCAGTTGGAAATATTTACCCTCCACAGTATGATAGAAACTTTGAGGAGAACTAGTCTATTCTTTGTTATGATTCACTCCCTATTCGCCGGAATGAATGTGATATGTTATAGGCAAGTCCAGAAAGAAGAAAATAAATGGCCAGATGGAAACTCTCTGGTCCTGGTGGCCCTTACGGCTGGCACCACACGGCTCGCGCCATGTCACCGTCATAAAGGTGTCATAAACATAACAAGTGACCTTCCCTAGACTCGGTCCCAGGCATGAAGACACCTGCAGAAGGTTGAAGAAAAGAGGCGTGCTATTCGTCAGAAAAGAGGCGTGCTATTCATCAGAAAAGAGGAGTGCTATTCATCAGAACCTGCGCCCTAGCATAGCTCCATCACCGTGGAGACGCGTCCTCGCAAACAAATCTCCCAAATGCTAATTGGGGTAATTACACCCTCAGCGCCACGCCTTCGGTGACAGGGGGAACAGGTGTGGGTGTCGTGCATTACTCAAGAAACGCCCCCCCCCCCCCCCACGCCCCCCACCCCTTCACGACTGCCCTTGGCGTGGTGTAACCCCTCTCAATCTACCAGAGGTAAACAAGGTAGACAGGGCTGAGGTTCCTCTTCAGATGCAGACTTCATCCCCCCCCTCCCCCGCCCCCCCACCCCACCGGATTTAGTTTCCGCTGATAAGCTCAGCAATTCGGAAAAGTTGATCTATGCACCATCTGGATGAATTGAAATATACTGCTTTGCATGTGACAGTCATTGCTGTCCCTGTCTGGGCGATGCACTTGATGATTGTAGATGGTTCAGAGGGAAGCTGAAGGACGGCGAAGCACATTGACCGGACGCCACGCGGCGTCCCCGACCGCAGCGCTAATGAAAAGGGTCAGTGCTGTTCGTCGCTTTCCACGTTTGGAATCGCTCCCTATTCACTATATAGTGCACTATATGGGGCGTCAGCCATTTTGTTTGTAGTGTCCGAATTCTCCACAGAATTTTCGTTCCCTATATAGTCCACTATTTATTACCCACAATTCACCTTGATTTCCAAGGAACAGTGCATGTACCTTACATTTTCTCCGTTCCCTAGGTAGTTCACTACATGGTGAAGCCTATATAGGGAATAGGGAGTGAGGGAACGAGGGAGCGATTCCAAACACAGCTCTACAAACACGACGCTCTTCCTTGTTTCCTTCCTACGAGCAGCTTCCGGAATCGGCGCGGACAGAATTCGCGGGGCGGACGGAATCGCAGGCCGCGCTGTTAAAGTCGGCATCCAGAGGAGCGGACGACCAAACGGGAGAAGCGAATTGTGTTCATCCAGCTGAAAATCCCGCCCCGAGTCGTTACCATCTCCCTTCCCACTACGACGACGCTTTTCGATTCGTCGAGAATTTTAGGATACGTAAAATTCTCTCGTTTTAAAATGTCAGAGTTTGAGAGGCCAGTGGCAGAGGAGGGGGGTTTGACATCATCACGAGGACTCATTTATGTCAGACAGTGATTAGATTAATACTCATTAGAGACTATCTGTGTCTGCCTCCTTCCCGTCCCTTTAGGCAGCATGGCGAAGGGAACCGTGGCAATTAAAAACAGGAAGCTGTCATCTTCCATCACCGTGGCGTTGTGTTGGCCCCTGGGGAGACTTTCCGATCATTTTAGGCTTCTATCTTTACTAGTTCTCTCCCTCCCTCCCTCCCCACTCCGCCTTTCTCTGCCTGGCGGTGGTGCATGAACACACACACACACGCGCACGCGCACACACACACACACCAACAAGTTTGGAATGAGAAAATATAGATGTAGGATTTTGACTCATTACAGTGTTTCATTCAATCCCTTCTTCTCCAGCTTTTTTCTGTCCTCTTTGATTTCTCTCTCCCTCTCTGTCTCTCCCTCTTACTGTCTCCCTCTCTGTCCCTCTCTCTGTCTCTCCCTCTCTCTGTCTCTCCCTCTCTCTGTCTCCCTCTCTGTCCCTCTCTCTGTCTCTCCCTCTCTCTGTCTCTCCCTCTCACTGTCTCTCTCTCTGTCCCTCTCTCTGTCTCTCCCTCTCTCTGTCTCCCTCTCTGTCTCTCCCTCTCTCTCTCTCTGTCTCTCCCTCTCTCTGTCTCCCTCTCTCTCTCTCTTTGTCTCTCTCTCTCTCTCCCCCTCTCTCTCTCCCTCTCTCTGTCTCTCTCTCTCTGTCTCTCTCTCTCTGTCTCTCTCTCTCTCTCTCTCTGTCCCTCTCTCTCCCTCTCTCTGTCTCCCTCTCTGTGTCTCTCTCTCTCTCCCTCTCTCTCTCTCTGTCTCTCTCTCCCTCTCTCTCTCTGCCTCTCCCTCTCTCTGTGTGTCTCTCTCTCTCTCTCTCTGTCTCTCCCTGTCTCTCTCACTCTATCTCTCCCTCTCTCTGTATCACTCTATCTGTGTCTCTCTCTCTCCCTCTATCTCTCTCTCTATCCCTCCCTCTCTCTCCCTCTCTCTCTCCGTGTCTCTCTCCCTCTCTCTTTCTCTCTCTCACTCTCTCTCTCTCTTTTGACCAATTATTGCACCTCTTATCACCCAAAATGAATAGCTGTGAAGTGCTTGGTCTTGTGCAGTGCAAGCACATTGGCCACCTAATACACTATTTCATTGTCCATGTATACAATACCTGTATACATGTGCATTTTTACACCATAGATATTCTGAAGAACTTTGATGAACAGTAACGTCTCACCTTCCTGCGCCGTGTATAAATAGATCATCTAACAATGCATCTGTGTACATAATGATCTTCATTACACATTATTGTAGGAGCTACAGCAAAGCTTGTTAAAAAATAATGATTGCAATGGCCAAAATATATGGTAATTAGGGATACGGATACCGTCCCAAACCCCAACCATGTTTCAATGTTGTAATTGAGTTTTCTCAAAACCCTTTTTGCAATGATCATTAGAATAAAAGGAGTTAACATAACATGCCCATCTTCATAGTGAAAAGGAAAAAAAATAATAATAAAAAAGGACAAATTCTGAGTTCGTTGCTCATGAAGATACGGGGAAACTTTCTGCGAACCATTTGAGGGGGTTTTAATTACGCCTGCGTCGGCCTCGACACTCCCTACTTTAGAGAAAACCAAAACGTTGATCTCGTCCCGAAATAGGTCCCTCAGACTTTGGTGACAAAATGGCCGCCGCTCTCTCGCTCGTGTACATACTGTCTCTCTCGCTCGTGTACATAATGTCTCTCTCGCTCGTGTACATACTGTCTCTCTCGCTCGTTGTACATACTGTCTCTCTCGCTTGTGTACATACTGTCTCCCTCGCTCGTGTGCATACTGTCTCTCTCGCTCGTGTACATACTGTCTCTCTCTCGCTCGTGTACATATTGTCTCTCTCGCTCGTGTACATACTGTCTCTCTCACTCGTGTACATACTGTCTCTCTCGCCCGTGTACATACTGTCTCTCTCGCTCGTGTACATACTGTCTCTCTCTCGCTCGTGTACATACTGTCTCTCTCGCTCGTGTACATACTGTCTCTCTCGCTCCTGTACATACTGTCTCTCTCGCTCGTGTACATACCGTCTCTCTCGCCCGTGTACATACTGTCTCTCTCTCGCTCGTGTCCATACTGTCTCTCTCGCTCGTGTACATACTGTCTCTCTCGCTCGTGTACATACTGTCTCTCTCGCCCGTGTACATACTGTCTCTCTCTCGTTCGTGTACATACTGTCTCTCGCTCGTGTACATACTGTCTCTCTCGCCCGTGTACATACTGTCTCTCTCGCCCGTGTACATACTGTCTCTCTCTCGCTCTTGTACATACTGTCTCTCTCGCTCGTGTACATACTGTCTCTCTCTCGCTCGTGTACATACTGTCTCTCTCACCCGTGTACATACTGTCTCTCTCGCCCGTGTACATACTGTCTCTCTCGCTCGTGTACATACTGTCTCTCTCTCGCTCGTGTACATACTGTCTCTCTCGCCCGTGTACATACTGTCTCTCCCTCGCCCGTGTACATACTGTCTCTCTCTCGCTCGTGTACATACTGTTTCTCTCGCTCGTGTACATACTGTCTCTCTCGCCCGTGTACATACTGTCTCTCTCTCGCCCGTGTACATACTGTCTCTCTCTCGCTCGTGTACATACTGTCTCTCTTGCTCGTGTACATACTGTCTCTCTCGTTCGTGTACATACTGTCTCTCTCGTTCGTGTACATACTGTCTCTCTTGCTCGTGTACATACTGTCTCTCTCTCGCTCGTGTACATACTGTCTCTCTCTCGCCCGTGTACATACTGTCTCTCTCTCGCCCGTGTACATACTGTCTCTCTCGCTCGTGTACATACTGTCTCTCTCGCCCGTGTACATACTGTCTCTCCCGCCCGTGTACATACTGTCTCTCTCGCCCGTGTACATACTGTCTCTCTCGCTCGTGTACATACTGTCTCTCTCTCGCTCGTGTACATACTGTCTCTCTCTCGCTCGTGTACATACTGTCTCTCTCGCTCGTGTACATACTGTCTCTCTCGGGCTCTGTGAGTCAAAGTTACCCCCTCTGTCTCTCTCTCCCCTCCCTAATTAAAGAAGGTGCGATGTTGTGATTCGCCCTTTCGTTTCCTACCTCTCCTCCTCTCCTCCTCTCCTCCTCTCCTCCTCTGCTCCTCTCCTCCGCTCCTCCTCTCCTCTCTGCTCTCCGCCCCCCGTTGGATGACAGACCATCATGGCCGTCGTACCAGCCCATGACGCACGCTGTTCTCTAAACCTTCGGTGTGCTCCGACTCCGGCTCTGAGTGGTTTTGGGGTGTGTGTGTGTGTTTTGTGTGTGGGTGTGTGTGTGTGTGTGTGTGCATAGGGGGGGCTTCTAGAGCTAAAATAATAAACAGACAGTATTGTGGTGACGTTGCTCTTTTGTTAGCTGCTGGAGACGCCGGGTGGATTTTTACCACAACATGTTGCCCTTTAAAGGGAGAATGCCAACGAAAAAAAAAATCAAAAATTTCCCAAGTGTATTGAATTGCATTTAGTCTGCTCAACATTCACAGATCACCCTGACGTCCCGAGGAAAACATAGTAGCCATTGCATTGTCAGATAACTTCAATGTGTATAACATTAAAGGAGTAGTAAAGGGAAAATGCATGTCTTTGAAATTGAGAGTTTTACATGTTTTTTGAATGATTTTTCAAGGTGCCCACCCACATCCATTGTATGACCTAAACGGTGGTAGAGCAATTATCAGACTTTCTCAAAAGTGCTAGTTTTGTCAACGTTTTGATCTGAACCATTGTATATGATCATAAGTAACCTTAAAACAGGGCTAAACATGCATTTTCCCTTTACTACTCCTTTAATGTAGGCATAAATATCAACGTCTGCTAACAGAAGACAGCCACGGATCAGGTCCTGATGTTGTGGAACTGTGCTTGGTTCAGCCCAGGAAAGCAGACAACATTATATGTGACACATCATTTAGGGAAACGGAAGAAATGCATCCTTACGTCTCCGATGTAGACAAACAGAGGATACATGGGATGTTTGGGGAGCAGCTCGTTTGCTGTCGGGAAGGTTTGCAGGACCCTGACGCCTGTGTGGGCAGCCCCTGTGATCCAGATAACAAACAAGCTGCTCCTCTTCATCTACACGCTTCTCATCAGTATTCTCTGGTTCGTGTCGACGTTTCCATGACTTCAGCGCGCTTCCAGTACCCGGCAGGCTCTCTTCATCGCTCAGCGACAGCTCGCGTGGCTTTGGCGTTCGAATACTCTGAAGTTACAGCTGTACGAGACAAACCAAACGTCTAGATGTAGACTTGCTAGACGGTAGCTGCGTCTGTCTAAAGACGAACAGCGTCTGTGAGTTGCAGCTCCTGCTCTTGGCTTCGTCCCAACAAACCGTAAAGGTAGCTGCTTCTCTTCTCCGCTCACACAGCGGTCTGGCACATCATATAAGAATAGGATATGAAATAATCCCAACAACGCTGACTCTAAATTGATTGTACAATCATACTTTGGGTACAGTACGCTTTACAATGGTCATACAACGGCCATGAAACATATTCTTTGCGTACTGAAGCAGTGGCAGCCACGTGACCCATGGCTCATGCCGTGTACGAGTTCTGGACCGTAGAAAGCTGGGAATGTCGCCCTCCTCGAAATACAATTGAATACATGAAAAGACTTGGGATATTCTGGACACACACGCACGCATGCACACACACACACACCGTCCTAATCTTTGGCATCACGCTCCACTACCTGTCAAAAAGCTAGATCCGAAACCGTCACCCGCGCTCCAAACTGTGACATAACTGTGACAGAGCTCTACTAAGGGACCGTTATGGCCAACCGTGCAACTCGACTGTTGTGAATGCCGACACTGAAGGCAAATACTGTGGTGGAGAGGCAAAAATCACCTTTTGTTGTTTGTTGTTTAAACAACCCACAACTTGCTATGCGACAAACTGTTTGAAAGGCTCAACCAGGGTAAACGCAGGAGATGTTGTGATGATTAAATCCATGAAATGTTCACTGTCGGGCGGTTATTTGCTTGGTGTGACGGTGATGTTGGCGATGACTGAGGATCGGGTTTAGGTTTCCGAACAGGTTATAGAGCCTATTCTGTCTAAGTGGGAAATGTAACAGTGCAGTTTATAGCATTAGTTGATTTTGTTATTGTTGTTGCATGGCAAAGTGCTGTCATTAGTGCCTCGTGGATCGATGCGATCTTCACGCTATTTGAGGGGCGAATGGAGAAGTTCAAGCGAGGTGTCGAGGCAATTATGACCACTCTAAGAACACTTGTTAAACAAATACTCCTCATTTAAATATTCAATAAAATCCCTCTCAAAAGTGGGCTCTAAAAAAAAAAATCCAATTCCCCAGCAGATTTCAATGCATTATTGAAGGAGACTTCTCACGAAAAAAGAAATCTCACTCAGAGTGAAGAAAAAAAAGCTACATTACATTAAATAAAAAGGTGACGGCCATTTCCAAACATGTGGTCTTGCCTTTGAGCACAGTGGAGCCGGAGCCTGGATGTTTCATCAAAGCGTAAATGTGCTTTTCTGGGTCTCACTTCATTTGTAGCTGGCAGTCTTAGGCACCTTGAGTCACTGCCAGCGATTCCCCCTTCAAAGAATGAATTAGGTTTAAAGGCAGACGGGCTCAGGCCTTGTCAATACTAATTAGCCTTGGACTCTGGCCTCGGGTTAAGACCTGGCCGGCTCTCCTGTCAAGCTCAATACCACACTAACACATCCCTGCCTCCGCTCCCCCTCCAGGGGAACAAGGCTGATTTTAAAAAGGAGAGTGGTCAGTCCAGTCCGGCACAGAAGCTAAAGAACTACCCCAGGGTACCTACAGTACACAACACAACCAACAGCCTAGTTAAGATCGACTGTACATAACACAGCCAACAGCTAAGATCTACTGTATATAACAGTCAACAGCTAAGATCTACTGTACACAACACAGCCTACAGCTAAGATCTACTGTACATAACACAGCCAACAGCTAAGATCTACTGTATATAACACAGCCAACAGCTAAGATCTACTGTATATAACAGTCAACAGCTAAGATCTCCTGTACATAACACAACCAACAGCCTAGTTAAGATCTACTGTACATAATACAGTCAAAAGCTAAGATCGACTGTACACAACACAGCCAACAGCCTAGTTAAGATCTACTGTACATAACACAGCCAACAGCTAAGATCTACTGTATATAACAGTCAACAGCTAAGATCTACTGTACAAAACACAGCCAACAGCTAAGATCTACTGTACATAATACAGCCAACAGCTAAGATCTACTGTACATAATACAGCCAACAGCTAAGATCTACTGTACAAAATACAGCCAACAGCCTAGTTAAGATCTACTGTACATAATACAGTCAAAAGCCTATTTAATTCCACCATTACTGGCCCCATTCTTGACCCATGGTGAGATTGAGCAAGGCAAGATTTGTACTCAAAGCTACAACCTATGTTGTACATTGTACATTTTGAATTTTGGCTCAAGATGTCCAGTTATTCTTTTCTCTATCAGACGTGGGGGTGCTTTTATAAATATGATTTCTTGTTCTGGTGTAATAGCATACCTCATGGCTTTACTGATAGTATGTCAAACTGTATAACATTGGAATCCCGGGCACGCACTTTTAAAACCTTTTTCAGGAATGTAATTTAATTGAGGTTGCTCTTCATAGAGGGTCGTCGTGCCGGTCAGGTACGTGGCATGAGCTATGCAGAAGAACTTTAGAGGACAGAGGGTTGACTGGACTGGACTTATCAATCAATCAATCAAAGCTTTATTTGTATAGCGCATTTCATACACAGAGGCAACACAATGCGCTTTACAGAGAACAAGGGAGGTGGGCATACGACCCACTCTACATATTCCAGAGGGAAGCAAAAAAACAGTATCACCCAGGGGCCAGATGAGTGAGGGGTGAGAGGTTCGATGCCCTGTAGTTTAGAAGCTGTTCTGCTCTCAATGCAAAACTGACAATTTCAATATTTTCATTAGTGGCCATTTCACAATGGAACTGCTGGCACGGTTTGAACACTAAGGCTCTGAGAACATCAAATCAAATCAATTCAATTTGCTTTATTAGCGTGACAAATTGTTCATCTGTGTTGCCAAAGATTGTGGTACATTAAAATGTACAGTGTGTAGTAAAATAAATAAATAATAGAAATAACAATAAGCAATAGTGATTAACAGTAAAGATAAAATCATCCCAGATGGATGTTTCTCCTCCCTCTACCAGCTTTTCTCCTGGTGGGATGAGACCGTCTGGGAACTACTGTGGATGAGACCGTCTGGGAACTACTGTGGATGAGACCGCCTGGGAACTATTGTGGATGAGATCGCCTAGGAACTACTGTGGATGAGATCGCCTAGGAACTACTGTGGATGAGATCGCCTGGGAACTACTGTAGATGAGACCGCCTAGGAACTACTGTGGATGAGATCGCCTAGGAACTACTGTGGATGAGACCGCCTGGGAACTATTGTGGATGAGATCGCCTAGGAACTACTGTGGATGAGACCGCCTGGGAACTATTGTGGATGAGATCGCCTAGGAACTACTGTGGATGAGATCGCCTAGGAACTACTGTGGATGAGACTGCCTGGGGACTACTGTGGATGAGATCGCCTGGGAACTATTGTGGATGAGATCGTCTGGGAACTATTGTGGCTTGTACTGAGGTTGTAGTTAAACGAGCCTCTTGGCATCTAACGATTCAAGATTCAAGATCTGTTTATTAGCCATGAATATGGTTCACACTGTTACGACGGTCACACTTTACAATAAGGGTCACAAAAAACATTAGTTAACTGTTAACTAATGCTTATTTAGGGTTAGGTTAGGTTACTAATGTTAATGAATACCTTAGTTAAGGTTAGGGTTAGGGTTAGGTGAGTTAACCTTAGTGAACATAAATAACATTAGTAAATGGTTAATAGAGACATTAGTTAACTGTTACTTAATGCTTAATAATGCATTAACTAATGCTTATTAATGTACCCTTATTGTAAAGTGTTACCGTTACGACCAGCGCATGTCGCAACACAATGAGGGAGACCAACGCAAAGTTAAATGCAATAATAAGAATTTATTAACCAAAGCAAAATAAATAAGGTAAGTGCTCAAAAAAGATAAGCGCAACAGATATAAGTAGGCTGGCATCGAAACACCAACAAAAGGAGAGAGAGAGAGAGAGAGAGAGAGAGAGCTGTGATCAGCTGCTTTGTATAGGGCTGGGTGGCAGGTCTCCCCAATTAAGGTCAGGGGCAGAAGCCCACAGGTGCTTCCGGTCAGCCAATTACTCCCAGGCCGGACCTAGCCTAAAGTAAAGTAAAGTCAGTGAAGCAACACATAAACATAAATAAAGCATACTGACATCCAAGCAAACACACAACGTCAGGGAGACATTCAGATCATGTCTTAATAACGTCCGTCTGTCCAGAACCCCATTTGTACGTCTGCTGGACCCCTCAATATTCAAACGTCTAGTTTGGACCCCTTTAAGACGTCTGTGGACGTGCAGAACAGGTTCAAAATCTGAACGTCTAAAATAAACTTTCATTCTGGCTCCTAATTGGATGTCTTTGGACGTCCGAAAAAGACATCTAAAAGACGTTTTTTAGACGTGTCTTTGCTCAGTGGGATGTAACACACACATACTAGGAATGTGACTAGGGTTAAGGTAACGCTGTTGCAAACGACATAGGACAGGGTGCAGGACAGGACAGCACAGTGCAAAGACACAATAGTGCAAAATAGTACAAAAAAAGTGCAAATACAAAATACAAAAAAACCCACACAAAAAACAGTGCAAATACAAAATACAACAAAAAAACAAAAAACTGTGCAGATACAAAATACAAAAAAAAAGCAAAGCAAGCAAAATACAGTGCAATGTGTAAATTACATTATACGAAAAAAAGGTGGAGGCACAAATGCAATATACATACTATAAACAGTACATAATTGAGTGTGGTGAGTGTATGTACTGTACAGTGAGTGTGCAGAGTGTGTAGTGTAGTGTGGTGGATGAGCAGTGTTATGTACAGTGTGTGCTTAGTGTGTGTACCGTATGTGGAACAGTCAAAGGTTGTGTGAAAGTGCTGGGGGGGACACAAGCCTCGTTAATGAGTGGGATGGCCGTGGGAAATACGCTGTTTTTGTGGCGTGTCGACCCTGATCCCGATGGCCCTCAGTGTCCTGCCAGAGGGGAGCGGGTCAAAGAGACCGTGACCAGGATGGGAGTGGACAGCCATGATCTTATTGGTCCGTTTTAGGGTCCTGGAGGCGTGCAGGTCCTGTAGGGATGACAGTCGGTCACCCTCTCAGTAGAGCGGATGATGCGCTGCAGTCTGACCTCGTCCCTGTCTGTTGAGGCTGAGAACCAGATGGCGATGGAGGAGGTGAGGATGGACTCGATAGATGTGTAGAAGAGTACCTTATAGTTATTTGTACAGCGCATTTCATACACAGAGGTAACACAATGCGCTTTACAGAGAACAAGAGAGGTGGGCATACGACCCACCCCTACATATTCCAGAGGGAAGCAAAAAAACAGTAATCACCCGAGGGCCAGATAAGTGAGCTGTAAAAATTCTTCCCTGACCCCTCTCAACGAGGCGATCGAGCAAGCTCCTGGAGTATGTTTGTCCAATGTTCCAGGTTACTGACTGAATGTTCTTACTGTCCAATGTTTCATGTTGCTGACTGAATATCAATATGTGCACATGCTGCATTTTTTCCTCAAACTTTTGTGCTGATTTGACACTGAATTTGAGACATTCTGTAGCAGTGCTGGACAGCAGGCTACAAAGATACCTTGTTCACGGAGGTCGACATCGACTGATCCCTCTCAGAATTACATGATATCATGTCACCTTCCAGGTTAAAACTGTAGAAATTGAATGCAGAAAAGTATTTTTAAAGTGTTTAAAGATGTTTAAAGTGTATTTAAAGCATCAAAGAGCTGTGAACCGTGTCAGTGCAAAGGCAGAATTAACAGTTCTGGTGATCATTTGAATTACCTGTCTTTTCAGACTTTTCACAACTCTTATTTTTTCACTTTAAAACATTTAATACCATTTTTGTATAAAATAATGGATCTGTATCACCTCTCTGGCGTGTGTCCACAGGGCTTGTGGAGACCCTCTCCTAACCAGACTGAACTAGGGGATGAACCTACGAAAGGTCCTCTCTCTCAAGCCGGTCTCTCTCCTCTCTCCAGGCTATCACCATTTCTCCTCCATCTCTCCTCTCTCCTCATTTTTCTTCCTCAGTTTTCCCTCTCAAATGCTGCCAAGCTGTGTTTGCCTCTGTAATTAGGGAGGCAGAGTGCACTTTCATGACTCCATTACAAAAACAGCAAACGGTCCAGCGGTTTATTGATAACACATTACACTCCTCCTCCCGCGGTCTCGTATGGAGACGCACAAACCACTGAGCCTGGAGCACTTCAGGTGGACCCCCCAACCACCCCTCACCCCCCCTCCCCCTTCCAGAGTCGACATTATCCAGATTAAATGTCATTATGCTATAATGACTCCATCTCCAACTCCTTCCCACCAACCAGCCAGACACAGAAAGTCTCAAAAACATCAAAAACGCGCTCGGCCCAGCTGTGCCTAGTGAAATATATTTCGGAAAAAGAACATAGCTGTGCCACGCTCTGTCAAATGGAGAAAATACCCAATCATTGGAGAGAGAGAGTGTAATTTCACACCGTGCCGTGCGGCTAGATATTTAAATATGTTGTTGAGGGTCCAATCGGGTCTCTCAGGGAGAGCGTGATATTTAAAAGTGACACGGATGACCCTCCACATTTGCAAAGTGTCATCATGCATCAATCAGTGAGGTGTATATCAAAGCTCGTCCTAATGGTGTGTGCTTTGGGATTTATATTTCCAATTAAATCCGCAAATTATATGATTATCTGCTGCGCTGTGCCAGGGCCCATTTTGGAAATGGCTTGCGCCGTTCGTTTTGTTTTGCCTTCCAAAGATAATAGTGCCAATGGTGATTGTGTGGAGAGAATATTAATGTTTCTCTGTCTCTCTCTCACCCAAACACACACAGAGGCCTGTACGCACACATAATACCCAAGTACACACAGACACACTCCAAACACACCCACACACACACATGCATGGACATTAAATGCTGCCCCATTTTTGACAATTCCCAGTGCAGCGAGACAGATCCTAAATCAGGTCTTATCTGTTGAGATCCAGCACCTGTCCCTGACGTTAATTGCCTGGGAAAATGATATCGGCATAAGGCCTGATCTGTGGGCATGACTGATAACGCAACGCGTCGATCCGTCAGACGGACAGTGGTGAGGCCAGGGCCCTCCCTGCTGACCCAACAGCGTCTACAAGCGCACCCCCTCCCCCCAAACACACACACCCACACCCACACACACACACACACGCGCACATCCTCAACGGGGGTAAATTATTGATTTTCAACATGACAGCTATCGGAGAGACGGAGCAGGGCACGGACTGCAGAGCTGCGGGAATAGAGGGAAGTATTTGCCGTTTCTTTGCTGCGCTCGACTGCCGAGACCATTTTCCGTCAGTAACTTCCTCTCTTGCCAGAATGACAAGCGAGCAGAGCCTAACAATGGCTAAGAGGGAGGAGAGAGATGCAGCAGGGGGGAAATAAGTGGGAAGCTCTACAGGAGAGAGCAGAGGGAACCCATCGCCATTCCAGAGTGATAGCTCTGGACAAAATGACCCCCATTCCAGAGTGATAGCTCTGGACAAAATGACCCCCATTCCAGAGTGATAGCTCTGGACAAAATGACCCCCATTCCAGAGTGATAGCTCTGGACAAAATGACCCCCATTCCAGAGTGATAGCTCTGGACAAAATGACCCCCCGCCCCGCCCCGCCCCGCCCCACCGAGCTTTAACTACAAGCCACTTTGTAATAGTTTCACTAAATAGTCAACTATTATGAACCGCTAGAAAACATGTTGTTCTGGATTAGCTGGATTCGGATGTAGTAGGACATCCTGGTATTTTTGCCATACTGCATGTGGCATACTATGTATTGGGACATACTCCATCCTGTTTTGGCATACTGTACTATAGTATCTTCTTCTTCTTCTTCATATTCTTCTTCTTCTTCTTCTTCTCCTTCTTCTCCTTCTTCTTCTTCTTCTTCTTCTTCTTCTTCTTCTTCTTCTATAGTATGGGAGTATGTGATTCAGAACACAGCCCAGCTGTGGACGAATGGCACTTCATGGACTGGGATGGATGTGGTAAAATTTAAAGGCGCAATGTTATGACAAGGTATGTCCCAATTGTAGCCTATGCGTACTGCATGCAAAGTACATACTTTCCAGGTGTCGCTGTAGTACTTACTGGTAGTAAAAAGTAGAAGTATGCAATTCGGAACGCAGCCAGAGAAATATTTGGAAGAGTGAGAAGGAAAGAGAGAGCGGAAAAAGCGAGTAAAAACATCCTTCTTGTCGGCTGTTTGCCTACGACTCCCCAGGCGGCCATTTTCTCTCCTAATATTTTATCATAAATAAAATGCTGGCGGAGTTCACTTAGTTTCTTCTCCCTACAACTCTTCCCCCACTTCTCACACAGTGTAAAGAGAGGAACGGTTGAATAGCCGCTCTGTTTTTGACATGCTTCACAGAGATGATCCAGGAGTGAGGGATATTGAAAGGCTACGCTCTTCTTAGTACCAGAAGGGCACCACAACAGTTTGCAAACCATTTCACGAGTCTTGTGTTGACTTACCATTTATTAAAAAGGGGGGGGGGGGGGATTTCTGTATATGTGAGAGACTGAATGATAGATGAAGAATAAAGAACAGCTTGCCTCTATACTCATGATGACAGAGCCCGCAGCGCTAATACACATTTCAATATCCCACATCCCTGCATGCAACAGAAGTCAAGACTGTAATTTCTGACGCGTATGGATTGCATAACAACATGTGGCTAATCCCCGACCTACAGGCGTATGAGCAGATCTTCTCTAATTAGATTTATTTGCTCCTATCACGGCGTTCGTCTGTACCCTTGGCATTCTGTGCCGTGCTGGAAGATGTCATTAAAATTCTCCCTTTAAGAGTGGTGGATGTATTCTTGCTCATTTCTGTGGACGCGAAGAGGCGGAAGATGTTGGGGAACATCAAGGCTTATCGCTGTTGATTTTATGCACTCAGGAAGTGAAAAGCAAGCCAGTTTTGGACCCTCACTGTCTGTAAAACCGTGCATCCGCTACGTCTAAAGCTCTAGGAGTCTGAACGGGTTTGGAGGAGAAACCGCTAGCGTTGATCCTACAAACGTTTATCCTACGTGCTAATGTTCTCTTTACTCTCAATTTAAATCCCAGGTAAGGGGTCTGGTATCTCTACCCAGATAGCAAGCGGATCTGGGCCATATATGGGCCAGAACTAAGCCACAAGGGCCAGATCTGGCCTGCATATGGCCCAGATCCGCTTGCTATCTGGGTATATGGGTTCTACATCTGATTTGCTCCTGAGGAACACATCTCTTACCAATGATGATCTAATCATGGTCTCAAATTTGAGAAGATAAACGTGAGGGTGTCAGTCCCAGAACTGGAAGTCGGAATATAAGAGTATGTATCTCTTAATGAGATCTACAGATGGTCAACCTATCAGCTGTAACCCTGTTGATGTGCAAACACTGCTTATAGTTAAGGTGCGGATTGTCAGTTTGTTGATAGTTTCATCTACAGACCATCTATTTAAAGAAAGTGTAACTTCCTTCAGCACATCTGTGTGCGGTACAGTGAGAGGGAACATTGTGTCGTCTCTCCCAGCTGATCTCAGACCTGTTCAGAGCAAGGGAGGAATCAGATACTGAGAAATGATAAAGCGATGGGGAGCAGCTAGGGGGGATGAAGTCGGGAGAGACCAGTGAAGCCTTGATAGCTTCAATTTTATGGTTAGAGGAATTTAGAAATTCATCACAGTTGTGCCAGCGATCGCAGCAAAACAGACTCTCCGACTGTAATCGGCTGTTGGGGTTCTGGGTCGCGGTACGGGAGCGGAGAAGAAAGAATTACAGAGGCCTCCTTGCTCGTTCTGTGCGATGCAGTCAGTAATGCGTTGAGGGGAAGGAGAAAATAAGCACATTTACGGTGGCAAATTTCACACGTTCGGCTTCTGAGTGAAGGATTAGAATCTGGAGATGAACTCACCGGATTAGCGCACTTTCACGCCTTGCTTTTTTTCATATTAATCTGTTTGGGGCCGCGGTGAATCAGTGGTGTGTGTGTGGGTGTGTGGGTGGGTGCGGGGTGGTGGGTGCGGGTTGGGTTGGTTGGGGGGGGGGGGTGGGTTGATCACCTCACTCAAAAACAGGGCCCAAGTGGGCGGGCGAGTCCCCTAGATTCCATCACGATTTCCCCCGCGATACGAAAAAACCCGATTAAGTATTCGCGGACCGCGGCGTTGAACTGTCCTCGTCTTCTTCCTCCGATAAGTACCCAGATAGCAAGCGGATCAGGTCCATATACAGGCCAGATCTGGCCCTTGTGGCTTAGTTCCGGCCCATATATGGCCCAGAATCATAACACATCCGCTTGCTATCTGGGTAGACCCGTGTTATTACCGTCAAACCTATTGTAACATCCTGGTCAGCGGCGCATGTGTTTTGCGGTAGTAGGGCGACTAGTCAGGATGCCTGAAAGGCGCTCGGTGTCCCTGGCGTGTACGAGGTGTATGAGCCTGTGAGGATAATTGTTTACCGAAGAGTAAACATCGTCTCACAGGAAACACGCAGATGAGAATGTCATCCAAGTATCTCCGTGCTCCCCTCTCTCTCTCTCTCTCGCTCCCCCCATCTCTCTCACTCAATCTCGCCCTGTCTGCCTCCGATGCCCTCGCCTCTCCCCATCTCCAGCGTCTCCATGGGGATCTAGTGTCTAATTAAAGATGTCCTCCAGCTAGTTGCTGTCCACTTAACACTGTCAATTAGTAACCGGAGCCCTTTCTGTTGTGGATGTGTGGGTTTTTGTCTCCTTGTTGACGGGCTGGTCTCTAAATTTGGACATGTGTTTGTTAAGAGATGTGACAGAGTTAGAACATGTGTGTACTGGTATGCATGTTTGTGTGTGTGTGTGTGTGTGTGTTTGTGAGAGAGAGAGAGAGAGAGAGAGAGAGAGAAAGAGAGAGAGAGAGACTGGGTGGGAGAGAGAGAGAGAGAGAGAGAGAGAGAGAGACTGGGTGGGAGAGTGAGAGAAAGAGAGAGAGAAAGAGAGAGAGAGGGAGAGAGAGAGGGGAGAGAGAGAGAGGGAGAGAGAGAGAGAGGGGGGGAGAGAGAGAGAGAGGGAGAGAGAGAGACAGAGAAATCCAACAGGACAGAAAAAAAGCTGGAGAAGAAGGTATTGAGTGAAGAAGAGAGAGGGAGAGGGAGAGAGAGAAGAGAGAGAGATAGAAAATGAAAGAGGTTGTCATTTGAGAATACTAATGGCGTGGTATGAGTTGCAATCTGTGTATGTGTGTATCGGTACGTCTGCGTTTGTGTCTTTTTGGCAATGGCGCTTCTCTTAGCGAGGGGATTGGGGGATCATTCACCGCACCACAGATCTCAGGGTCTCATTTTACTAATAACACACACACACACACAAATCATTTATAATCCAGATGCCATGTAGCTGCAACCAACAGGCGTCTTTACACGGCCTGCTTCGTTAAGTCGGAGCAAATGAGCGTCTTCACGCTCCGATCGCTCCCCAGTGCATTAGATCCCTCCCACGATGGCGCAGAGGGATCAGGTCTCTCCACGCTGTATCTCTCATAACATTTACACACTATTATCACTGTTTTGTTTTTAAAATACTACTAGATGTGTTTATTTAATTGCGATTTTAAAAAGGCGCATATCTATTCAATCTGACTCCAGACTGAATATCTCATAACATTTTCCGACTATTATCAGTGTTTTGTTTTTCAAATACTACAAGACGTGTTTATTTAATTGCGATTTAAAAAGTTGCATATCTATTCAATCTGACTCCAGACTGAATATCTCATACCATTTACCGACTATTATCAGTGTTTTGTTTTTCAAATACTACAAGACGTGTTTATTTAATTGCGATTTAAAAAGTTGCGTATCTATTCAATCTGACCCCCACTCGTGAGAGATTCGAGTCGTGTTCCTTTGTCAACGTTTCACTTTCCAACCTCCTGTGTTCAGAAATCCCTCCAAGCGATCCAGTAGTCACTCAGAAGCGCCCGACGGACCAGCTCTTCTGGCAGAGGTGCATATTTACACGCCACACGCAAGTTGCCATGGGAGACCTACGTGTCAGCCGAACGCCCCCCCCAACGCTACTGTGTCTAATTAACGCTCTCTACCTGTGGTGAGACACCTGTCCCCCAACACGTAGAGGCACACACATGGGGGCGGTTGTTAGTCAGCAGACCTGTTATCTCGAGTGCATTTTTAGAAAATCGCTGTTCTGCTGTTACAATAACAAGATGGAGCAGGTGTTGGAACATGGGTGCATGACTGTGCACCAGAGACCGACGAGGAAGTGTTGTAAGAAACCGTTTTTAAAAGGGTTCTTGTTGAGGGGCTTCATGGTAGAACTTTTTATATTCTGATGAAATCAACAAACCTATGCAGGTGTCAAGGAAAAATGGCGTTCACAAGATCTGTTTACTGTACAGCCACCTACACTGCACTTTTATTTATCAGACTTGTGTACACATCATGATTATATTCCCGTGTGAATGTGTGTCGAGCTGTGAAAGAAAATTACAGCCCAGATAGCAAGCGGATGTGTAATGATACTGGGCCATATATGGGCCAGAACTAAGCCACAAGGGCCAGATCTGGCCTGTATATGGCCCAGATCCGGAGGACATTTACATTGATATATTTCTGACCGAGACAGTTGGTGTCAATGATGCCCGCTGTGTGTGTGTGTGTGTGTGTGTGTGTGTGTGTGTGTGTGTGTGTGTGTGTGTGTGTGTGAGTCACAGCGCATGTGGTGTGTGTGTCCTTCTCCGTGCTCCGCGGTCATGCAGCTTTGCTCTGACCCCGATGACCTGATGTCCCTGGCGTTCGTCCAGACAGCTGCCGCTCTCACCCCTATCTCTCTCTCCGCTCTCTGGCCCACCTCGTTTGGTCTCACTCCACACCCCCGAGCCTGGATCACTCACGAGGAGATGGCCGTGATCAAAACACTCTAAAATGTCCGCCTTTCCTGAAGTCTTCCCTCCTGTGACAAAAACAAATTAAACTCTAGTGAAGTAAGAACAGGACAGTCTAGGTTCTCAATCTTTTAGTTTTGGCCTCAAACATTTCATATTAGTTGGAGAATGGAAAAATAAATGAGAAAAATAGTCTAGGGGCCTTATTTTGCTGGTGCAGAGAAATAAGCAAAACAATGCTTAATAGGGGCAAGCAATAATAAACAATAACTTTATCTCAAAGAACAATGTCAACAATAAAACATTTGACACGTAAATATGAACACTATCACTGATATTTCTGACTATTTTCTTTTTGTGAGGCTATTTGCTCATTGCTTTGACTAGAACATCATTCTTAAGCCCGTAAATGAGGTTTAGGTTTAGGGTACCACAGACTGAGCCTGAAGCATCCTCTCCTCCATTCTGTCATTCTGGGCCATATATGGGCCGGAACTAAGCCACAAGGGCCAGATCTGGCCTGTATATGGCCCAGATCCGCTTGCTATCTGGGATGGGGTTAAAAGGTCATGAAAACATTCATTCAGTACTGTATTAGACCGAAACTCATTAATGTATCTATCCATCATCTATTTAACTGGGATGGTGTGCACCACTGGCATAGACTAAAGGCTTTTTCACTGTCAAACGAGTAAATAAATACAGTGGTGTTTATTTACAGTCCTGGTGTATGAGTTATGTAAAGGTGTGGTGGTGATGAACTGATAAATTAGGCCGACATCTTGTGCGACACCTGATAATCACTTAGCTAATGCGCTGCGGTCTTATATTAGCCTGTAAAGAGAAGCCTTGGAAGAAGCCTTGACTCCCTGGCGCTTCCCTAATCCCCGGCACGTCCTCGCTCCCCCGGACCGCCGCAGATTACGAGCGACAGCCCGGCGCCGGAGCAGGTCCGGATCCTTCCCGCGCCAGCGCCGGACCAGGATGAATCATTTAAAGCACCGGTGTGCTGCGTTTTCTGGACTATTAGCTACACAAGCAGCATTAGGCAGATGACTCTCTGAATCTCTCACCGTGGAGCCATAGGCACCTGACGAGTGTGTGTGTGTGTGTGTGTGTGGGGGGGGGGGGGGGGCGGCGGGACCACCGGGTCAAAGCCGCCACCGGGGGTGTGAAGGGCCGTCCTCACGCTAATAACACGATAGGATCCTGATAAGAGACCCGCAGATATCCTCATAAGAGACCCTCAAAAACACGCAAATAAAAATGCATTCATTCATTCATTCATTCATTCATTCTCATTCATTCATATTCATTCATTCATTCTCATTCATTCATTCTCATTCATTCATTCTCATTCATTCATTCATTCTCATTCATTCATTCTCATTCATTCATTCTCATTCATTCATTCATTCATTCATTCATTCATTCATTCTCATTCATTCATTCATTCATGGCGTTTACAGTCGAGGGCTATGCTGTACAACCGTTTGATAATGGTTTAATCAAGTATGAAGGATATAACAAGTGCTGATGTATGATGTGGATCCTGTGTCTAGAGAACAGCTGTGATGGCGGCGCCACCTTCATTCTCCTGAGGTCATTGCATAAGACGCCTACGCTTGGATGGAAATAGGTTTTTAACTAAGGTCAACGTAATGGGCTGCTTATGCAACGCTATGACTGTATACCCTTTTTAGATATTATGTGCCAGTCGTCCTCATAGGCTGCCATGCTTTGCCCTCTCTCTCTCTCTCTCTCTCTCTCTCTCTTTCTCTCTCTCTCTCTCTCTTTCTCTCTCTCTCTCTCTCTCTCTTTCTCTCTTTCTCTCTCTCTTTCTCTCTCTCTCTTTCTCTCTCTCTCTTCCTCTCTCTCTCCTCCACCCTGTCTGCATCCCTTCCTTTCTGAAAGCTTGTTTAGCGTGGGCGGTGGTGGTGGGGGGGGGGGGTGTGCGTACTCGAGGCGTGGCGTTGCGGGGGTGTGGGGGGGCGGGGGTGGGCGGGCAGTTACCCGTGGGACTTGCCTCTCAGAGTAATTGAAAAATGTGACCTGGAAAATGTTTGTCCAGCGGAGCATGAAAGTTACCTCCACGGCGGTGAGGGCGGGCGCCGGGAGGCGGCGGCAGCGATGGGTTACCTCAGAGCCAGGCTCACCTGGACCCAGGCGCTCGGGGGAGAGCCCTCTGAGCCCGGAGATCGACTTAAGAGACACTTTATCCCCTGAGGAATGGCGGCTTATGCATTATTCACAAGCGCTAAATAACCTCAGATTGGCTGTGAAAGCGGGAAAAACCCGCCTCGGAATCATCCTCGAGGGAACGGGACTTGGGGGTCGACCTCTGCAAGGGCATTTTGATGTGAGGGACTGTGTGTGTGTGTGTGTGTGTGTGTGTGTGGGGGGGGGGGGGGGGGGGGGGGGGGAAATGTGTCAAGGCTAGGAGGTCTTTGGGGTCTTTGAATCTTGATAGAAAAGCGAACGGAACAGAAAAGCATCGGGGGACAAAAAAACTACAAACTCCAAGAGAACTACATACATGTTCCTATGGAACTTAGTCGAACTTTTCTTTATACTTTGTAGTCCTTCACTTAGCCATGTCCCTGAGAAGAGGAGGGGGGAGGGAGGGGTGGGAGGAACAGCCACAGTGTGAACCATCAGCAGATCTGACTGTAATTAAGGTCCATGAAAGACTGCAATCAAAGAATCACCGCGATCCAGCACACCCAAGGTCCTCTGGGTCATTTTCATTATCCGCAATAATTATTTCAACTAATCTAATTACCAAAAGAGAGCTTTTCCAAGTTTTTATTAAAAAAAGACAAAGCAATGTCATACACTTGATATTTCGCCATCGCTCGTGAAGGGGGCACACGCTACGTTTGAACGTGTTGGTGAGAGTGCGTTTGGCTGTATGATGTAGGCCTATGATACATACATAAAATACTATATACTGTATCTTAAATGGCAATCCGTTTCAAAGCAATGTCTTGTAAGCATAGAACTTCCTGTGAGGTGCAACATGAGTGTGTACTGCATCTGAGTCTGCGCGCCCACTCAAGCGAGTGGAATTGCAAAGAGAAATCAACAGAGACAGTAGTGCTTGTGTGTGTGTGTGTGTGTGTGTGTGTGTGTGTGTGTGTGTGTGTGTGTGTGTGTGTGTGTGTGTGTGCGTGTGTGTGTGTGCGTGCATGCATGCGTGCGTGTCGGTGCACGCATCATGCGACTTTGAGCGTTTGAATGTTTGCAGTATTTCTGGTGTGCACCAGATGCCAATTGGCGAGTGTCTTTATTCCCAATCTCACGCCCCGGTGGTCGAGCCCAGAGAACTGATGAATTGGATGCTCTCCCCTCGCTCTCTTCTCTCTCCCTCTTTATCCCCCCCCCACCTACTCCTCCCCCTCTCTTTCTCTCTCTCCGTTCCTCACTCTTGATCGCTGTGGATGCCCTCTCTCTCTCCGCTCACTACAAGGCATATACTTCTTCTGCATCATGAATATTTAGAAAGAACTTCTTGTACCAGCGCTTCATTCACCCCAGGAGGCCTAGCTGGCGTCGGATTCCAAGGGCACGCTGGCGAGCTTCTCGTGGAGGATTCTGAAGCGGAGCGACCGAGCGGCCCTAACCAGCGCATACTCTTGTGAAGACGTTAGCGATGCGTCTTGGAAAGAGACGCAAGAGAGATGTTTGATACGCAGCATGTACATGTAGCTAGCATACTAATGTGGGAGTATGAGACTTTAGATTAGCCGACATGGGAAGCAAAGTGTGTGGGTCGAAAGCCTTTTAAGTTGACGGTTACTTATAATGGAAAGTCAAAAGTTGAAGGCCGAAGTTTGTTTGTTTTGCTTTGGCGACTACCTCAGTCGGGATCCGAATTGATGAAGTCTCGTACTCCATCGCCGGTGTTGAACACAACGCAATCAATCCAATCAACTTCTCAAAGGCATCAGTACCGTCAGCCAACCTATATTTCCACCCCGATGTCAATCTTGAGATGTGATACTATCTGCTCTAGTTAAACACCACCACCGCTAGATTACCTCCTACCCAGAAGCACTCCCTGGAAGGTCAGTGATGTCACAAATACCATTAAGAGACTACACACAAATGACTCCTGGCCTGGGTTGATTAGAAGCCATTTTGTAGACTCACAACTCATTGGTTTCTATATATAGAACCTGATAAGGTTACATATTATTTATACATAAGGTCATATATACTGTATGCACACTACTGCGGTTGTTTGGCTGTGCAAGGGTATTTGATGTTCTGTTCCTTATGAAGCGTTTGAGACCGTAAGATAGATCGGCAAAGTTAAAACAAAGGGAACGCTAGAGTTCCTGTTCTCATCTGTTATGCACAGGAAGTAGCCACATTAGTATTTAAATACATTCCTTAAAGGGGTGAGGAGTGAATTCAAGCTAGCCTCTGTTCCAGTGTGTAGCGCAGACTGTACCAGGGTCTAGTGCTCATCAAGTCGCGCAGGCACCGAGGTGAATCATTTCTCCCCACTTTAAGAACCCATCTTCCATCTCTAGCAATCAGCGCTCTGATTGGTCTGCGTCTGACTTTGACTCGCTCTTGAAGGTGAGTGTGCAGTGTTAGTTCCAGCCTCCTAGAGTAGAAGGGCAAAGTCATCCATTAATTACTGTATATCTCTACACGTCGATCGTATGCAAGACAATTCCTCAGTGCGTCTCCCGTATGCATACTGTAATGCTTGGGAGCAGTCACTGGAGTTACACATGATTGCACTAAGTACACTAATGTACTAAGTACACTTTAAAAAGTTGTGTAGATTTTTTTTGTTTATCAAAGCTGGATCATAAGCTTATTGAAAGGCAGTAATGGTCACGCATGCTCTGGTCAGCTTTTAACAGTTTTTTTATTTTATTTTAAGAAAAACGCTTAAGGGCCCAGTAACAGGAATAAGCTAATTAGATAGGAACTAAGAGGGGCGCTTTGCAGCAGTCTTTAATGAGCACATTTGCATCTGAAATTCATTAAGTTGATGTATGCGTGCTAGAATTATAGAGCAATCCACATGAACTGGGTGTGCCTCAGGAATTGACAAACTTGTGCTGCCCACACCTTGATTTAGGGGGTAGGAGGTTGTCCTGTGTTATCAATCACATTAACATACACCTTGGTTTCCTCAACTTTCTTGTCTCTGTCCATGTAAGCATTGAAATCGAACACACTTGGAGAGAAGTGTTCTGCTATTTAATTACAGTACTGTTTAGCTACATGAGCTATTACCATGCTGGAGGAGGGCCACTGGCTGTCCCAACACCCCTCCCAAAGCCTGTTCCACCGGTGTGGACCCTCTAACCCATGGGTTCCCAAACTCCATCAATGTGGGCCTCCCCTCTGAAAACAGTGACACACCCGGGCCCCCCCAACCCCCCAAATTTGTCCATTTTGCATTTTGCAAGGCACAAAATGTTACAAGTCAGCTCGGTGGCACCTGCTGCTAGTTAACGTTATGACATTTTCGCACAATGCATTCATGCCTGTGGGGGAAGACTCTCTCTGCACTATCCACACATTTAGTATACATCTCTCCCATTATTTATTTCGATCTTATGACCTTTAAAATCACCTTTCATTCATAAAAACCATAGACATTTTCAAAATAAAAAACAGGTTTTTCCTTTTTTTCTAACCATCCCTCCGCGCCTCCCCTGAATTTATTTGGGGCCCCCCAGGGGAGGCCCGCCTCACAGTTTGGGAATGCCTGCTCTAACCTATACTGCTAACGACAATGTTATTATAACTGTTATAAGTGTGAAGTTATGTAAGTACTGCACCAACTTAAGGTGACGTGTTACCCAAAAGTGTTTTTTTCCAGAAGCAAAAGCTTCTGAAAACTCAAGAAAACGTTGCAATTCCTTTAGTCACCACCGCCACTATTAATGTCATCAACCACTGCTAAGTTCCAACCTCACCCCGACCAGATAAAGAACAGAGAGTGGCTCTATCGGTAACTTTACAAATGGGACTAAACACATTCCAGTAAACAGTGTGAATCTAATTAAAAGATAATGTCGGCCATTTTGTCAAACGTGCTTCTTCTATTGGTGGTGGGCCGTATCTCGGTCGCGGTGCTCTTCTTGCGTTTGGTTATTCTTCTCTGCTAAGGGCCGTATCTTAAAGTGAGGAGCTATCTCTGCCTACACAGGGCCGTACATCTCTCTGATGGCTCGCACCGTAGCGCTGATCACTAGGCCCGGCTTGTGGGTCCATATCTCTGGAGGTAGGTTCTGAAAAATTAACTTTACCACTGGGATTCATCCCAGCAAGAGTTCAAACAGTGGCCAAAACTGTCTTGCACTTGAATTTAATATGTTTTGTCCTTGCTTCTGTAATTAATATTTCAGGATTGTAATATGTTGAATTTGACCCAGCTAATTGTTTGCAGACAAAAAAAGGTAATATTACTGTTTATCTAACCATCTCTGCTGATAGAATGACGAGCTAGCTTAGTTTCTCCACTCTCTCAGCCCTAGACTACGGCCCAAACTGAATGATAGAATGATGAGCTAGCTTAGTTTATCACTCTCTCAGCCCTAGACTAGGGCCCAAACTGAATGATAGAATGATGAGCTAGCTTAGTTTATCACTCTCTCAGCCCTAGACTAGGGCCCAAACTGAATGATAGAATGATGAGCTAGCTTAGTTTCTCCACTCTCTCAGCCCTAGACTAGGGCCCAAACTGAATGATAGAATGATGAGCTAGCTTAGTTTATCCACTCTCTCAGCCCTAGACTAGGGCCCAAACTGAATGCTAAGTATATTTTACAACAATAGAACTCTTAACAGTCAACATCCAAAAGTGCTATCTCCAACGCAGCAACTGTGAATGCAGAATGAACACCACCTGGATTGGACGCCTGAGATGAGCTTGAAAGAACAGGGGGGTGGAGAGGAGAGGAAGGGGTGTGTGTGTGTGTGTGTGTGTGTGTGTGTGCGGTGGGGGGTATTTGACATCCCTCAGAAGCTGTTTCAACATCGACTACTGATGGGCAACTTCAAAGGCCCAGTTATGAACATGTCAGTCAGTCCAGTCGAGGCCCTTTGAATCCCACAGACCGTTTTTAGAGAGAATTTAAGGCCTATTTAGTTCTCTTTTTCTTTTTTTTTATCGTTGGGGGGATTTTTAAATTTTTATTTTTTATTTTACTGTACATCACAAATGCGGCAATTCTCCAAGGTGTCTTCCCTGGCCGCAGATATATCTGGAACTTGCATTTTTATGAGCGTCTGATTTTATTCCACATGGCAGCAGTTGATATCAGCTGCTTTGATTCCTGAGGAGTTCTAAAGGAATATTCTTCCAAAGCCCCCCAAGGCACAACTTGTTTATTTGCCCAGATATATATGAATCCAATCAATTTGCCTTCTCGCACACCTTGTGAGGAATTGTAATAGGCCAGATGGGTTCAGCGCAATCCCACGAAAAATCGAATGCCCTCACACATCCAGTCAAGTTTCTGTGAGGGCGGTAGTTGATATTTCTTCTCGTTACCTCAGATTTCATGGTAGGAGGCTCATTTGCTCTCAAACAGCTGGTGTTGAAATACAGTGATTTTGACTCTCAGCAGGTTGAATTTAAAAAGGGGGGAAAAAGTTTAATTTTATGTGACTTCGATCGAAGTTACACTCTTTCTTCATGATCTGTTATTTGAGTATGATAAACATCGACACACCAATACAACAATAATCTATATTTGTAAATCTACTTTCTGTACACGTGATGCAGGAAGATGTAAATAGCAAATGTAGATAGCGATTTGTATATTTTATGCCGTAATACTAAATAGAATGTAACTTAGTCTCCACATGGATCTAAAATGACTATTTTGAGCAATGTTTTTCCCAAAGGTGAATCAAATGGCGCCACGTCACGTGCATCAACCGTCCAAGGCTTAGTCACACACACTTGTCAGTCTGAGAGGGTGCTGTTACCTCGATATGTGTGAAGTGTGTGTGTGTGTGTGTGTGTGTGTGCCTGTTGCAGTGTCATCCCACCCCAGCGAAAATGACTTATTAAAATGAAATTACGCGGCGCCCTGACCCATGGAAGGAGGCATGCGCTGCAATTTGTCTAACAGTTGAGCTGTGAATAAAAATCTGATTGGCAATAACTTTGCTTTACTGTTGATATACCCCCCCCCCACCAACACACACACACACACACACACACACCTCCTGCCCATCCTGCCCTCCTACCCCCCCCCCACCACCACCCCCCAACACACACACACACACACACACACACCTCCTGCCCATCCTGCCCTCCTACCCCCCCCCCACCACCACCCCCCAACACACACACACACACACACACACATACACACACACACACACCTCCTGCCCATCCTGCCCTCCTACCCCCCCCCCCACCACCACCCCCCAACACACACACACACACACACACACACACATACACACACACACACACACACACACCTCCTGCCCATCCTGCCCTCCTACCCCCCCCCCACCACCACCCCCCAACACACGCACATCTCCTGCCTATCCTGCCCCACTACCCCCCCCCCCCCCCCAACACACACACACACACACACATCTCCTGCCCATCCTGCCCTCCTACCCCCCCCCCCAACACACACACACACACACACACACATCTCCTGCCTATCCTGCCCCACTACCCCCCCCCAACACACACACACACACATCTCCTGCCTATCCTGCCCCACTACCCCCCCCCCCCCCCCCCCCACAACACACACACACATATCACCTGCCCAGCAAATGTCACTTTCCACTTCCACACTTCTCTTCTGTTATTTTTTGGGGGTATTATCATTTTTTCCTACTGTCCGAGTAATCTGTAGTTGTGAGAGCCGTGTGATGGATGAGCAGCTAATTCAAAGTCCTTCTTTGACCACTGTACTAATATATGTGTGTGTGTGTGTGTGTGTGTGTGTGTGTGTGTGTGTGTGTGTGTGTCAGGATCTTTTCACACTGCAACTATTCTGACTACACAGGACAGAACACTGACTCTTTGAAGCGCGTGAGTCTGATATTCTGCACGATTGTTTTTAAATTAAGATTAAATTATTATTATTTTTAAAGTGCGGTGTGACATGTTCCACATTAAAATCCCCATCAACAACAACAACAACCACAACCACAACAACACCCAATCCAACATTAGCTCGGTGCCACCCTTTCTCCTCCGTGAAAACGCCAACAACCGAGGGGAGAGAGTCTAATGGAACGGGGGATGATAGAGGAGGATGAGGAAGGAAGGCGGTGAAGACTCAGGGCTGTGGTCCATGGAACGGGGGATGATAGAGGAGGAAGAGGAAGGAAGGCGGTGAAGACTCAGGGCTGTGGTCCACCCCGGACAGCTTGATGTAGCTCTGGCAATGAACATCTCATAAAAAGTGCTATCCTGAGGCCTTAGGAAGATATTCTATCTCCAGCCGCTAACGGCTGGGCCCTAAAATCACCCTCTCCATCAAAGTCAGACCTACCCCTAATACGTACACCCCAGACCGGGGATAGCACAAACAAACAATAGCACTCCGACGGCTGTGTGAACGCGGTGGGAATATGTACTTTAATTGAGCGTGTTGTCAGGCGCGCACACAAGTCAAGGCCGTGAGGAGAGAGGGTGACTCCCGTTTGGAATTAGCAACATCGTTTGAATATATGCCGCTTTACATTTGAATATTGAAATGATTGACAGAGTTGATGATAATTAAGCAGGCCTACCTACTGTGACCCTTCGATGAACCCTCATGCTCATTACAAGAATCTATATTTATAAGTACAATGCGATAATCGATTTTGATTTGTTTATTTTATGAATTGCCTTCGATTGGCATTCTAAGAAGCATTAAACCACACTAATGTAGTCTTCTGTACAGTAAGGAGCAATTCAAGTGTTGATGACACACATTGTATTTGACATGGAATCGTTCAAGATTCAATATATTTAGAAGATGCACTTTTCGTTTGTCTCAGTCTGCAATTTGTGAGAAAAAAAAGCATTCTCTATTCTGTAGTCATTTGTGTGATATAGACTTATAAACATATAAACGTGTGTACATTCCTTTGTGCATTTAATGTATCAGGTCTGTCTATTTGACAGTGAACTTGAAGGGACTGGTTTGAGTGAATTTGATGCAATGTAGTCTGTCACTAGTGATTGTACAGTATTCTAGTAGAATAGTGGTAAGAGATTATTTTGAATCAGTATTGTGATGAAACACCATCATATTCACCCCCTCTCTGAAATACTAGGCCTACCACAAAAGTATGCTTAGTAGATGATATATAACACAAAATATACACAGTACATGGAATACAAAGACATTGAATCCTGAATCCATGAAACAAACATGCTTCATTTGCTTTTTTTTTTATTATTATTTTATTTTTTGAAACCTTTATTTAACCAGGTAACTTCATTGAGATATGGAATCTCTTTTCCTAGAGAGACCAGGCCAAGAGGGCAGCACAAGGACACATAACATAACATATAACATCATAACATCTAGATATCATCTCATCTAAAACCCAGCAGCCTAACATTCCTATCTAACTTTACCTACCCAGATAGCAAGTGGATCTGGGCCATATACAGGCCAGATCTGGCCCTTGTGGCTTCGTTCCGGCCCATATATGGCCCAGATCCGCTTGCTATCTGGGTACTGTCTAACCTAGAATGAGACATCTGGACAGTAGGCACACGGTCCCTCTTCTTTCTCCTCATTCCAGGGTCACACTGGCATCATTTATCATTCGGTAAAAGGGGAAGCACTTTGGGTTACCACTCCTAAGTCCACCCCCTCCCACCCCCCCCTTGAGACCAGAAACTTAAATTTCCTTTCGGAAGCTAATAGAAATTTAACTCCAGCCCATAACTCTATAGAGTCCCAGGTCTGCGACGCATGGCAGGGCCCAGGAGGAAATAGCTTCAGATGTCATTTACTTTACTCTCCTCCTCTTATCTTTTTCATTTCTTCCCTCTTCCCCTGTTCCCATATCTTTTCACGATGTTTGCTGTCATTGGCAGTGGCTTGAGTGGTCGGCGTCGCTGAAATATTGATTTCTTTCACCCCTCCCCTACGCCCCCCTGCCACCCCCCCCCCACCCCCCGATCGCATCCGAGGCCCAAGCTGACCGACGCCTGACCGACCCGCGTCCCCCCCCAGCTCGCCCCCCTACCCTTCTCTTCCTTCTCTCCATCTCTCTGTCTTTTTTTTTTTTTTTTTTCCCCTTGACGCGCCACCCGATTCTGACGTTTATTTTCCCGGGGGGCCCGCCGCGCCGTCTCCTTTATGGTCCCGGCGGGGTTTCCCCTCCTCTCTCTCCCGCGCCACTCTTCCCGCCGCGGGGGTCTCTACTCAGGCTGCGGCGCCGCCCCCCGACCTCCGTCGCCCGCGTCTCGTTCCCCGTGACGACACACAAATAACTATCGACTTTAGCTATTAGCGGGGTCGCGGTGTAGTGAAAGTGTTTTCTCGAGCAGCGTTGACACAAATCTCGTGGAGGAGGAGTGGAGCTATCCCAGACAGCAATCAGATCAGGGCCATATACAGGCCAGATCTGGCACTTGTGGCTTAGTTCCGGCCCATATATGGCCCAGATCCGCTTGCTATCTGGGTAGGCCTCTCCGGCTCCTGTGCTCGAGCCCTGTCGGATGCGCAGATGACATTCACCCTGGCAGCCTACCGGAGGACCTCAGACCCTGGCAGCCTACCGGAGGACCTCAGAGACAGCCTACCGGAGGACCTCAGAGACAGCCTACCGGAGGACCTCAGAGACAGCCTACCAGAGGACCTCAGAGACAGCCTACCGGAGGACCTCAGAGATAGCAGCCTACCGGAGGACCTCAGAGACAGCCTACCGGAGGACCTCAGAGACAGCCTACCGGAGGACCTCAGAGACAGCCTACCGGAGGACCTCAGCGACAGCCTACCGGAGGACCTCAGAGACAGCCTACCGGAGGACCTCAGAGATAGCCTACTTTGGGAACATGTTCATTGAGAATGCTGAAACGTATGCAGTCAAAAAATACAGTCAAACTACATATCAAAATGCAAATAAAAAATGTTTTCCACACATGATCTCGCTCATATTTGCCGTGTGTGTGTGTGGCGAACCTTAACTAGTGAACAACCCTCCTTAGTTGGACGAGATTTTCAATTCTATAGACTTCTTTTTCAATTCTATAGACTTCTTTTTCAATTCTATAGACTTCTTTTTAATTCTATAGACTTATTTTTCAATTCTATATACTTATTTTTTAATTCTATAGACTTATTTTTAAATTCTATACACTTATTTTTAAATTCTATACACTTATTTCTCAATTCTATACACTTATTTTTCAATTCTATACACTTATTTCTCAATTCTATACACTTATTTCTCAATTCTATACACTTATTTTTCAATTCTATACACTTATTTTTCAATTCTATACACTTATTTCTCAATTCTATACACTTATTTTTCAATTCTATACACTTATTTTTCAATTCTATACACTTATTTTTCATTTCAGCCTCAAGGACTGCAGCTGGATGGACAAGCTCCCATGGGTCATGCCTGGTCTCAGAACTGCCCACAAAAGAGGACCTTCAGCCCTCCTCTGAGCTGCTCCGCTACGGTCAGCTGTCAGTGCTCCACCCCAACCACTTATTTCTGCTCAGATGCCGCAAGTTCTATTAAGCTATTTCTGGTTTCAGCAGCGCGAGGTTAGGGATGACGGCGCCTAGAGATATTAATGTCTGCGATAGCAACACCAATCTGAAAGTATAGCCTGGATAGTCAGATAGCAAGCGGATGTGTAATGATTCTGGGCCATATATGGGCCGGAACCAAGCCACAAGGGCCAGATCTGGCCTGTATATGGCCCAGATCCGCTTGCTATCTGGGTAGTCACGAGTACTCACACACAAAGCAAGTAGGCCTACGCAAAATGGCATTTTTGCTTTTTTGAATAGCAACTGTAACTCCATAGTAAGGTGTATGAGCTGTATAAGATTGCTTGCACATACTGTAAAAGTACCAGGGACAGAACCTTGCTAGCTGCATCACAGTAGATGCCCAGATAACAAGCGGATCTGGGCCATATGCAGGCCAGATCTGGCCCTTGTGGCTTAGTTCTGGCCCATATACAGTATGGCCCAGATCCGCTTGTTATCTCGGTGCTCATCATGGCAGAGTTGACAATCACCAATCATATTTTACTCTTCCTCATCTACTTGACCCCATTCAGTGGTCCGACCCCAGACAGCAATCCGATCAGGGCCATACACAGGCCAGATCTGGCCCTTGTGGCTTAGTTCCGGCCCATATATGACCCAGATCCGCTTGCTATCTGGGACTCGTACAGTACTACGTACACTCACATAATAGTAAGGACACAATGAATCGACCGGTCTGTTAGTGTTCGATTATTTAGCAACAAGATCTCTCCCTTTTTTGAGTGCGACACCTTTCACTCAACCCAGATGGCAAGCGGATCAGGGCCATATACAGGCCAGATCTGGCCCTTGTGGCTTAGTTCCGGCCCATATATGGCCCAGATCCGCTTGCTAATCTGGGAAGCGTTAGATTAGAACAAACGACCGCGCACTCCGTTGTTCTTCGGGTTCCGAGTTCTATACCGCTGAAAACCTTTCCTCTTTGGAGGACTGCCATTTGCACGGCACAAATAGTTAAAAGCTAAAACAACATTCCGCTGCAAATTTACATGATTAAAAGTGTGCTAAGGCATTAATGACCCACCCACCTAACAGATGCTTATTGACTGAGCTGAAGAGGATAATAGCATCACGGTTTCGCCGGCATCCGTTAGCCGTAAACAAACGCACCTGTCTCTGTTTACTATCTCCGCTATATTGCTTCTGACAACACATTGATGCCTGGTCATAATCAGAGAGGAGGACCCATTCATCTTTATTGCAAATGTAATCATTCTTAGCGTCCTCTTGGGCTGCCCATCCAAGCTGGGAAAAAAGAGATAAGAGTCAAAAGTCCCCCCCCGTCCCCCTCCCCACCATTCCCATAGCCGATGCTCTTGGTTCAGGCCGTGTAATCCCATTGGTGTTGGCACAGGAAATTCTCTCCCGTGGCCCGGTCCACTCCATCTTACGGGGGTTAATTGCATTCTCCGAGATTCCTCTGTCCGTGTGTCTTTGGCAATGTAAACAGCAGGCGTGATGCTATGCAGGAGGACTGTGTAGGGTAATTACGGCGATTAGCGTGCGTGATTAGAGGCAGCCAGGAGGGGGTGGCGGGCAGGTGCGGGGCTGATGAACGCCATGGCGGAGTGTTAATCGAGAGACTCGAGGGAGGCGCCCCAGTTCACAGCACCGATCCGTCTTTATTTCCACACGGTGCCTTCTTCAATTAAACCGGACCTGTTTTGGACCTGCCCCCCCCCCCGCCCCCACGGAGACACGCCTGGCACAGGACAGTGTGCCCAGTGGGACAAACAGTACCGGCGTCTCGGCGAACGCGCAGCCAGTCAAGATCACGAAGAATAACAACTCCGGCTTTCACGCTCGTACATTTCACTCAAGATGAGGAATAACGACGCCCGCCTCACTCTTAAGGCCTTGCCGCCATTTTTAATATCCTAACCAACGGCATTGAACAACTGGGTCCCATACGGCCGCTATCTATAAGATGTACAGGCCTCTTCCCTTGAGGGAGAAGAGAGATGGAGCGACGATAGCGTCTGAGGGATGCTCTCTTCCCCACGGGGGGAGTCCAGAGCGCAGAGGGTAAATTAGATGGTGTCCTTTCCCCAAGAGAGGGAGAAAAAAAAAGTTATTATCTTCATCAGCAAGCCCCAAAGCTTGACACCCGGCTACACCGTTACTCAAGATAAGGTCTAATCTGGACCCCGGTGGAAAAAAAAAGACCTTCCTTTATTTCTTTATTTCTCTCTGTCAAGGTTATGAGGTATGGTGTCCGAAAGGCGAGAGACCCCTATTCAATCAAACCTGCTAACCTGGTTTCAGGGATATGAGGTGTAACCGTGAAAGATGTGGAGTGTAACCACGTCAAGATATTTCTTTTCTTAATGCAGATCCCAGACAGCAATCGGATCAGGGCCATATACAGGCCAGATCTGGCCCTTAGTGGCTTAGTTCCGGCCCATATATGGCCCAGATCCGCTTGCTATCCGGGGAGTTCCGTGTCCACCAGTCTACTGTCGGCTGTAGGTATCATGTGATGTCAGTGGGACTACCTACAGTATGTTCATCCAACACAACATGAGCTGACCCAGTCAACACCCAGATAGCAAGCGGATCTGGGCCATATATGGGCCGGAACTAAGCCACTAAGGGCCAGATCTGGCCTGTATATGGCGCTGATCCGATTGCTGTCTGGGGAAAATGTAGGCAAAAACTCTTTGGATTCATGTGATCCACCAAACGTTGTTTACAGTGTGAAACAAAGGAGATATGCATGTCTGCATATTCATTTGTTTTCAACTGAAACCAAATGAAGCTTGTAATTTTGTCTTTGCAGGAGCTGGGGTGTCAATGTAATGAGAGAAACACTGGTGGATGAGACACACACACAAACACACACACACACGCACACACACAAACACACACCAGTCTATTCCTACTGTATGAGAAGAGATCACCCTTAAATGCGACGTTGACAACAAGCCGAGAATGCGTATCCGTAATAATCCGTAACCTTTCTCAAAAGAGGGAATATCAGCGCCGCGATCCGCCAGCGCCCGTTTAGTCTGTCCCCCGTCGCCGTGCGACACAAACGAGACAGTGACGGCGGAGACGGGGCGCCAGTAACTCGCCGTCGAGGGGGGAACACGTCGGCTTTTGACCCGCCCCGATGCATTTCAAAAAAGGTCAAGCTGACAGTTGTCATCTCCATCAATCTTCCACTCCCGCTTCTGTCAATCTTGCCGGGGGGGGGGGGGGGGGGGGGTTACTCCCGGGGGCAGCGAGCGAGGAGGCTGGGACGAGAGCACGCACCAGAAGACCCCCCCCCCCCCCCCCCCACACACCCACCGCCTCGCCTTCACGATTTGCAAAGACGAGCGCCCCTGATTCTATGACCTTCACGGCCATCTTATCGCAGTGAAAGGTCGCGCCCGGGCCAACGGAAACCTGGGGTGGGATCGATCCGGAGGCTCCTCTAACCCCCCCCCCCCCACCCTCCTCTAACCCCACCCCCACCCTCCTCTAACCCCCACCACCACCCCCAGCGACTCTATTTATCTCAGTGGACATGCTGCCCCTGGTGTTTCTACGAGGGCAACGGTGAGGGTAAGATTAGGATCTATTAATGTTGCAGATACCCCCCCCCCCCTCTCTCTCTCTCTCTCTCTCTCTCTCTCTCTCCCTCCCCCTCTCTCTCTCTCTCTCTCTCTCTCCCTCCCCCTCTCTCTCTCTCTCTCTCCCTCCCTCTCTCCCTCCCTCTCTCCCTCCCTCTCTTCCCCTCTCTCTCTCCTCTCTCTCTCTCTCTCCCTCTCTCTCTCCCTCTCTCCCTCCCTCTCTCCCTCCCTCTCTTTCTCCCTCTCTCTCTCTCTCTCTCCCTCTCTCTCTCCCTCTCTCTCTCTCTCTCTATCAGTGTAAAGCACTCTACTGCTACCCGTCTAGGCATGGCCTGGCGCGGGACCAAAGGCATTATGGGGGTCCGCGGAGGCCTGGGGGGGTCACGTAAAACGGCGCGAGGTCACTGCGATTAGGGCCACGTCATTGGCTAATGCAGTACACAGCTCCCCGGTTCGTTCTGGCTTCTCTGATAGAAATTGCAAAGCTATTAGGACTGGGGCTGGGGGGGGGGGGGGGGGGGGGGGCGCTGGTTGGGAGGGAGAGGGAAAAAAAATCACCTCCACTTTTCTGTTGTCCCCTTTGCCTTTTACAGCGCAGTATATTAATGGTGCGGTTTTATCACCATCTATCATTTGAACAGTGCAATATATAGCCGAGCTCCGTCTGAATTGGTGAACAAAACAATTGGAGAGATAGAGACGCCACGCGCGGAGATGGGTGTGTTAGCGGGAACGCGTCTCAGCTGATTCAATTAAGTTCTCTTTCCTGCTGGGGTTTTTTTTTTTTACCTTCAGATCTGCGACTTGTTTGAAGTAAGAGAGAATGAAATGGATGAATCACCGATATTCTCTCCGACTCACTCGTACCTGTATTTCGGGTCCTGCGTTGTGGGAATATACTGTAATTCTGTTCACGGGCACGCACACACGCACACACACCTGTTCCATACACATTTAAATGTGCATAAAAATATGCACACACACACACACACTCATACTAGCCACTCAACCCAAAACCCCCACGCATTCCCACACACACCGTATTTACACACTAATGCACCAAACCTAATCTGCATCGAACACACATGCTCACGGTGGTCTCAGGCACCTGCTCATGTCAACGCACGCATGCCAAACCTTGGCACACACACACACACACACACACACACACACACACACACACACACACACGTATGCCCACAGCCACCCTCACCTGCTCACCACAACAACATAATCAAATATTTCATCATTACGCCGCCATCATGGTCAATTAGCTCTACACTTCTCCAGCTTTTATCTCCTTAACCAGGAACCCTCATTCGCTATTTATGTGTCATAGACCCGTCGATGAATTATTCAATGGAGGAGCAGAATTTACTGCTCCAGTCTTCCCCCGGCCAGACCGTAAATCCAGAACGGGGGAGAGGGGAGGGTGGTAGGAGAGGGGGGCGGGGGGGGGGAGAGAGGGATGGCGAGAAAGAGGGAGAGAACGAAAGAAGAAGGGCCACGGGGAAGTGTTCCCGCGGGGGTCGTAGACTCACACAGCCCAACATCATAAAGTCACCATTAGAATGGTGTATTTATAACGGCTGGTCGCCCGGAGGCTGTACTGGGGGGGGGGGGGGGGGGGGTGTGGGGGGGTGGGGGGGGCAAGGCCTCTCTCTGATCCCGCCTCTGACGCCATATCTGTAAACATCGCCTCTTAGGCGGGGGTTAGGCTGGAAGGGACGGCTACACACACACATACGCACCCCAGATAGCAAGCGGATCTGGGCCATATACAGGCCAGATCTGGTCCTTGTGGCTTAGTTCCGGCCCATATATGGCCCAGAATCATTACACATCCGCTTGCTATCTGGGATCTTTGACAACTAAGAGTGACTCTCTTAATCTAAATTAAAATGTCAGCAACACTTGATAATAAGTACACACTATAAAGTGTTAATAGTTTAATTCATAATGTATAAAGAGTTATTAATTCAGTATTACACATTAGTAAGCAATTTATTAACACGTTTATGAAGGTTTTATTCTTCATTAATAAGCTAATGTAAAATGTGTTTATTCACAGATTTTTCATACTTTATAAACAATGTATTTACCATTTGTATATTACCTAACATATCAATTACAAACAAGTTGTTTGACTTTGTTTAGTGCCTTGTACAATCCAAGTGGTTGCGCAATATTGGAAGCAGTTTCGAATTTTGGGTTTAGACCACTGAGCACACGTTATGTAAATCAGACAATATTAATCAGTAGCCCAGTGCATATCATTTTGCTATCTTAATATAGCATATTACAATTCATGAAACCAACATCTGTATACTAGAGAGCTTCCTAGACGTGTGTGTGTGTGTGTGTGTGTGTGCGCGTGTGTGTGTGTGCGTGTGTGTGTGTGTGCGTGCGTGCGTGTGTGCGTGTGTGCGCGTGTGTGTGTGCGCGTGTGTGTGTGTGTGCACGTGTGTGTGTGCGTGTGTGCATGTGTGTGTGTGTGTGTGTGCGTGTGTGTGTGTGTGCCCTCTCATTACAGCCATTATCTGTGAGGTTGCAACATGCTGTTGCCAATCAAAAGAGGTGGTACAATATCAGCCGTCAAGGACCTCTCCCAGATAGCAAGCGGATCTGGGCCATATACAGGCCAGATCTGGCCCTTGTGGCTTAGTTCCGGCCCATATATGGCCCAGAATCATTACACATCCGTTTGCTATCTGGGCTCCAACCAACGCTGCTACAGGAAGGACATCTCCATCACAACAGACACCAACCACCTCAGCTACCACCTGTTTGCACCATCTCACCGGAGAGATGCAAGATGGCTGAGCGTCAGGACCGCGAAGGAGAGCTTCCACAACAGCTTCTTTCCTCACGCGGTCCGCAAGCTCAACAGCCAACAGACACTGAAAACACTTCCTGGTCAGATCCCCTCACTAATGCTCTACTGCACACATGACCCAACCCCAGATAGCAAGCGGATCTGGGCCATATATGGGCCGGAACTAAGCCACAAGGGCCAGATCTGGCATGTATATGGCCCAGATCGGATTGCTGTCTGGGACACCTGATAACACTTGAACAATTGATCACTATGCACATCTGTATACGTGAACTTTATTTAATTGCATTGCCTACATCACGGACACAGACATGCTGTAGTCATCCATGATCGTATGGGATAAGGAGATGAGGAGAATGATATTGATAGACTGATAGACGACGGATCGTATTGCCAGTTTAGAAACCTTTACTGTAAATGTCTAGCTGGGTACCCAGGACTGGAATGAGGAACTGATTAGCAGTCAATCAATCAATCAATCAAAGCTTTATTTGTATAGCGCATTTCATACCCAGAGGCAACACAATGCGCTTTACA
>NC_140244.1:1317231-1319731 GCF_949987555.1 Borostomias antarcticus
GCCAAATCTGGCCTTGTGGCTTCGTTCCGGCCCATATATGGCCCAGAATCATTACACATCCGCTATCTGGGATCTTTGACAACGAAGAGAGACTCTCTTAATCTAAAGTAATGTCAGCAACACGTTGATAATAAGTGCACACTATAAAGTGTTAATAGTTTAATTCATAATGTATAAAGAGTTATTAATTCAGTATTACACATTAGTAAGCAATTTATTAACACGTTTTATGAAGGTTTTATTCTTCATTAATAGCTAATGTAAAATGTGTTTATTCACAGATTTTTCATACTTTATAAACAATGTATTTACAATTTGTATATTACCTAACATATCAATTACAAACAAGTTGTTTGACTTTGTTTAGTGCCTTGTACAATCCAAGTGGTTGCGCAATATTGGAAGCAGTTTCGAATTTTGGGTTTAGACCACTGAGCACACGTATGTAAATCAGACAATATTAATCAGTAGCCAGTGCATATCATTTTGCTATCTTAATATAGCATATTACAATTCATGAAACCAACATCTGTATACTAGAGAGCTTCCTAGACGTGTGTGTGTGTGTGTGTGCGTGCGTGCGTGCGTGTGTGTGCGCGTGTGTGCGTGTGTGTGTGTGTGTGCGTGCGTGCGTGCGTGTGTGCGTGTGTGCGTGTGTGCGCGCGTGTGTGCGTTGCGTGTGTGTGCGTGTGTGTGTGTGCGCGTGTGTGTGCGTGCTGTGTGTGCGTGTGTGTGCGCGTGTGTCGTGTGCGCGTGTGTGTGCCTGTGTGTGTGCGTGTGTGTGTGCGTGTGTGTGTGCGTGTGTGTGTGTGTGTGTGCCCTCTCATTACAGCCATTATCTGTGAGGTTGCAACATGCTGTTGCCAATCAAAAGAGGTGTACAATATCAGCCGTCAAGGACCTCTCCCAGATAGCAAGCGGATCTGGGCCATATACAGGCCAGATCTGGCCCTTGTGGCCCAGTTCCGGCTATGTATGGCCCAGAATCATTACACATCCGTTTGCTATCTGGGCTCCAACCAACGCTGCTACAGGATGGACATCTCCATCACAACAGACACCAACCACCCCAGCTACCACCTGTTTGCACCATCTCACCGGAGAGATGCAAGATGGCGGAGCGTCAGGACGCGAAGGAGAGCTTCCACAACAGCTTCTTTCTGACGCGGTCCGCAAGCTCAACAGCCAACAGACACTGAAAACACTTCCTGGTCAGATCCCCTCACTAATGCTCTACTGCACACATGAACCAACCCAGATAGGAAGCGGATCTGGGCCATATATGGGCCGGAACCTAAGCCACAAGGGCCAGATCTGGCCTGTATATGGCCCTGATCGGATTGCTGTCTGGGACTCCTGATAACACTTGAACAATTGATCACTATGCACATCTGTATACGTGAACTTTATTTAATTGCATTGCCTACATCACGGACACAGACATGCTGTAGTCATCCATGATCGTATGGGATAAGGAGATGAGGAGAATGATATTGATAGACTGATAGACGATGGATCGTATTGCCAGTTTAGAAACCTTTACTGTAAATGTCTAGCTGGGTACCCAGGACTGGAATGAGGAACTGATTAGCAGTCAATCAATCAAAGCTTTATTTATATAGCGCATTTCATACCCAGAGGCAACACAATGCGCTTTACAGAGAACAAGGGAGGTGGGCAGACATCCCACCCCTACATATTCCAGAGGGAAGCAAAAAACAGTAATCACCCGGGGGCCAGAGAAGTGAGCTGTAAAAATTCTTCCCTGACCTCTCTCAACGAGACGATCGAGCAAGCTCCAGGAGTATGTTTGTCTACCGGCTAAGAACATTTATAAAGCAATAAATAGCAATGAATAAGATACTGTAAGGACAAGCGATTACACGAATTCCAATGTACCTGTACCCGTACTTGTTAGACCTAGCAAATACTTATACTTCTCAACCCAGATAGCAAGCGGATGTGTAATGATTCTGGGTCATATATGGGCCGGAACTAAGCCACAAGGGCCAGATCTGGCCTGTATATGGCCCAGATCCGCTTGCTATCTGGGTATTCTATTCTACATATGTGATGGACGTATGTACGGACGTACGCACACACCGGTGGTCAAATTAATATCCTCCCCTCGATTTCATTGGGTGGGGAGGACAATGAGATACACGACTTGCGGATCCTGATGTAAAGTGTCGATGAGTATCTCCTCGCGTCTCACATTCCAGGTAGAGCCGCCGAGCCGAGCGCAATATGAAAAAGCAACCTTTTGTTTATCCGTCCGCCCATACCGTTATTGTAAATCCTTGTTAGAGGAATATCATTTCCTCTTTTTCCTTGAAAGCTCCGCCGGCGTCGCCGTGTCATCGGCGCCGTGGGCCGGCGAGCGTCGGACGGGCGCCTTGGATTGGCTCCCTTTATTTGAACCCCCGCCAAAGGCAGGTCACAGAGTTAGATCTGTCATCGGCAATGTAATAAGTGAGAAAGAACGCTCCCACATAAACAC
>NC_140244.1:1322231-1337231 GCF_949987555.1 Borostomias antarcticus
GTGAATGTGTGTGTGAATGGGTGAATGAGAGGCCATTGTAAAGCGCTTTGAGTGCCGCTAAGGTGGAAAAGCGCTATATAAGTGCAGACCATTTACCATTTAAAAAAAATAAAAATAATAATCAAACCAATCCAGTAGAAGTGTTTTCAGCTTTGATATGATCACCTCTATACAAATAATTACTGTATGAACTTACAAGTTACAGTAACAAAGACAATCTACCATGGTGGCACGAGGCTCTCATAATGGCAAATCAATGTGGGACCTACAGCATAGTGGGAACTAAATGGCACCCGGCCCTTTGCCCTCTTATCAGCGGCCAATCACAGGCAATCAAGGTCTTTTAAAAGCTGATTTAACCCTGATGAGCCCTGATCTGGCTGAACCTCCCACCCACGGTCCCAATCACTCAAACACACACACACACACACACACACACACACACACGCTGACCTGCCTGCCATCCACCCCTACCGACACACACACACATGCACACACACACACACACACACACACGTGCTGACCTGCCTGCCATCCACCCCTACCGACACACACGCACACACACACACACACGCACACACACACACACACACACACACACACACACACACACACACACACACGCTGACCTGCCTGCCATCCACCCCTACCGACACGCACACACACACACACACACACACACACACACACACACGTGCTGACCTGCCTGCCATCCACCGCTACCGACACACACACACACACACACACACACGCACACACACACACACACACACACACACACACACACACGCTGACCTGCCTGCCATCCACCCCTACCGACACACACGCACACACACACCGCCCGCAATATTGTGACGGAGATTAAAGCTACATAAAGGGGACGAGACAAAGGTGACGCCTTCTCTTTTCAGGTGGCGCGAGCATGGCTTGACATGAAGTGAGTGGGCGAGCGGGGGGTGGGGGCGGCGAACAAAAGGCTTGGCCGTGTGTGTGTGTGAAAGGGCAGCGCGGGCGCAGGGGGCAGCGCGGGCGCAGGGGTGCAGGTCCTTTAATTAAAAGGATTATATTGAGGCGCACAGCGCTTGGGAGAAGCTGTCTACTGGGCCGAGATTGAGTACAGTAATGAAAGCCATCAGAGGGGGGAAGTGTGTGTTTGTGTGTGTGTGTGTGTGTGTTCGTGCGTGCGCGTGTGTCTGTGTGTGTGTGTACGTGTGTGTGTGTGTGTGTGCATGCGCGTGTGTGTACATTGTGTGTGTGTGTGTGG
This sequence comes from Borostomias antarcticus, assembly GCF_949987555.1. NCBI lineage: Eukaryota > Metazoa > Chordata > Actinopteri > Stomiiformes > Stomiidae > Borostomias > Borostomias antarcticus. Next base: position 1,323,496 of record NC_140244.1, read on the forward strand.
GCGGCAGGGAGTGTGTGCACAATGATGGGATGTGTGTCAATGTGTGTGTGTATGTGAGAAGTATTGTGTGAGGAGGGAGAGAGAAAGAGAGAGAGAGAGAAATCTAAGAAAAGACCAGTTGAATGGAGGAAAGCAAGAAAAGCCACATAAGGAAAGAAGTGTGAATGAGGAGGAGGTCTCTCTTCAGGTCTCTCTTCAGGTCTCTCTTCATTCTCTTATTCCATCTCTTTTCAGTATGGAGAGAATGAAGAGAGAGGGAACATGGAAACCCAGATAGCAAGCGGATCTGGGCCATATACAGGCCAGATCTGGCCCTTGTGGCTTAGTTCCGGCCCATATATGGCTCAGAATCATTACACATCCGCTTGCTATCTGGGAAGCGCCTGACGTTCACCATCGGGTTCACCACTTCACAGGAACTACTGTGGTTCCATCTATCATAGAACCATATGTGTTTTTAGCGCGGTGCCTTTTATGTGCTGTAGAGATAGTTATGGCTGATTTATTTACGGCAACTGATAAAAACACAGTACAGTATATGTCACTCATGGATCTTCATCTCCGTTTCAAGCAATAAACTTGAGAGAGAAAAGAAGTGTTCGACCACACCGTCGTTCGACTACACTAACGCCTCTCTCATGAGAGAATGTGTTGTATTTGACTTTGAATCATTCCAGACTTGTAGTTCCTTCTATGTTTCAAGTTTTTTTTTTCTTTCCCGCGAGGCGCTCTTGGCATTCCTGAAAAGACGGCGAGAGGAAGCTGTGGCGACACGCCTGGATGTCCTCGCGACGTCCTCCACCGACGGGTTTAAAGACGTTGTCACATGTTCCAGTACTCAGCGGGGATCAGGAGTTAAAACACAGCCACTAACATCTCTGTGCTATCATCTCCACAGCAACGCTCTTAAAGGGATGGAGTGATCCACACAGCACGACCCTTTAAGGGATATAATGGGAGTGAGATTAACTTGAACCACTGAGGAGGCTTTTAAATGTTTTATCTTTGCATGCAGTGATATCCTGTCTTGTAGGAGAGCTGAGACGTTCTCTCTTTGTTGGCCCGAGTGGATTGTATGCATAGGTGTAGCTTGAGTAATCCCAACTGTCATCTTTTTTTATTTTATTCTCCTTTTTTCCAGTTATTTATTTAATCTTTATAGGAGGAACAATGGAAGACTGTGGTCTAAGTCGTATTCGTCATGTAATGATGAAGAGGATGATGATGAACAAAGTCCAGGCTGCTAAATCAGCATAAGCTGTGATCATAGAAGATCGTTTAACAATAGCCAAACAGAGGCCAGTCTACAAAGCCCTCTAGGATAATTACACTGCTATCTATAAGGTTGAGTACAACGCTTAGAAAGAGGTGCATTTCTTGGTGAAATGTCTTATTAAGGTCTATATTCTCCTGTGTTTTCAAAACAATAACCTAGGAGATATTGTCCCTGACCCAATCATGTACCAGTTATTCACCATTAAGTCTGATAAGTCTGACTTGTTTTGATGACACTGAATGTGAACGTGGGTTAGACGTGCAATGTTTTAGGTTAGGACACTGACCGGGCTTTGAAAAATCGGGGTTTAGTGTCTTCCCTGACATAAATCTTGGCTGTGGTCCCCTTTAGCTTGCCTAGTTCCTCTTTAAAAACATGCTGATGGGCCGCTAACACTGCACCCAGATAGCAAGCGGATCTGGGCCATATACAGGCCAGATCTGGCCCTTGTGGCTTAGTTCCGGCCCATATATGGCCCAGAATCATTACACATCCGCTTGCTATCTGGGAAAGACTTGACTTGACCCTGGTATGTTACCTCTACCTGTGTCTTCCCTTGTACTTGTAACGGCTGCCCTGTGTACTGTAGGTTCTTAACTTATCGTCACACTGTCCAAACATTGCTGCTCTACCATTAATTCTTTGAAGCTTCAAAGCACCGCCACCACCACAGAAGAAGACTACCTCGGAAAAAATATTTCACTGGGACAGAACGCGTCTAAATAAGTTATTTAATGGTAGCGCCGAGGCTTCAAAACCCAGCATTTGTTTAAATAGACCCTTTTGCTTAGGTAAGTGAAGTTTCATGTTTATCTGACACTTGTAAATATGAGCGCCTCTCCTAAATAGGCCGACACCGATTTATTTTGACGGCGAAGTGAACGGAGGGTGAAAGGACTGTTGTCTGGCATGAGCGAGCATGCGACTACAGGACTGAGAAGGGCGTCCATTAACCCTGACAGCGTCCTTAATGGGGGGGGACTTTTGAGCCCTGTATCTTGCCTACACAGATGAGAGAATACATATCCTCACCTTCGCTGCTGTCCTCCACAAGGAGGTGAGCCCTGTTTGACTTAGAGCGGTTCTTGGTGGAACTGTCTGACCCAAATGAACAGGCCTGCTGACCTTTGCCAGTCGTGGACTTGCTACTTCTGCAACATGGCCTTTCTCTCCACACCGATAACATATCTCCTTTTTAAGTGGACATTGGCTGGCGGCATGAATCCCCTGACATCTATAGCAGGACTGATTAGTCGCCATGCTGTGGAGAGCTAGTGTGTTTGTCCACAGTACGGGAGGGTCTCATAGCTTTCTCTCCCGCTGCTTCAGCCCACTGGCACTGCCTAGATCTTGCGTATCCTTAGTCGCTGTCTCCATAGTTTGGGTGATTTGTAAAGCTTTTGCAAAGGTCAAATCCACTTAAGATAGCAGTCTGCTTTGGATCCTATCTTCACGTATCCCACATACCAGCCTATCCCTTAACATCTGCTGCAGAGAGTCCCCACCCAGATAGCAAGCGGATCTGGGCCATATATGGGCCGGAACTAAACCACAAGGGCCAGATCTGGCCTGTATATGGCCCAGATCCGCTTGCTATCTGGGCACAGTTGCAATCCTGGGGCAATATTTGTAATTCAGCCAGATAATCTGCTACCCCCCCCCCCCTCTTTCTCACTCTGGAATTAAACTTGAAACATTGAACAATCTCACTGGGCCGGGGATCAACGAGTGCTTTCAGAGCTCCCACCAACTTGGCATAAGACTTCTCTCCAGGCTCAGGTGGACTTACCAAACTCCTCCACAAACCCTAGGTACTTGCCCCCTAGGTACTTGCCCCCACCCCACTTGGAAAGGTCTGGAATCTCATTTGCAGCAAAAAAATAAAATAAATCCCAACATCTCAGAGTCTTCCTCCCATGATTGGCTAGCACTATCAAGAGGTGTGACCGGCCCTACCATGGCCATTGTGTCTCTAAGTTGATCCTCGTCGCCAAAAATGTGGTGTATTGGGCAAAGATTGAGGCATACTGTAGTCCAGGTTCAGTTTAACCTTTTAGTGGAGGCTTTGGATCAAGAACCAATATACAATCAATCAGTACTTCGTGTTTATTATTATTATTATTATTAGTAGTAGTAGTAGTAGTAGTAGTAGTAGTAGTATTGTGTATTGTATGTGTTCTGTTGTTATTTATGTATTTGTGTGAACTCATCAACACTGTAAATAAGTATAAATAAAGTTTTGAAATGAAATGAAAATTAATATCAAACAATTCCATCAAATAAAATAACAATGCTAGAGCTACTGACACTACAGTCTGAATATAGTGTATACCAATAGTCTGAAGAGTGGTCCCTTGCTTGAGTGACATTTCTTCTCTAATCTAAATATATGCTAAGTTTGGCATATCCGACCAGTGCCTCTGTCCCTCATTAAATTTTATATCCATGGATATAATGAAGTTATAATACCAGGCATAATACCAGGCAATCTGATGAGATGTCAATTAAAATCATGAGCCTTCCTCGTCTGGATATTAAGATGGATCTCAGAGGAAGGTTAGTGGTTTGGCGGCTCTCACTGTCTGGGACCAAGCATTATTGTTCCCCAGAAATTCCATCCATGTTGTAGTTCCTCCATGAAAGTCTCATAGAACATTAACTCAATTCAATATCTCTATAATTGTCCCAGTGGAAAATGTGTTCGCAGTTCATAACTGTCAATGATAGATCTTACATTGGATTACAAGTAGTGTGAATGAAATTCAAGTCTCACCAAAGTGTTTTGTTTTCCTACTTGACTGTTGTTCTAACTTTGTAGTTCGTTCCTCTAGAATCAGTCTGTTGAAACTACAAATTCTTCCTGTCACTTCCCTGTCCTCTTCATCCTGAAACTGTGTCACTTCCTTTTTCACGTTATAAACTATCACTTTCGTTCCCCAGTCACTCACTCTTGCCTGGATTCACTTCCTGTGCTCGAGTCCGAATTTGCAAATCGTAACATAGAATAAACGTATTGTCTTTGTTTGAAACCACCTTGACCGACCACTCAGCGTGTTCTTTGAAATCTAAACTAAACCAAGTAAGATTTTTAATTTACAAGTAGTAGAATGAAAGCTTCCGAAGATCGTCAAGACTAAATTGAAGACGATCAGGACAGGAACTTGGTTCCTCTGGATAATATTCATTGCTGAAGTGTCAGAATAAGTTCTTTTGGCAGAGGGTTCTTTTTTGTTCTTTCCTTTACTAGGGTTCCTTTAAGCACAGAGGAATAAAATGCTGTTTCAGCTGTGTGTGCACCCTTTCAAATAGAGTTTGTTTTTGCAACCCTGTGGAACAATCAGGTTCTTCTTGTCACAGTCACAGCCGTATATACAAACAGTGTGCTCACACATGCAACGCTTGGTTACTTGCCAACTGCACTGCCACTGAAGATAAGTCTTCCTCCCATTTCATTCTCAGACTATTTTTACATTATCGTTCCAAACCGTTGTGTCCTGAAATGAGGCAGTGCTCCACATTGCTGCTGACCAAGATTAACATTTATCTCCGACCACACTGCCAGAATGCCAGGCTGTGCAAATGAATGCGATAGGAAGGGAAGCCATTAAATTTCATCTTGGGCCAGATGTAACACCTCAAAGCCATTGTCAGCCATTTTGTATCAGTCATATCTCCAGGTGAAAACTGGCCGTTGTCACCACTGTGCGTTTGGCGGAGTATGATTTCGCTGACAGGAACAAGTTGGTTTACATTTCAGAAAAAGTCCAACTTGTGAGATATGGCTTTCAAAGAGATTCCTGAGGAAAAAAATGTGTTGACATAAATGGTGTATATTGCAAAAAAATATACATTTTTGATGAGTATCAATTATATACTTCTGAGATTTGTCTAGCTCCTATGGGTCTTGGAGTGTACAGTACAGTATGTTTGAGTGTATGATAGCGAAGAATAGAGTTTTGTGTTCTATAATTCATGAGAAGCGTTCACTATTGGCATAGGCACTTTTAAAAGCTCTACAGTCCTGCTTCATGAGTTCAGAGCAAGCCGGGGGGGGCAGAGGCTCATCCTTACTTATTAAGATCAGTTTGAATAATTTAACACACTCTAGCCTCTCCTTATCGACACTTTCATGTAATCACTTGGATTTATGGGGATGGCTATCATGCCACAGAAGGTCATGGAACACTATGGGACTTCATATCCAAGAACCATTCTGAAATGTGTGTTAGTAAGAATAGTAAGCATTCATTCAAACATTTGCTCTTTCATCTGAAGGTGAATCCTTCACTCACCGCATTCATTACCTAGTAATGTGGGGTTCTCTAATTCTCCCTTTTTACAATGCTGGAGAGGAGAGTGCAATTGTTAGATGTTCATTTATTTTGATTTTCTCTTTCACTTTGTGGAAATAAATGTATTCTTTACCAAATACCAATTACTTACACTGTTGAGTTGAGTTCTACTTCATAATGTTTTCAGAGCAATGGTGATCTTCTGGGAGTCTGATATATCAGAGTCCCTATTGTCAGACAGGAGTTGCAGTCGTTATTAGAGGTCTAGCATTTTTAAAATGGCCGTTGGAACCAACATCAATATTTAATCAGGTTTAATAAGAGAACAACATGTCCTCCTCATGGAATGTCCTGGAACACCACATTCAATGAAGAAACGTCAAAAGCATACTGTAATTATTTGTCAGGAAAAATCTGAATATGTTTACAAATGTCCATTTGATGCATGCATTCACAGAAGTATGAAGACTGAAGAATAATTTTAACAGCTCACTTTTCTGGCCCCCGGGTGAAACTGTTTTTGTGCTTCCCTCTGGAATATGTAGGGGTGGGACCTATGCACACCTCCCTTACTCTCTGTAAAGCGCATTGTGTTGCCTCTGTGTATGAAATGCACTTTACCCAGATAGCAAGCGGATCTGGGCCATATACAGGCCAGATCTGGCCCTTGTGGCTTAGTTCCGGCCCATATATGGCCCAGAATCATTACACATCCGCTTGCTATCTGGGTATAAATGAAGTTTGATTGATAGATTGATTGAAGACTGAAGAGTAGTGTGTGGCTTCGCCTCTCCAAAAAGGCCTCTGCTCACTGAGTGTGCTTAAGGACGAAGTTCATTTCCTTCCTTTTTCCCCTTCCTCATTTACTCAAAGTTTCTTGCCGGCCTTATCGGCTCAAGATATGTGTGCATGACAGCGTTCAATTGCCTCCAGGGAATATGCAGCCTGTGTGTGTGTGTTGGGGGGGGGGGGGGTTATAGAACTTTCCGGCGCCATCTGAGTCATGCTGAAGTGAACGCTTACTCTCCCCAGACCTAAGCCCTCTCTCTACAGAGAAAATGATTGGGAGTGAAAAGTTTGGTTGGAAGATGAGAAACGAGGTATTGAGACGCTTTCCTGCTTTCAGGTGTAATATCCGTTCCCCCGCCTAGATGCTGCCTCCTGCTGTGTGTAAGATGATGAGAGGAGTGTGTGGTCCAGAATGAAAAGTTGATCCACAGAGCCACACACAGGTAATGTACATACACACACACACACACGCACGCAGGCACGCACGCGCACACACACGCCTACACACATATACACACACACACACACACACACACGCCTACACACATATATACACAGACACACACACACACACACGCCTACACACATATACACACACACACGCACGCACACACGCACACACACACACACGCCTACACACATATACACACACACATGCACAAACACACACACAAACACGCACGCACACACACACACACGCACACACACACACACACACAAACTGCTATTATCTGGTATTCTTATTTCTCCTATTTGGCATACTACACACAGATGCTTCAAATGAGCTTTAAAGCATACCTTTCATAACAGAAGAACAGAATTAACATTGAGAGACACAATATCACTTTGACCCAAAAGATCCTTGTTTTCATACACTATCCAGGCATCACTAAGAGGCTCAACCCTTTTATTTTCAATCAATCTTGAAGCCGAGCACACTGCCAATTTAGGCTGAACTGAGGAAAATGTTAATTCACCATCTGGATCGTTTCCACTTCAAAATCGACATGTAAGCTCTCATTTCTGAGGCTATAATTCCATTTAATTTCCCTCCTCATAGTTTATACAGTACACATTGTTCCCAGAAGTTTGATTAATGCTCGATACCAAAAACGACTTCCAACTTTGAAATACACTTCAGGTGGAAACCGTGTCAGGCAGAAGAGCGATTCTTGAGCATGTTTAGGATGGACCCTAGCAGCACCCCGGTCTTTAACCTGGGGAAAGGGCAGGGTGCTAACGCAGAAGTTCAGAATAACTCATATAATTAATAAAACAACTCACATAATTAATAAAATGTTGGGTACATTGGGTACGATTTTTTTTCCCATTTACATCCCAGATAGCAAGCGGATGTGTAATGATTCTGGGCCATGTATGGGCCGGAACTAAGCCACAAGGGCCAGATCTGGCCTGTATTTGGCCCAGATCCACTTGCTATCTGGGATGTACAGAATATGAGAGCCATATACATTCTATATACAGGTATGTCTATTCTATCAGCGACTCAAGGAAGAATAGAGCAACTTATTGAGTGCCTGAACTTTGTACGTGGGTTAACATAAAACTTCTCCTCATCAGCTTCCCTGTATGGTATTGACAGAGCAATCATTCTGCAATCATGTCCAACACAACATCTTTATTACCGATCATTGATTCGGTCGCCGGCGTCGCCCAAACCGTGCCTCGCATCGACACAGGTGCCAGCGGGTCGCATCGACACAGGTGCCAGCGGGTGGGAGGGAAAGCCCGTTGCCACGGTGACGAGAGGTGATCCGCCGAAGCTGAGTTTCGATTGTCACAAGTCAGTGACCCACAGGTGTCCTGGGTAGCAAGGAAATGTCAAGACATTTGGAGCCCTTTTTCACTCAGACTTGGTGTACTGGTGGCTGACATCTGGAATATCACAGACCTGCAAGTTATTTGTCGTTCAGCACTCAAATAACTTTACAGCATTCAAATACTACTTACTTTACAGCATTAATTCCAATACTACTTCCTTTACAGCACTCAAATACTACTTACTCTACAACATTCAAATACTACTGCCTTTACAGCACTCAAATACTTCTTACTTTACAGCATTCAAATACAACTTACTTTACAGCACTCAAATACTACTTACTTTACAGCATTCAAATACTACTTACTTTACAGCACTCAAATACTACTGCCTTTACAGCATTCAAATATTACTTACTTTACAGCATTCAAATACTCCTTACTTTACTTAGTTACTTAAATTCTCTACAAATTCATAGCATTACTGTAGATATGTACAGGTACTGTATTGGCAGGGGCAACACAATTCACTAATGCCTGAGTCAGTGGTCAGTTATACAGTCCTCAGTTGTCTATGCCCTTTTAAGGAAGTTCCATTGTTGTGCAATGGTTGTCTTATTGATGGGATTCATACAGTGTCTATTGATTTAAACGCATACACTTACATAATATGGACCGCAACAGGAAAAACACCCACACACACACACACCTACAGTATTGAGCATTCACCAAGTCACGTCATATATTGGATCATATATATGTTCAGCTGGCAGTGTTGCCTGAATCTCAATGAGGAAGACCCTTATTTTCAGGCTTTGGAAGGGAGGGATTACGTCCTTGGTGTACTCAAACTCACACGTCCCCAAGGTCAGCCTTTGCATCAACTGTCCCCACTGTCAGTATGGCATCAAATGTGCCCTGTCACGTGGTACGCTATATACGGTAAAGTAGCTTATATTTCAAATCCAGATAACCAGCAAATCCATAACCAATTGCAGTGTGTTAAGATTCTCTCCGCTCCTGTCAATCAAGAAAACCACATGATAATTGATTCCACCTCAAATGGTGGTTTATCAATACGACGGGGTAATGTGTGAGTGTATTACAGGAAGGGGTCGTTTTAGCGCTCAAATGGTCAGACACGAACACACATACCTTTAGGTGATAGACATACGTTTAGGTGATAGACGCACCTTTTCTTCGTTAAGGTCCACTCAGGTCCAGCAGAATCTGACCTGTAGTCGCTGTGAGTCCAAAGAATGTGGGTAAAATAAATAAATCACTCTAAAATATTGACACAATGTTTGCAGCTTTTCCAGGCCAGAGTAGCTTTAACATTGCAGATGGCAAACTCCCCAGACAGCAAGCGGATCTGGGCCATATACAGGCCAGATCTGGCCCTTGTGGGTTGTCTTCTGGTCGGGGGTCTGCAACATCTGGGGAAGTCTCGGGAGGCTACGTATCACAGTCTACCCAGACAGCAATCCGATCAGGGCCATATACAGGCCAGATCTGGCACTTGTGGCTTAGTTCCGCCCACATATGGCCCAGATCCGCTTGCTATCTGGGTATGCTTCATCTCGTTAATTGATTCGCCTCCCGTTTCTGATGCGGGGATGTCACAGTACCTGTGAACGCCCAAGGTAACGTGACACTCACAGAAGCCCCACTCAGTAGTATTACGGGAACATAATTGCTTCCCCACTTCCTCCCATCCAAAGGTCTTTCTCTACATTTATTTAATGAAAAGTTATTTGAAAAAGGAAGAACTAATTTCAACTCTGATAGGCGCGCGGGCCCCATCGTTACCTTTGCTTGGGGAGATTCTTCTCTGCAAGCGAGCATTTTTATCTCGGCGAAATAAACATTCGCTGATAAGGAAAAGCCATGCAAAGTACATGCTACCCCAAGAGTGTAGACAAAAAAGGGAGGAATATGGTGTAGAACTAAATAATAATGAGGAGAAATATGCATGCTGGCACCCCAACTAATTAGTGTGGAACACCAGGATTATGAGTGATATAAAATGCATTAAGTGCCACAGAGTTATTTGCGATGTGAGACGGTTTGCAACTTTAAGGCCTTCCTGTTGGGACCTGCTTTAGAATAAATGACATTCATGTTTGCATACATTACTGTTTGGGAAGTTTGGCTAGCATAGAGCCAAGCTGATTACACGTTGGCTGCAATAAGCAAACTACCATTAACATTGTGATGCAGCTGTTGGGCGCCACCACAAGCCAACCGACCACGCCAGGTTTCATGTGAGCTCGCGCCCTCGGAGACCCGTCGCCAGCAACACTACCATCAACAACAGGTAATTGAACGAGCTCACAAGCTGGCTTTAAGTTCTCAGCCTTGGAAGATGGCGACGATCAATACGACGTGTCGCTCACTCGTCCCGGGGAACTCGCTGGCGACATCGCTAAGTGGCTAAGTGCACGGGAGGGTGTGAACCTCCGGGCTGACACAAACACGTACACCTTTGGTTCTCCGCGTTTCTTACCTCACCAGTAAACGGTGGACTTTCACACTTTTATGTCCCTGAAAAAAAAATATTTATATATATATATATATATATATATATATATACAGTAAATATTTAGTGGAGGAATCGATTCTCTGTCAGTGTGAGCCAACTGATAGAAACCCAGATAGCAAGCGGATCTGGGCCATATACAGGCCAGATCTGGCCCTTGTGGCTTAGTTCCGGCCCATATATGGCCTAGAATCATTACACATCCGCTTGCTATCTGGGAAAGCTACTGATGACGTCCACAATGGTGTTGACCTTGTGGCGGTGCTTCCCTCCCCCATGGCGATGCCTAGAAGAGGACTCTCCCTCCCTCCATGTTGACTATGCTAAACTACGTAATGTACGGTGGTCCGGAGAGCAATTGTGCACATAATGTCAAGGACTCTTGTCAGGCTCCATATATCATGACCACATATGGTACACATGCCTGTGTTAAATATACATGCCTCCATGAAATATACATGACTGGGTAGCATCATATGCATGCGTATAATATAGCCACATTCATGGAGGTACCCTGTAGGATGGAGCTTCCCTGTTGGAGGATTTTGCAGCCTACCTCTGTTGAATCACAATGTCAACGGATATGATATGGTTGGAGTTCATATCTTCATTTGTGTCGAGTCGTTACAAATCAGTCAATATTGCCGGGTTAACATCTGATGTGAGTTTATGCAATATGCACATCAGTTACCAGGTTATCAAAATGCATTTAATAGTCCTCATGTATATCCGTTCATTGGGTTATCAGTGTTTCATAATGGACAAACAAATGTTTGCATTGGTGAGTGAGACAAAAAAAAAAAACACAATTTTCTTTGGCCTTTTTGCTGGAAAATACTAATTTAAATCGATTTTCCATAGGAGCAGGGTCAGTCAACATGGTCAGGTTGACTGATTTTCTGAAAACAATTTTGACAGAAATGATCCCCCCCTCCACCAGTTAAGAAAAAGCAGTTGTGGTTGTAAATGTCAGTCGTGTAGCGGCAACTTTTTGGGGTCAAAGGTAGCTTGTGTCCAGATAATGGTGAATCACTGTGGAGAAACACATGGTTTTAGTGGTATACTGGAGAGTAAGGATTCTTTATTTATCTAAACAGCACACACACTGTAGCAGTCTGATTGCACTCTGTTCCCAATGTACCCTTTAGGCCTATTTCGGTGCTGTGTAACGTATTTTTGTCCCCCTGTGTACAGTACATACGTACATTCATGTGTTCCACCGTTCGCCTGTAACACCTGGCAGGCTTGCTACAGTTAATTTTTGCAATTGCCAAGCCCATTTTGTGTTGTACATAAAAACCATCCTTGTTGTCTCAGGAAAAGTATAGGCTATTCCCCAGATAGCAAGCGGATCTGGGCCATATACAGGCCAGATCTGGCCCTTGTGGCTTAGTTCCGGCCCATATATGGCCCAGAATCATTACACATCCGCTTGTTATCTGGGTCTTAGGGTCCTGCCTACTTTCCAGTACAGAGCTGCATGTTTAGTAGCTCTTTTGGTGCTTGTTCTAAATGTTAGGATTCTCATAGGTTAGTATTGAGGTTAGGTGCAATTATGAGTAGTTATAGTCATTATTATCATTTCACAACATAGATCAGATGACTCTTATTTAGGTAGGTTGATCATGTCATAGATTTGACTAGACTCTGAGTTAGTCAGAGTTCTGAACTTACGTAACCGTTCAGGGTTAAGATGGATTGGATAGCATGGAGGTGAGTGAAGACCGGCTCTGTGAAGCGTCACACAGCTGCCTTGGCGCCCGGGGAGGCCAGAGCTGTGCAGAGGCCGAGGGCCGCCGTTTCAGCACCACGGTCAGCGGGCAGTGACTTCTCCCGCTGCCGTTTCAGCACCACAGTCAGCGGACAGCGACTCCTACCGCTGCCGTTTCAGCACCACGGTCCGCGGGCAGTGACTCCTCCCGCCGCCGTTTCAGCACCACGGTCCGCGGGCAGTGACTCCTCCCGCTGCCGTTTCAGCACCACGGTCCGCGGGCAGTGACTCCTCCCGCCGCCGTTTCAGCACCACGGTCAGCGTGGGCTCGGTTGTGGATGATGTCTACAAACGGCCCCAATGGAGGTGAGGCAGCTGGAGGCACATCTCCCGACCAGACAAACACTCACTCAAACACTCAACACTCAAATAAAGACCGCGGACCTCACTCTGGCAGCATAGGGTTGACATGAGCATGAGGTCCCGCCATTTTCTGCGCTGTATGCTAACCTCTCTTCTTTTTGTGTGCCCGGAGTCCGGAGGCTGGACCCAGCGAAGCACAGCTACACGGAAGAGGGGTCCAATCCGTTGACAGGACTCCCAGTACCTCTGTTTGGGGAGGACCCAGAGAGACATGTTTCCTGTTGAATAAATGCATCACTAAGGGTGGACCAGGGTAGACTGAGGGCAGTACGACCCTGTGTCCTCGAGTTTTGTGCGTCCCCCCTGAGTTTTAGAACTTCACATTCATCCCGAGCATGCGCTTGGAACAACGCACTCAAGTGTCTCTCGGTGAAAGAAGCAGGGTGAATTAAAGCGAATGGTCAGAAGCTACATATCTAGGATACTACACTGAATTATTTGACTTGCCGCAAGCGGTTGGGCATTTCACAAATGCAGTATAACGCTCCACCTGCTTGGCGTTGACACAACGCAAGCACAGAACTGACCGGTGCACATTGCGTCTTTCCGAACAACTGCCCAGATAGCAAGCGGATCTGGGCCATATACAGGCCAGATCTGGCCCTTGTGGCTTAGTTCCGGCCCATATATGGCCCAGAATCATTACACATCCGCTTGCTATCTGGGTGAGGAGAATCATGGATTTCCAGAACTGAAAAAAAGGGCGAAGGGGCCCATAGACTTTTTTGTGTCTTAGTACAGGTAGTCCATTCTACTCAAGGGCCGTTCTACTTCCCGAATCCACAGAGTTGAGAGCTCCCAGAGCCTCCTTGCTTGTTGACATAAAGCGGCGATACATCATTGGTGGGGGACAAAGTCTTGTTTTGTTTTTTTTCTCCAGAAAGCGGGTTTATGAAAACTCTGAGTTTGCTAACCCTGAGATTC
>NC_140244.1:1339731-1344731 GCF_949987555.1 Borostomias antarcticus
AGATCAGGGCACAGACCGCACCTTTTCAGACTGCCGTTTGAATAATCCTTGGCCGTATTATTTTATTATTGTTGCACTATATCCTTTTATTGTGTACTGTTGCGCTGCACTTTTTCATTTTTTTTTCAATGTGATCATTTTGTAAGTTATCTGTTATTGTTTGCACTTGAATGTCTCCTCTAGGTCTGTGTGAAGCACTCTGTACACTCGCGTTGGGAATGGTGCTCTATAAATAAAGTTTTACCTACTTTACTTATTAGAACATCATCAAAATGCATGTTTTAAACCCCATCAGGCTAGGTCCCAGATAGCAAGCGGATGTGTAATGATTCTGGGCCATATATGGGCCGGAACTAAGCCACAAGGGTCAGATCTGGCCTGTATATGGCCCAGATCCGCTTGCTATCTGGGGTGGTACTTTTTATTTAATGAGTTTAATTTTATACTATTATCAAATGCATTCTTTACATTTGACATACAGAGGGATTCATATTGACGATGAAGCGACCGCTTCTTTAGAACGCTTCTGTCTGTGTACTTACGGCCATCGAGATGTATTTTGACTTTTGAGACGTTTATCACACAGAAAGGAGAGTGGTTGGTCCAGCTCTTTTCCAGGCCTTTTTACATTTTTTTTTTATTAGACAGTAGAGGAGTGAGTGGAAAGCGAGAGGTGGTCAATACGGGATCAATATTAAATATTGGACATGAAGGAACGGTAGGAGTGACAGCGGAGTGATGGATTTGTAATTTGAACCCGCAGAGTTGCAGGACATGTGGTTGCGAGGCCACAATTATCCGCAACGAACCCGGGCCACTCAAACAGGGCTTCACCACACCTGCGTCGCCCGGTATTGGATTCCCAGAGAAAGACAGATGAAGTGTAGTTCAGGTCAAAGCCGCCCTTTCCAAGAGAATCTCCCGTGATTTGAGTCTAGGACTTGGCTTCATCTTGTCTGCGGAACCCGCCTTCGAAGCGCCACGCCTGCAGACCGCCCGCAGACTGCCTGTAGACTGCCCGCAGACCGCTTGAAGACCACCTCCAGACTGTCCGCACAACACCTCCAGACCGCCCCCAGACCACCCCCCAGACCACCCCCTCACCGCCTGCAGACCTCCCCCAGACTGACCACCACAAGAGCGACTGCAGACCGCCACAAGAGCGACTACAGACCACCCACACACCGCCCGTAGACCGCCCCCAGACCGCCGCAAGAGCAACTGTAGACCGCCCACACACCCCCCCCAGACTGCCCGTAGACCTCCTGTAGACCGCCCACACACCCCCCCCAGACTGCCCGTAGACCGCCTGTAGACCGCCCCCCCCCCCCCCAGACTGCCCGTAGACCGCCTGTAGACTACCCACACCCCCCCCCCAGACTGCCCGTAGACCGCCTGTAGACCGCCCACACCCCCCCCAGACTGCCTGTAGACCGCCTGTAGACCGCCCACACACCCCCCCAGACTGCCCGTAGACCGCCTGTAGACCGCCCACACCCCCCCCAGACTGCCCGTAGACCGCCTGTAGACTACCCACACACCCCCCCAGACTGCCCGTAGACCGCCTGTAGACCGCCCACACACCCCCCCCAGACTGCCCGTAGACCGCCTGTAGACCGCCCACACCCCCCCCAGACTGCCCGTAGACCGCCTGTAGACCGCCCACACACCCCCCCAGACTGCCCGTAGACCGCCTGTAGACTACCCACACACCCCCCCAGACTGCCCGTAGACCGCCTGTAGACCGCCCACCCCCCCCCCAGACTGCCCGTAGACCGCCTGTAGACCGCCCACACCCCCCCCAGACTGCCCGTAGACCGCCTGTAGACTACCCACACACCCCCCCCAGACCTCCTGTAGACCGCCCACACCCCCCCCCAGACTGCCCGTAGACCTCCTGTAGACTACCCCCCCCCCCAGACTGCCCCCAGACCGCCTGTAGACCGCCCACACACCCCCCCAGACTGCCCCCAGACCGCCTGTAGACTACCCACACACCCCCCAGACTGCCCGTAGACTACCCACACACCCCCCCAGACTGCCCCCAGACCGCCTGTAGACTACCCACACACCCCCCAGACTGCCCCCAGACCGCCTGTAGACTACCCACACACCCCCCAGACTGCCCGTAGACTACCCACACACCCCCCCAGACTGCCCCCAGACCGCCTGTAGACCGCCCACACACCCCCCCAGACTGCCCCCAGACCGCCTGTAGACTACCCACACACCCCCCCAGACTGCCTGTAGACCGCCTGTAGACCGCCCACACACCGCCCCCAGACCGCCCCCAGACCGCCCACACACCGCCCACACACCGCCCACACACCGCCCACACACCGCCCACACACCGCCCACACACCGCCCCCAGACTGCCCGTAGACCTCCTGTAGACTACCCACACCCCCCCCAGACTGCCCGTAGACCGCCTGTAGACCGCCCACACACCGCCCACAAACAGTCTCATCAAGCCTCATATTCTTCCGATTCTCGCCGCATCACCCAAAGAAAACCTTGCTTATTTGCAAAAGCAAGTCGCCGAAGGAACACTTTGATTAAACTTCCTTTATTTCTATGTCAAGTGAAAGGGGACCAATGGGGGGGATCTAAATCTGATTCCTTCTCCCTCTTTTCGGGAGTCGTACCCCTCGGAGGCACGTCATTAGGCCTTATACATAACCATCGCCGGCACATTAAAATCACATTACACAACAACCATAATCATTGCGTTCAATTACACGTGGTAATAAATGCCTGACGCCAGCTCAAGTAAATCCATTAGGCCTGGCATCGTGGGAGAGGGGGAAGACAGAGAGAGAGAGAGAGAGGGGGGGGGGGGAGAGAGAGAGGGAAGACAGGGGGAGAGAGAGAGAGAGAGAGAGAGGGGGGGGGGGAGAGAGAGGGAAGACGGGGAGAAAGAGAGAGAGAGAGGGAAGACGAGGGGAAAGAGAGAGAGAGGGAAGATAGGGGGAGAGAGAGAGAGAGAGAGAGAGAGAGAAGGAAGATAGGGGGAGAGAGAGAGAGAGAGAGAGAGAGAGAAGGAAGATAGGGGGGGAGAGAGAGAGAGAGAGAGAGAGAGAGGGAAGATAGGGGGAGAGAGAGAGAGAGAGAGGGAAGATAGGGGGAGAGAGAGAGAGAGAGAGAGAGAAGGAAGATAGGGGGAGAGAGGGAGAGAAAGAGAGAGAGACTCAGCAGCCATTAGCAGATTTAAATGTTGGCCTCGTACCGCTGACGGTTCGCAGGCCAAGACGGGGCAGATGGAGGCCAGCGCGGCGCGGGCGCGGGCCAGGTCCGGTGCGGGCGCGGTCCAGGTCCGGCGCGGGCGCGGTCCAGGACTAGTGCTTGTGAGCCGGGGGCGGCGGCCGGTTCGATGACAGTCACCTGGGTGCCGTGGTTGTAAAGCCCATTGTGTTGCCTCTGTGTACGAAATGCGCTATATAAATAAAGTTTGATTTGATTTGTGCTGTGGGAGCAGGTGAGACAGGAAGGAAACGCTGAATCAGCTCCACTATGATACGGAAGTGATCACGACTATTCAAAATGGTGATTGAAAGATGTAATCTGTCTTCTAGGTAAATACTACTACCGCTATACATCAACAGAGTGACATTTTGCTACAGTATGAGATAATGTTGGTATGTTCACTATCTTTTATTATTCCCAGATAGCAAGCGGATGTGTAATGATTCTGGGCCATATATGGGCCGGAACTAAGCCACAAGGGCCAGATCTGGCCTGTATATGACCCAGATCCGCTTGCTATCTGGGTTGACTGCTTATATCATATCAAGACAGATTGTGACATCATGATATGATCATTATAGCATCAGTGTAATGACAGTGTGCTTACTACCATCTGTGATGATAACATGACTAATATTGACATGCATATACAGTAGATACATATTGTAATTTGTTAACTTGTCAGCTTGTCAGACATTGAGTTGCACTTGAATCGACCTTGACTGTCCTTGGCAAGTTACGTATACATGACAGGGCTGAGTTTCCCAGAGGCATCGTAAGCGCTACGATCAGCGTAAGCTACGGTGTTCGCGAGTACGGCGAGCGCTACGATGCCTCTGGGAAACTCAGCCCAGTACTGTAGCCGTCAGTGGTATTCACTACTTTCGTTACTCTAAAGTTTCCCTTTTTAATAAGCCGTGGCTACCAATAGCTAAGACCTGGGCCGTTCACCATGCCCCAGGGAAGAGCCAACAACAACGAGCTCTTAACCCAGATAGCAAGCGGATCTGGGCCATATACAGGCCAGATTTCGCCCTTGTGGCTTAGTTCCGGCCCATATATGGCCCAGAATCATTACACATCCGCTTGCTATCTGGGTTGAAACATCCCTAAAAGATACCCTGAGCAATTATTATCCATCTCCTTCTTCCAACCCCCCCCCCCCCCTCCCCCCATATCAATTCCATCGCCTTAATGAGGCCTCAACGAGGGCTGTTCAGCACGGGAACGGGGTAACGGAGGGGAGGGGGGGGGGGGGCACACCCTCACCGGCACCTCAGCTCTAATGAGAGACGCCATCACTCCGTTTTCACGTCTCCCCGGCCGGAGAGAGACTCCTCTCGCCCCGTCTCTCCCGTCGCTCGCCGCCCTCAGCCCGTCCGAGTTTCCCGGTCCCTTTCCAGCCCCTCCCTCTCTGGTCACTCCCTCTCTGGTCACTCCCTTTCCGGCCCCTCCCTCTCTGGTCACTCCCTTTCCGGCCCCTCCCTCTCTGGTCACTCCCTCTCTGGTCACTCCCTCTCCGGCCCCTCCCTCTCCAGCTCCTCCCTCTCCGGCCCCTCCCTCTCTGGCCCCTCCCTCTCTGGTCACTCCTTTTCCGGCCCCTCCCTCTCTGGTCACTCCCTCTCTGGCCACTCCCTCTCCAGCCCCTCCCTCTCTGGCCACTCCCTCTCCAGCCCCTCCCTCTCTGGTCACTCCCTCTCTAGTCACTCCCTCTCCAGCCCCTCCCTCTCTGGTCACTCCCTCTCCGGCCCCTCCCT
>NC_140244.1:1347231-1351910 GCF_949987555.1 Borostomias antarcticus
TCGGAGCGGCCCCGGGACTAATGGCCTGCAAAGTCAGCAGCGGTACCGGATAGAGACGGAGTGGGGAAACGCTACAACAGTACCCCCGCTGACATCCGGAGGGGTGAGAAAACAGCGGCGACACCTCAGCTCCGCTTAAATAATACGAGAGCTTTGGCTTCCATGTTGTTTTCCTCGTGACTGCCGCGCGCTCAGGTCAAGTCATTAGTGCGCCGACAAAAACAGAGCAGAGCTCGCGCGTGGAAAAGCAGGGAGATCTCATAAAAGAGACATTATCCCTCTGCCTACATTCGCCTAATTACATATTTAATAAAACAATATCGCATTACTGTTGCTTTTCTCCTGGCGGTGATTTAATACTCTAGCTTCCCGAGGTTCATTTATATCAGTCCGCAGTGAGCATAAATGTGATTAATTTGAGTATGGAGAGAAGAATGGATTACTAGTTCACTAGGCTTATCTGCTGTAAGAAGTGGAGGGTTCGGCTAGTGTACAGTACAGAAGTCAGTCCACTTCGGGATTGCCCTTGTGTTCTGTTGATTGTGATCCATAGCCTTTCTCTAGGCATAGAGGTCCTATATCAAAGAGAATCAAGTCTGGTTAGACATGAATAAACACACACACACACACACACACACACACACACACACACACACACCAAAGAACAGAAGATCAAACAGGTTTACAGTAGGTTATGTTACAACATGCCAGAGGGCAGTTGGGACGAGGTTGTTAATGGATGCCTTTATGCTTGACGCGATTAAGAACAACTAATGTTCCTCAAATCAAATGAATCACAGACCAGCAGGACGACATTAGTCGGGATAGATTTTACCATCAGATAAAGTGGATAGATTAATTGCAATACCGTGCTAGCACGTGACAGAATGCAAGATAGGACTAATGTTTATTTTAGGCCATGCAAGGTAATAGGCACTAACTTTTATTTCACATTACAAAGTAATGCACTGAAGCTTGTTTGTGGATCAGTTAAGAGCTCATTCATTCTAAAACCACCAACCAACTAATTCTAATATATCATTAATGTAAACAAAGGTGCAGTTGATAGTTTGGGAAGATAATCTTCAGGAGCATATTGTTGTAAAATGGGGCATGCGTCCACTTTTACTTTGTGGGACCAAGAAGAACGATGGTATTGTACTGGATAATGATTAGATTCTCAGATCCTGTGCCTCAAAGTGAGAGACATTGATGCAGCACTGCATTCTGGGTAGAATTATTCAGCACAAGTAACTCAAAATGTCAAGTTTCCTGGAATCTGGAGTGAATGGATTTCAATATTCATAGGCTGCCTGTTCTTGTACAAACTATTCCACAAGACTGTGAGACTTACTTCACGGAAGACGGCTGTCAAAACACTATCATGTCAAGATGAAACGCAGGAAAGATATCTTTTCACTTCTGACATGTCATTAATGAATCATTTTTCCATGCATAAATATTAATAGACAAAATTAATTAGTTAAATCATTGATGTGGACCAAAATCAACGGGGGAAGTTCTACTTCTCAGCCCTCTGCGTCGCCTGATCTTATCTAATGCTATTTCATACTAATTAATTTAACCGTTTCTACATGTTCACAAGGAGAGGGCCTCATTATCTGTACTTTCTATTCCATTTCCCAATATTTTCACAGTCACACCCTCGTTTATCCACTCATTATACAAAAAGAAAAAAGGGGGAAAAAGATTGTAACAATTCTTGCTATGCCATCATTCGTTCTCATTGAAGAAGAGGTGGAATTGTACTGTACACCTAATTCAGAATTCAAACTTGCCCTTTGGCTATGAAAAGTCTGGCTATGAAACGTATCACACTTTCAGCAGTTCAGCATTCTCAGCATGGTTTCCGGAGTGAAACACACATTATGATACTGTACCTACGGAGCATCAATCATAAATATGTACAGTAGGTTCCAAGCACTGCTGCGTGAAACAGAGCCGCATTCGTGAGGAAACATCTGCAGCATTAACAACTAACTGGCAAACTTTCTTTTATTTTTTTTGCCCCTGACTTTGGTTTAGAAAGTCATTGGATTTTTGCATAGATGAGCATGTTCTGCTCTCAACAAGATATTCACCGCAAAAACACTGATAAGAAAATCATTAAATACTTCTCGTTGACCTTTCGAAATGCTGGCTCCGAACTCCTTTTAGTAAATCCCCAGATTATTGACTTGGCAGCTTCCTTAAATGTTCCCTTAAAAGGGGAGGGCCATGTTTTCGTTTTTTTTGACTCCTCACTCCTCCCGGCTCCTGCTCACCTCTGACCTCTGAACTCGCCTGTGGGACGTGCGCGCAGCCTAAACGATCAACACATCCCAGGATGCATCACTCCTCCAGCTCCCACCCCTTAAACGCTCCGGAACGGCCTTCAGATCCTCTGGGGTCGCCTGGCTCCATCACGACTCGCTCCTCTCTCTCCTCCTCCTCCTCCTCCTCCTCCTCCTCTCTGATAGATGTCTCTGGTTTAACACTTGCCAGAGGGTTTTGATGACACTGACAAAGACCCGACTATATTTGACATTTCAAATCTGCATTATTAATTCAAACTGGTGAGAAATATGTCAAAGGTGAAGTTGAAAATGATGTGGATGTATGTGAGGAATTGAAATGTACAGAGCATAGATGAGCACACAAGAGACACCCCCCCACCCCACGCACACACACACACACACACACACACACACACACACACACACACACACACACACACACACACACACACACACACACACACATTCTTGGTACCACAGGTAGGATGAGCAGAAAAACTAAATATTACTCATCGACCCCGTTTACACCTCAAATTAAAATGTGTTTTTGGTGATCAGATTGCAATCTGATTGCGCTAAACCACATGAAAGTACAGGTGTAAATGCGCCCAAAACGTTTTGAGGACGGATTGCGATCCGATCGGCCAAACCACCTCCGGAGGTGGTCAGGGACGCATGTCGACCACATTTAATAAGAGTGTAAATGGGAATGCGTTTTTAATCCAGGTGTAAATGTACAGTAATCAGGCTAAATCATTATCTAGACCCAGATAGCAAGCGGATCTGGGCCATATACAGGCCAGATCTGGCCCTTGTGGCTTAGTTCCGGCCCGTACTGTATATGGCCCAGATCCGCTTGCTATCTGGGATCAGCGTGTGTGGAACGCGTACGTCACTCTGGGCGTTTAGAACCCGCGACGAGCCGAACCGCGCGAGGCCGAGCGGTAGCCCTTAGAACCGTAGCCGTTGCGCTCCCATAACAAACACTATGAACCTGTTTACACCTTGCATTAAAATGCGTCTCGTATCGAGATTGTATCCCCAGATAGCAAGCGGTTGTGTAATGATTCTGGGCCATATATGGGCCGGAACTAAGCCACAGGGGCCAGATCTGGCCTGTATATGGCCCAGATCCGCTTGCTATCTGGGATGGATGGCGGATACTCTCTCTTGTGCTGGCGTATTTTCCACCTGTCCATTCATCATCTGCCGGTGGCACCGTGGGTCGGCCATTTTACTAATGAAGTCGGTTAATTGAAAACATTAGAGCATCACAAAGATTAACATTCCTGCTGCGTCGGTTGGGGGAGGAGGAGGAGGAGGAGGAAGAGGAGGAGGAGGAGGAAGAGGAGGCTGTGATCTCAGGAATGCATTGATACCGCATCAAAGCCCAAACAAAGGCTGATTGACACTCGGTCTCCCACCGCTTATTAGTGGTAGATTCTCAACTCAACTTTATTTAAAAAACAACCACGGGTGCGACAACGTGCTGCCCAGATAGCAAGCGGATGTGTAATGATTCTGGGCCATATATGGGCCGGAACTAAACCACAAGGGCCAGATCTGGCCTGTATATGGCCCAGATCCGCTTGCTATCTGGGTGTACATGAGTAATCATAAATACATGAATACAAACAGTAACAGATTAAGTACTGGGGCGAACTCAAGTTTGGGACCGTGATCAAAAGCATGTGATTTCTGGGGGAATATTTACAGTCACTGTAGCGCTCCATGTAACAGAGAAGGGGTGCATGGAAGCTAAACACGGCAAAAGAGAATTATAACATCCATGTTAGGACGGTCAGCACCAGCTGGCGAGCATCTTACATACAATGAGATTCATAACATTATTAAGGCTTCAGAGACACAGAGTAATTCGATGATATATATGAGTTTATATGATATATATGAGAAGCAAAGAAGATTTATATTATTTCATGTTCATGCTCAC
This sequence comes from Borostomias antarcticus, assembly GCF_949987555.1. Taxonomy (NCBI): domain Eukaryota; kingdom Metazoa; phylum Chordata; class Actinopteri; order Stomiiformes; family Stomiidae; genus Borostomias; species Borostomias antarcticus. Next base: position 1,351,480 of record NC_140244.1, read on the forward strand.
AAATAGACAATTATTGCATTACAAAACATATTCTAGAACACTCTCAGGGCAGTAATGCTGCAGGATATGTCAAGGTTGTTCCAATAGTGTGTTTCCATAACACAAATTACTCCTTAGCTTCAAGACATTCAAATGATAAACAAGCCCATACCTGCTCTGAATGAGAGTAGCCATGACCACGCACACACACACACGCACGCACGCACGCACGCACACACACACACACACACACACAAAAACACACACACACGCACGCACGCACACGCACGTACACACACACACACACACACACACAGCTGGCCAGTGGAACTGTGGGCTGGCAGATAGTCGAGAGATGTGAGAGCTTCCTTCTAGCTTCCAGCCATCCCATCAGTCAGCTGTCTACAGATGAGAAATGTGTGTGTGAGTGTGTGTGTGTGTGTGTGTGTGTG
>NC_140244.1:1352110-1393098 GCF_949987555.1 Borostomias antarcticus
CTCAAAACAAACACAAAAACGTGCCCCTAGTTTTTTTTAAATTTTTTCTCAGGTGATGATCATGATGATGTCGTGGTGTTTGGCTCAAACAGATCATAGTTCAAAACTGCTCACTTGTGCTCTGAGCAGATCAGTCTGAGCGTAACTGAGCAACCCGTTAAGTTAATTCTGATCACTGATCGATCACTGAGCGCTCAGCTACTCAACGCACCCATCCCAGATAGCAAGCGGATCTGGGCCATATACAGGCCAGATCTGGCCCTTGTGGCTTAGTTCCATCCCAGAATAATTACACATCCGCTTGCTATCTGGGTATTGTGTCTCAACCCCTTTATGGCCGCCAAATCATCCATTTCGTTCTCTTTCTCTTACCCCCCCCCCCCCCGCCCCCCCCCATCTCCCGAAACACCCCACTTGTCTCTCAGAGAGCTAAATCACGTGCATAACAGGTAAGTCTATATAGTAGATCGATGCTGCTTTGCAGCCTGGAAAAAGCCATCCTTGCTGGCGCGCAACTGTATGCTTCCAGGAAAAAGTATCGCCGGAGCATTTAAAGAGCGCAGTCCTCTGACCTACAGTAAAAAACCGTCCATTTTGAAGAGTGTCGACCGGAGGGGCATGTGGAATGTAGGAACGCCTGGAATGAACAGTTGGAATTCTAGGCGTTCTGTTATTAACATTCTGCTGTGCGTCTCGTTCGTTTGAGAAACCAGGAGATCCCGTTCAAGGAGGTAGGTATGGGGGGGGTGGAGGGCATAGCAGCACTATGCTCTTAACCGTGATTTCAGCAAAGCGCAAACCTTGTGCAGGTGCTTTTTATTGGACTTAAACTAGCCCTGACCTTAATGAAGTTAGGGTAACCTTCGTGTAAAACCCTCTTTGCCACGGGGGTGAACCGGTCTCTGAAGTGACTTCCCTTGTTAGGTGCTACTCCCATACCAGGCGACGTAAATGTCACATTCATGTAAGTATTTTAGCAGATGCTTTTATCCGGAGTGACTTGGAATACGTACATTTGCCTGGAGTAAGTACTCAGGCGTCAATAGAGGAAGCACCTACAGAACGGTATCTAAAGTGGCAATGCAGTCCTGGCACTCTGAAGCCGAGATAAATGAACCTTCGGAAGCTAACTGTAGTTCTGTTCTCACCGAGTCACACGTCAATTTGCACATTACGCAAACACAACTCTGCAAACGATGTCGACTAAACGTGTAAGTCAATTCAGGAGAGGTAGTGAGTTTGGGGAAGTCTTCTCTCGTGGGGTTTTGCGGTGTTTAGAAGCGGCGCCGAGGAAGATGCAGCTGCAGCTCATACATATGCACGACACGTTTTTTTGGTTCACCAAAGAGGAACCAACTGCCTTCCACCGTCGCTCCGCACTGCACGTTTGGCTGGGTGGCTCGCCACCCTCCCCGCAAAACGGTTTTCATGTCTTCATCTCACCGCGGTGCGACTCTCCCGGTAATACGAGGAGAATGGCAACAGCAGGCTTTTCCAGACCGAGGCGCAGAACTGTCACGTTTGAGGAAAAGTTTGGCCTCGAGCCCGGCCTTGGAAAAATTTCACCATGACGCCCTCCTGGCTAGCGCTCCCCCTGCTATCTGTCGTTCTCCGCCAACCGAGGAAGGCCAACGCTAGCTTCATCTCCAGGACTTTGACAGTTCGAATTTGGAAATTCATATTTCAGCCCCCCCCCCACCCTACCCTACCCCCTCAGAAGGAGAAAGAGGAAAGATATGACGAATGATGGGGGAGAAAAAAAAAACAACCTTCTGGCATCTGATTCAAGGAGCCTCATGATAAATCCATAAACAGATGCTGGATTTGATGTGCAAAGCAAATGACTAAAACCCCTGCAAGGCATCGGATTGAAATAAATAAATAAAAATAAAATCTTGGCGGCTGAGACCGAGCAGGTTTGGATGAGCGTGAGCGCACACCATGAAAAGAGAGAGAGAGAGAGAGAAAGAGAGAGAGAAAAAGAGATACACTCTAAAGAGAGAGGGAGAGCGATACACTCTAAAGCACTTTACTTTTCCCCACTTGCACATGTTTATGGGCGGAGAAGTAACTTTGCTCGACAGACAGATGGACCGCACGGCTCCCTTTGTAGCCGTGTGTCGTTTATGTATTTCAAAACCCACAACCTAACCTAATTTGCTTGCAATTACAGAGACATTTTTCTACTTGATCAATATTTATAAATTGTATTAGCAGTTGCCACTGATCCTGAAATCGCATTTCTGTTTTTAAGAATGTGCCTCCACAACAATTATACTTGATTTATATCATACCGTGTAATAAATAGGTTGATAGTTGATCATCTCCATTGAGCTGTCACCAGTTAAATTCCGCAATGGTTTTAAATGCCCCTTAAGAGAATGAATATTGGCAGCTGGGAACTATAACCAGATAAGAAATGCTCACACAAACCCAGTTTTCACCCAGTAATAACAAAGCTATTGAGTGCAGTCTGTATTGTTCACTGTATAATAGCTGCTATAGTGAAGGTCTTCTAATTGTAAACAAAGGGCATTGAAGGGTTGACTAACAGTGAATCATTCACCAGCTCATCTGAGCACGGACTACTCCACCCAAATAGCAAGCGGATCAGGTCCATATACAGGCCAGATCTGGCCCTTGTGGCTTAGTTCCGGCCCATATATGGCCCAGAATCATTACACATCCGCTTGCTATCTGGGCAGATATGTGGGGGAGAAAACATCACAAATTCTTGAGGATCTCTGCTGACATCATCGCGCACCATTTGATGTGTTTGCTCCCAGGGGCCATTTGAACATCTTGGGGGTGTAGGGGTTGAGATCCTGCTCGGTATTGAGCATGTGCTGCGTGATATTCTTACTAACGTCACTGTGCAAAGAAGCACTAAACTGGATTGATGGCGATATGTCTTCCTGATTGGAGATAGACGATCGGAACGCTTCATCTAACTGTTACACGGCTCATCTTACAACTGAACTCCGACTGACACGTTCCTTGAGTAAGACAAAAAGCATCTGACCCTCCATAAATATTACATGAGATGTTGTTTGGTTATTTAAGATCACAGACTTCGAAAAGCGGTTAGGTGAGAATGGACAGTGTGATGTGTGTGTGTGTGTGTGTGTGTGTGTGTGTGTGTGTGTGTGTGAGTGTGTGTGAGTGTGTTTATGGAGGGGGGTGGTTGTTGCTTTGCCCAGGCTCAGCGGTGTATGTGTGTGCGTGTGTGTGCGTGTGTGTGTGTGCGTGTGTGTGTGCATATGTGTGCGTGCGTGCAAATTATTGCGCATGCAAAACGCGGACCGCCAAGAGCACACTGGGGGTCAAAGTGTGCACACTAGGGGTCAAAGTGCGCACACTGGGGGTCAAAGTGCCTCCGGCTCCGGTAAGCACCCCGGACGCTCAGAGCTTCTCTCTCACGGAGGGAAGTTCGCTGGCATCCCCCCCCCCCCTCTCAGGGAGGGTCAGCGCCGGCTAACGATCCGCCCGCCCGGCCGTCCCGAGAGACGCGGTTCAACTACAGTTCAGGCCCCGACTGAAAGAGAACGAAAGAGCCGGGAGGGGAAACGGAGGGAGTGAAAAAATAGAACGATCTATCCCCCTCCCCCCCCCCCCCCCCTCCGACGGAGATCACACACCGGAGTTTTCAGGCAACTTTGTTCAGCCGACCGTGCGGCCGTAACGGGTGGCTGAGTAGAAGCCTGGCCAAAAAAAAAAGATGGTGATATTTCACGCCACCCCGTGTGATCCGGGGCTGTAAGTACTGTACAGTACTTACCCAGATAGCAAGCGGATGTGTAATGATTCTGGGCCATATATGGGCCGGAACTAAGCCACAAGGGCCAGATCTGGCCTGTATATGGCCCAGATCCGCTTGTCTCTGCACGTGTATATTCTTTACTACGTGTACTGAAACATGATCATCATTGGCTGCTGACTCAATTATTATTGACAGTTGTTGGTGGTGGAAAACTTCACGATGCAATTTCACAAACGGCCATCGAAATCTCAGAGTAGTATCTCATATGTTTGTTATACACTGTATCTGTACACTTGGTCAAATTATGTGTTTAAATGATGTATGATAAGTTTGCTTGACAGAAAAGACAACTCTGTTCACTCAATCAATCAATCAATCAATCAATCAATCAATCAATCAATCAATCAATCAATCAATCAATCAAAGCTTTATTTGTATAGCGCATTTCATACCCAGAGGCAACACAATGCGCTTTACAGAGAACAAGGGAGGAGGGCATACGACCCACTCTCTACATATTCCAGAGGGAAGCAAAAAAACAGTATCACCCAGGGGCCAGAAAAGTGAGCTGTAAAAATTATTCCCTGACCCCTCTCAACAAGGCGATCGAGCAAGCTCCTGGAGTATGTTTGTCTAACGGCTAAGAACATTCATAGAGCAATAAATTACATTAAATTAAAATTTCACAGAAAAAAAGGGCTACAAACATCATAGGAGAGACATGGCAAACACTGGTGTATGTCTGTTTGCTTGAGTGTGAGTGTGCCTTGGCCCAGATAGAGGCAGGGGTCGGGGGTAGGGTGAGTGTGAGTGTGCCTGGGCCCAGATAGAGGCAGGGGTCGGGGGTAGGGTGAGTGTGAGTGTGCCTGGGTCCAGGTAGAGGCAGGGTTCGGGGGTAGGGTGAGTGTGAGTGTGCCTGGGTCTAGGTAGAGGCAGGGTTCGGGGGTAGGGTGAGTGTAGGTGTGCCTGGGTCCAGATAGAGGCAGGGGTCGGGGGTAGGGTGGGGGTGAGTGTGCCTGGGCCCAGATAGAGGCAGGGGTCGGGGGTAGGGTGGGGTGAGTGTGCCTGGGCCCAGATAGAGGCAGGGGTCGGGGGTAGGGTGAGTGTGAGTGTGCCTGGGCCCAGATAGAGGCAGGGGTCGGGGGTAGGGTGAGTGTGAGTGTGCCTGGGTCCAGGTAGAGGCAGGGTTCGGGGGTAGGGTGAGTGTGAGTGTGCCTGGGTCTAGGTAGAGGCAGGGTTCGGGGGTAGGGTGAGTGTAGGTGTGCCTGGGTCCAGATAGAGGCAGGGGTCGGGGGTAGGGTGGGGGTGAGTGTGCCTGGGCCCAGATAGAGGCAGGGGTCGGGGGTAGGGTGAGTGTGAGTGTGCCTGGGTCCAGATAGAGGCAGGGGTCGGGGGTAGGGTGAGTGTGAGTGTGCCTGGGTCTAGGTAGAGGCAGGGTTCGGGGGTAGGGTGAGTGTAGGTGTGCCTGGGTCCAGATAGAGGCAGGGGTCGGGGGTAGGGTGGGGGTGAGTGTGCCTGGGTCCAGATAGAGGCAGGGGTCGGGGGTAGGGTGAGTGTGAGTGTGCCTGGGTCCAGGTAGAGGCAGGGGTCGGGGGTAGGGTGAGCGTGAGTGTGCCTGGGCCCAGATAGAGGCAGGGTTCGGGGGTAGGGTGAGTGTGAGTGTGCCTGGGCCCAGATAGAGGCAGGGTTCGGGGGTAGGGTGAGTGTGAGTGTGCCTGGGTCCAGGTAGAGGCAGGGGTCGGGGGTAGGGTGGGGGTGGGGAAAGGACACGGACCCGAGTTAGGGTGAGGGGAAGGGGCTTCTGTTGGCTTCTCTATCCCAGCCCAGATAGCAAGCGGATGTGTAATAATTCTGGGCCATATATGGTCCGGAACTAAGCCACAAGGGCCAGATCTGGCCTGTATATGGCCCAGATCCGCTTGCTATCTGGGAGGTTTGCTCAGTTTCAGTACAAGTCTGCGCAGTACGGTAATAGAAAGGTTACGGTCAACTTTCCAAGCCACGTATTTTGGTAAACCCACACAAGTGGTCGCGCTGCGTTTCCCGTGGGACGATTCTGCAACAGCGGTGCAGTAAAACCCACACAGACACCCACGCGCGCGCACGCCGCCTCGGAAACAAACGCAGAGTATGCACATCGGATCCAGTCGCCTACACGTGAAAACAATACGCCCTCCCCACCCCTCCTCCCCCACCCCCCCCCGAAAACGACCAGGCTATAAATCAGGACACAGAAGCCCCGATAACGTGCAAGGTGTTCCCGGGAGATAGAGTTGGCCCGCGCGAGCGGCGGACCGTGAGCCGAGGGGTGGCGGCGTGCAGCGTGGAGTCGTGACACCCCTGTCCCCGGCCACCTGTGAGGGGGGGGGCTCGCAGGTGGCAGGTGAGGAAACTGTCATCTCCAGCTGGCACATCAGGTGCCAGAGAGGTGCAGGTGTGTGTGAGTTTGTGTGTGTGTGTGTATGTTTATGAGTGTGTGCGCATGTGTGTGCGTTCAGGGTGGTGGAGAGGGATGTGTGTGTGTGTGTGTGGGCAGGGGGGGGGGGGGGGCGTCACCTGTTCATAATAGATGTACAGATGGTTGTATGTGTGAGTGATTATATTTACTTTCAAAGCTAGGGGTGAATTAAAGAAACACACTCCTATCACAAAAAGTCATAAAGCAATTCTAGTCATTCCAGCCCCTGCATAACATTCTTATATGATAGTTAGACAGTTGTCCTTTTTGAATGGAGTATAATTCATAAATATTTTTTTGATGAGTTCTCCATAAAACTATTAACGGCATAAGCAACACTGGGTCAGTGCCAGAAGTCCCGAATCGCAGGTCCCCAATCGAAAAACCATAAGACCGCTAACTGACTTTGTAGTTTATGGCTTTCCTGGCCTCTTCCTGGCAGAAGGAATGGCTGCGATGTCAATATGGGCCCTAATGACAGCGAGGGTTAGAGCACTCACTTCCCCAGCCAGTCCAGAAGGAGTCTGACTGAGCTCATCGTGTTGAAAATAATTAATAACGCATTTAATAAATAGCTCCTGAGCCACTGGTGTACTCTCACCATCTGTTACTGTATAATGTTCCCACTTTTTATTAATGTGAGACAGCCATTAGATGACTGTGGAGATGACATAATAATGCATGGCGTCGTTCAGATGCTATTTGTCTCCTCAAATTCCAATCTGGTGCCCCGGCCCCCACCCACCCACCCCCCCCCCCACCCACCCCCCCCCCCCCCGCCCCAGTCTCTTATCGACTGAATGATTTGGCACGATTTAGGTAAAGGGCTTCAGTCGTAACCTTCTTAATCAACTCGTTTTCAAAGGGCTTCGCAATTAGCCGCGTAAAAGATGACGCTCGGTCTCTCACTCGTCTAGGAGTTTAGTTGGGATTACACTCGGGGTACGTCCGCAGCGGTCCAGAGAGGATGGTCTTTGTTCCGTTTATTTCATAGATATATAAACTCGTCTGCATGCAAAACGTGTTTGATATCACACCTTTTTTTTTTTAGGAGAAATACTGACCTTTTATGAGAAGGATTTCTGAATGAATCCGTCCCAAATCAATGGAATGGTGTGTGATGTATCGTAGAGACGAAAGGTTGTTTGCTCTGACCCAACATACTTTTTGCTGGGCTAAAATCATATCTATGTGGATCTCAGAACTCTCTGATCTTACATGAACCTTTGAATGTATGCACTTTGGTCTGAAGGCTAATATTGATTTTAAGGTCTTGTAAAAGGCCAAAACATGATTGAAAAGGCAACCTGGTGAATATTGTTTAGTTCAATCTGGATGTTGGAGACGCAGACTAAAGTGTGTTTTTCTTGTAGTGGTGTTTGATACTTGCATAGTGTGTCAGAAGGTGTTCCCCAGGTTACCTTGTCGGATCATCTGTGCCCTTTTAAAAGAGCAGCAATCCCCTCAACTCCATTGTTTACATAAAGTAGAGCTATCATAATGTAATCTCCACCCTCTGAAATGCTTGTGGACTTGTGATTAGAGTTGCAAAATGGCGGAAAATTTGCGGAAATATTACAGAATTTTACCATGGGATTTTAGCTCAGGCATTTTGGAAATGTTGACCTTTTTTGTAGTCTATAACAGCTTATTTCCAACATTTGTTAAATTCTAGATTTTGCACCTTGATCTTGATTAGAACAACCTGATTTAATGCAAATTCAGTTGAATTTCAACCCTGCAGTGTTCATCCATCACATGTGCAGTGCGTTCTTCCATCACATGTGCAGCTAATTCTTAGAATCCTGCACACTAAGACGGCTGTAGAATCCATTAAAGTTCTACTCACAAACAGATTAAGCAAAACATGTCATTTAAAAAAAAATGTGCTAGAAATGTTTGCCTGCATGCCTGCTTATGACAAAACAAATGTGTATGTCTGTTTATGGCAAGGTAAATAAGTATAAAGAATCCCCAAATTCCCGGTTTATTCCCGTTAATTCCAATTAATTCCCATTAATTCCCATGAAAAGTTCCCAACATTTAATATTCCCTGAATTTTGCAACCCAACTTGTGATTGTGGAAATATGGAGGCGAGTGAGATATACTGGGCCCACTGTCTTTAATTCAGATCAGATCATTTGATCACCAACACCTGCCGTTCAAGTATGGTGACCGTTATTATAAAACAACATCGACACATTCTGAGAAAGAGCTACGACATTTTACAAGGAATTGAACTGGGGTCTCTCCGACAATCCATCCTCCCCAACAATATTTTTTGTAACACTGCCACATCAGGCTGCTATTAACTTAGTGACAGTGCTAAATGTACTGTAACATATGCAGAGGTCTCCAGTACCCAGATAGCAAGCGGATGTGTAATGATTCTGGGCCATATATGGGCCGGAACTAAGCCACAAGGGCCAGATCTGGCCTGTATATGGCCCTGATCTGATTGCTATCTGGGTATCCACCTTTTACTTTTCCCAGGCGTGTTGAGGCTGTATACAAATGTCACATGTAAATGGAGTCCTTGGTCCCTATAGCAACCTAAACATTTTAAAGACAGTCCACTAATAACCCAATTCTGACCCAAACATTAAAAACAACAACATTCACCCCTTGCTGGATACAGAACTACTAGTATTTCACAGTCAAGGTTACCAGTGGTGGTCGAATGGGTTCAGCGGGGTGAACGCCATCTTGTTTCTCTTGAAAGCTGTATATGTGTAGCTCGACTCAAATATCACAGTAAATGTCAATCAGTTGATCAGGGGTCCGCCTCCTCCCTCGGAGGCGTGCGTTTCCCCGGCCTCCTCCCTCGGAGGCGTGCGTTTCCCCGGCCTCCTCCCTCGGAGGCGTGCGTTTCCCCGGCCTCCTCCCTCGGAGGCGTGCGTTTCCCCGGCCTCCTCCCTCGGAGGCGTGCGTTTCCCCGGCCTCCTCCCTCGGAGGCGTGCGTTTCCCCGGCCTCCTCCCTCGGAGGCGTGCGTTTCCCCGGCCTCCTCCCTCGGAGGCGTGCGTTTCCCCGGCCGTGTTGACGGTAAAAGCAGGAACCTGAAACGTCCGGCTCGGCCGCCTACCATCTGGGGCCTCAGTCACTTCGGATTAAACCACGGATGAGAGGTCAGAGAGAACCGAACCCATCTCTTCCACAGCAGAGGAGAGAACCGAACCCATCTCCTCCACAGCAAAGGAGAGAACCGAACCCATCTCCTCTACAGTAGATGAGAGAATAGAACCCATCTCCTCTACAGTAGACGAGAGAATAGAACCCATCTCCTCCACAGCAGAGGAGAGAATAGAACCCATCTCCTCCACAGCAGAGGAGAGAATAGAACCCATCTCCTCCACAGCAGAGGAGAGAATAGAACCCATCTCTTCCACAGCAGAGGAGAGAATAGAACCCATCTCCTCCACAGCAGACGAGAGAACAGAACCCATCTCTTCCACAGCAGATGAGAGAATAGAACCCATCTCCTCCACAGCAGAGGAGAGAATAGAACCCATCTCTTCCACAGCAGAGGAGAGAATAGAACCCATCTCTTCCACAGCAGACGAGAGAACAGAACCCATCTCTTCCACAGCAGATGAGAGAATAGAACCCATCTCTTCCACAGCAGAGGAGAGAATAGAACCCATCTCTTCCACAGCAGACGAGAGAATACAGAACCCATCTCTTCCACAGCAGACGAGAGAATAGAACCCATCTCTTCCACAGCAGAGGAGAGAATAGAACCCATCTCTTCCACAGCAAAGGAGAGAACAGAACCCATCTCCTCCACAGTAGACGAGAGAATAGAACCCATCTCCTCTACAGTAGACGAGAGAATAGAACCCATCTCTTCCACAGCAGAGGAGAGAACAGAACCCATCTCCTCTACAGTAGACGAGAGAATAGAACCCATCTCTTCCACAGCAAAGGAGAGAATAGAACCCATCTCTTCCACAGCAGAGGAGAGAATAGAACCCATCTCCTCCACAGCAGAGGAGAGAATAGAACCCATCTCTTCCACAGCAGAGGAGAGAATAGAACCCATCTCCTCCACAGCAGACGAGAGAACAGAACCCATCTCCTCTACAGTAGACGAGAGAATAGAACCCATCTCCTCCACAGCAGACGAGAGAACAGAACCCATCTCCTCCACAGCAGAGGAGAGAATAGAACCCATCTCCTCCACAGCAGAGGAGAGAATAGAACCCATCTCTTCCACAGCAGAGGAGAGAATAGAACCCATCTCCTCCACAGCAGACGAGAGAACAGAACCCATCTCTTCCACAGCAGATGAGAGAATAGAACCCATCTCCTCCACAGCAGAGGAGAGAATAGAACCCATCTCTTCCACAGCAGAGGAGAGAATAGAACCCATCTCTTCCACAGCAGACGAGAGAACAGAACCCATCTCTTCCACAGCAGATGAGAGAATAGAACCCATCTCTTCCACAGCAGAGGAGAGAACAGAACCCATCTCTTCCACAGCAGACGAGAGAATAGAACCCATCTCTTCCACAGCAGAGGAGAGAATAGAACCCATCTCTTCCACAGCAAAGGAGAGAACAGAACCCATCTCCTCCACAGTAGACGAGAGAATAGAACCCATCTCCTCTACAGTAGACGAGAGAATAGAACCCATCTCTTCCACAGCAGAGGAGAGAACAGAACCCATCTCCTCCACAGCAGAGGAGAGAATAGAACCCATCTCTTCCACAGCAAAGGAGAGAATAGAACCCATCTCCTCTACAGTAGACGAGAGAATAGAACCCATCTCTTCCACAGCAGACGAGATAATAGAACCCATCTCCTCTACAGTAGACGAGAGAATAGAACCCATCTCTTCCACAGCAGACGAGAGAATAGAACCCATCTCCTCCACAGCAGAGGAGAGAATAGAACCCATCTCCTCTACAGTAGACAAGAGAATAGAACCCATCTCCTCCACAGCAGAGGAGAGAATAGAACCCATCTCTTCCACAGCAGACGAGAGAATAGAACCCATCTCCTCTACAGTAGACGAGAGAATAGAACCCATCTCTTCCACAGCAGAGGAGAGAATAGAACCCATCTCTTCCACAGCAGATGAGAGAATACAGATATTTCTTTACAATTTATTTTGGCCTGGCCTTGAGAAAAGTGGAAATATGTGTATGTACTGCATTGTACATTATGTACCGGTAGGGAATGATTTTTCATTGAAAGCACAAACAAACAAAAACTTTGACAAATAATTAATGTGCCAAATCTTCTGACATTTGAGTGGGCAAGGACTAGTTGATATCTCTCTTCACGGTAGAGTTGATGAACTTAGAAGACTACTTTTACAAACATGGGTCAGTCTTTGTCTGTTCAAACCCCCCCAAAAAAGTATTTCAAATGTAAGACTTAAATCATGAAGGGTCATAGCACTAAAGAGAAACCAAAATAATGAATAAATAAATGTGTGGTCTCAACTGAAGAGAACCAAGGAGCCACGAAGAAAAGAGAAAAATGTACAGTAATCAGGTTTAGGGGGGGAAAAAAACTTCTCACCTGTTTCTTTACATCCCTTCTTTCCTCCTTTCAAATCTGAAAATCGATGTGTGAATGCCATACACCAATGAATCATTTATACTCTACTGTTTACCCACAAAGAATGTGCTAGACTTTGTCTGCCAGCACATTGTCTTAGCCTCCATACTTTATCCCTTTGTAGCAGAGGCAACAGAATGGGCATCCAAGAATGTGTGTGCCATAAATTAAGGTTGACTGGACAAAGCTGGGGTTTTTGCCCTTGCGTTACACAAAGGGTATTATTGTGCAGACGAGAGGAGATGGAAAAAGTGGAGTCATCTGTATCCAGGCGGTAGAAGGGGCGCAGGCGAGGGGTTTTCGGGTGCGGGCTGAGGGCCTTGGAGGGCCGCATGGGTCCAAGTCTGCAGCTGCAGATAGACTTGTTCCAGCCCGCGGCCCACACGGTCTCCGACTCTCCCCCGGCCCAGGAGCAGATGGAGGAGGGGGGGACGGGGGGGGGGGCATGCAGACGACTGGGACAGAGAGGGGGGGGGGGCAGCCGGCTGGAGAGGGAGGCGCGGCTGTTCCAGCACTGTGCTCCCCAGTCTCCCGATGCTGGTTGTTCTATCCTTCTAATTCAGGGTTTCTCAAACTAGGAGCCGAGACGAATTTACTAGTGTCGCTTATACAGTTATTTTATATCAGTTTAAAGAACAAAATTATTTTCAACAATTTCTAACCGATTTTCTCAAGTTTTTCATGGTAGCCTGCATATCTCAACAAAAAAAATGATTGGCACTACTTTCTGTTGAGGGGTGACGTCGTAGGCTAGCTAATGCTACGCGCTCGCTAACGTTGCCTGTCAGCCGATGGCCGAGGCTAACCAGATGACAGGGGAATATTGACAGGTTTCTTAAGAGAAAAACGTAAGAAAAACTAGAGAGAATTAGAGAAAAACTTTTAAAAAAGAAAACACAATCTCAAATTTAAAGTCGCACAGAAATGAAAAAAAGCATTCTGTCCCATTTTGGTTCACATAATTGGTCATAGTGTTCACCTATTCAACGATGTATGCCATAAAAAATCCAAAATTCTACTTTTAACGTAGCACTACGATGCCACTGGGGAAACGCAGCCCAAATAAGTCTGGTGAGTGACGGTCCACACCTGTCTGTGGGAGAGGTTACCCAGATAGCAAGCGGATATGTAATGATTCTGGGCCATATATGAGCCGGAACTAAGCCACAAGGGCCAGATCTGGCCTGTATATGGCCCTGATCCGCTTGCTATCTGGGGATGGGCTGTGTTACGGTGGAACCACTTCCAGTCCAACTCTCCCCTCACATACCTCTCCTCATCCTCGGCTGTGATACGCTGAGTGTGGCGGGGTGGAGCCAGTGCTTGGAGTGGGCCAACTTTTAGTATGGTCTTACCTTGGAGGACTGGCTTGTGTCCTGAACTCATAGAACTAGAGTTATAATCCACAGCCCTCGTTTTTTTAGTGGCCGAGTTGGTTGCCAAAGCTAAAGAGACACACATTGTGGAAACGGTCATATTACCTTTATCATTATAGGCTAAGGTGCTGAGAGTGAAAACTGGCGTGGATGAAACAATAATGTATATGAGTGCCCTCAGCCTGAGAAGTTTGAGAACCGCTGTTCCAGTTTAATCTACAGTAGTAAGAAACGAAAGTCAAAGTGTTAATGTGCACAGTGCAAAGAAATGCACAGGCTGCAACAAAACACTCAGCTTTCTGGTTAGGCTTTTTTTCAGTTCTTGTAGGCGTCTCCTTTCTAACACGTATCGTCGTACTTAGCTTCTCATAATCAACAACCTCTTAAAAATTGTGACGATGAATATTAATATCCCCCATTCCTCCTCTCCTCCAGCCCTTCCAGAAGTCCCCTGTCCCTCATGGAGACGGCCGTAATGGGCCGAACGACCTCTAACTCTCCCAACTCCCTTTCATTACAGTTGCAGTCTGCTGGTTATTGCACTAGGAAGAGCTTGGGGATGACGGGCAGTGTGCCAAGTAACAGGGGGCACAGCTGATGACATTTTACTCATATTTAAGATCCTGTTGGAGCTTATGTGTCGCTCAGAAATGGGACTGGGAAAAATGTTTATAAGAATGTGTCTACATGCCTGTGAAAGGTCACTGATATCATTGTATGGGCAATATTCAGTGGAATTGCACCAGGGACTGGAATTACTATCATGACAATTAGTGTTGGGCTCGTTACTCAAAATGTAATCACTTTTTACTCATAGCTCTTTTGAAAAGTAATATTATTACTTTACGTATTACTTTCGGCCAAAATGAGTTACTTTTGTAATATATTACTTTCCCGTTACACCCCTCTGGGATGTCTGGGTAAATGCAGCTAAGGTTGAAGCCTTCCAGGCTTCCAAATAAGGCTGATTATTCTTTATCAGTAGAAACGAACTAGTCATTCCTTATTCCGCATACGTTATTCTTTATGGTATTTTATTAGGATATAATTTAGTCTTTTTATGTAGGCCTGCATATAGGCCCAGTACCTCGAGCTTGAGCCAGACAACATCTCATTGTCCAGGTCAAATAACCTACATGAGCCCTAATAATTTAAATATATTTAATTGCATGACTTGCCATTACATAATTTAATTTGATCATACTCATCTTTATTGTGGCCCATAGTAGGCCAATAACCCAAATAAAAATACCACACATAACAATGGCAAATGTCTTCTGCATGTACCCTAAAGGTCTTGATCTTAAATAAAAAGCAGCCAAATAAATATAAGATTAAAAGGATAAAAACAACAAAATATATTTCACATAGTATGAATGTATGCTGCTGTGTTCATCTGGACCTTCTTGTCGCCTAAGAACATGTCATGAAAACGGCACTATATTGCCTCCTGCAATAAAATGATGGACAACACAAAGTTATGAAAACAGAGATGCTTGTCTTAATTAGGAAAAAGGGATGCTTGTCTTAATGAGGAGAAAGGGGCCGGCTTTGTGAGCAGGAGAGGCGGAGCACCTGCGTGCGAGGGAGATGGAGAGGCAAGAGATCCCATGCTAGCCTGGGTCAGTCACACTCTGGGCTGTAAAATGATGCTCCATGTTCAGCTAATTCAAAATGGCTCCCGGCCGAGGACAACAGGAAAGCAGCAGTGAGCTTTTAAATGACTGTAATAGTAGTACTGAAATTGTATTAGTAACTCTACAGTAGTAACTTTATTACTACATTATCTGAGATATGACAAGGGGGGGGGGGGGTGAAGGACTGTAATATTATTACTGAAATTGTATTAGTAACTCTATAGTAGTAACTTAATTACTACATTATCTGAGATATTACAAGTATGTTACTGAACTTGTTAGATTACCTATAACTCTTAGATATAACTTATATAATAATAATAATAATAATAATAATAATAATAATAATAATAATGCAAAAGGAAAATTCTGGGACTAAATAATCTACTCTGTGTTCTCTTTAGAATGCCAACCAAGAGACACATCAAAGGGAAAGAGACAGAGGAAGAACACATCCTACCGTTCTGCATGCTACAGAGCATATCGCAAACAACAGCATGTATCTACAGTACGGAAGAGTGTGTGTGTGTGTGTGTGTGTGAGAGAGAGAGAGAGAGAGAGAAAGAGAGAGAGAGAGAGAGAGAGAGAGAGAGAGCAAAAGAGTGATGTCTGTTAAAGCAAATTGATCCTATCTGAAAGGGCTCAGAGAACTTTAGCCAAGATCAAAGCTGACGCTAAGATGCTCAGATCACCCACTGCAAAGGGAGGGAGGGCAGTGAAAGAGAGAGAGAGAGAGAGAGAGAGAGAGAAAGAAGAGGGGGAGTGTCTTGTCCCGTCTAATTACACATTTCAGACAGCACATGACCAATTATCTCCCCCTCAGTAGTATCTGCCCTTCACATGACCGTAAAGCTAATATCTAGTAAACAGTTGGTTGAATCTCTCTCCCTCTCACCCCTCCAGCATCTGCAGAAGGTGAACAGGAGAGTTGTCCAAGTGAGGAGAAAGGTTGTCCGTTATCCCCAGTGTTTTTAAGCTATTATTGTCAATGCTTTTCAGCCCTCAAAGCTATTTTGGAGTTACGAGAAGGATCCTGTCTTGTATGGCGCCTCATGAGAAGAGAGAGTTGTATTCCCTGTTTGAATCCCGGCCAGCGTCAACGTCTC
Organism: Borostomias antarcticus; assembly: GCF_949987555.1. Taxonomy (NCBI): domain Eukaryota; kingdom Metazoa; phylum Chordata; class Actinopteri; order Stomiiformes; family Stomiidae; genus Borostomias; species Borostomias antarcticus. The sequence continues at coordinate 1,368,015 of NC_140244.1, forward strand.
ATCCCGCCTTCCTCGCCAAATCCCTCATAGAGGACAGCTCCATACGCCTGTTTTTCTCTGAACTACGCTCCCATAGGTGTGCCATTTGAAATCTGCATACAGACCCAGATAGCAAGCGGATCTGGGCCATATATGGGCCGGAACTAAGCCACAAGGGCCAGATCTGGCCTGTATATGGCCCAGATCCTCTTGCTATCTGGGGACTCTCCTACCAACAGAGCTTTGTTACTATGTTCAAACCTAGTGGGCAGTGTCAGGAGTTTACTTCCAGAGGGCATGTGTCCAGTCAAGTGCTTGTCCTTGCCTCAGGGTGCCTGTTTGCCAGGTTAGCAGAGGGGGTGGTTGTAGCTGTAGCGACCATTTCTCTCGCTAAGGACTCGGGGCAAGGTTCCATCTAAACGGCAGTTGGGCATTCGGGCACCTCGAACAGGTGCCCTACGTATCCTGAGGCGATTTGAGAAAGTGCACGGTCCCTAAAAGCAGCACTAACAAGTTCTGAAAACACTTTGTAAAGGAGGGGTTGAATATGATATTGTAAATCAAAAAATGTCTCACAAAGTATTTGTGGCTTACAGGGTTCAGTGAAGCTAGAGCACTACAGCTCTAACTGTTATTGCCATAATATTATTCTCAAGAAATTTAAAACTCCTTTTTTGATGTGGCAAACTGTATTGCAGTCATACACTCTGAAACGGAAACACATCGTCTTGGCCTCATACTGCTGAGGAAGAATGGCCAGGCGACCATCTGTTGGAAACTAACCTTGAAATGAATGGGGGAGAAATGCAAATGTTAATGTTAATAGTCGGGGAATTCGTGCAGAGTGCTTTGGCAACGTTTGCCAAGGGTTGCTCCCAGAAAATCATCAATACTCACCTTATAATGACTATCTGCGGGGTGTTAATGTCAACAATCGTTACAGATCGTTACAAGTGATAGAGGGAGGCCTTAGTGGCCAGATGATGACTCAATATTAGATTTATTATATACTGTAGTTTCATAGCATTGAGATAATCGTTACTCCTTCAATTTATTTGACATCAAGACACATTGAAGCACACAAGCTCACAAGGACAATCGATTACAAAATTGCCCATAAGAAAATAACGTGGTTTAATACGAATTGCCTGTCAGAAAAGAATGTTGCAGAATACTTTCTCCAAAGGTGTCAAACTAAGAGAATGTATATTTTCTGATACAGAAAACACATTTCTGTATGTAATTACGTTTTAACTACGACCAAAACCAACATGGACAAAGAAGACCGCACTCCTACAACACACAAAACATTTCTCCGAACACAGAACCGCCAGCAGACTTCCACGGCCTCTGGCGTTGCTCTCAAACTTTCCCACCACGGCCCCTGGACCATCTTCCACCATTAGCTATGGAGGAAAACGACCCTGACTGACATAGTCAACATTCAGGCATTGTTTTGACAAACCTCAATGGTCCAACCACAAAAAAGGCTAAGTCTGTTTTCTTGGCGTTGACTAGAGAGAGAGGCAGAGAGCAAACGATTATAGACTTGAGCCCTCGAGTAGCTGGAGAGCGTCTGCCGTGACACCGCGGATGGTAATATGACTGGCTGGCTTAGATAAATCATGTGGTGGAGACGCTATGTGGGACTTGGGCAAAGTGAATCAGCCAGTTGCAGGAGTGTCTCTGTCCATGAAAGAGCAGACCTTTCCCACATGGCAGCAGGCTCCAGTGGAGCAGACAATTGCAACGTAGCCATGTGAGAACGGGGCAAGATGGAGTCACTTTCGCTGACGGCACACGCAGATACACACACACACGCACACACATGCACACACACACACACACACACACACACACACACACACACACACACACACACACACAAGCACAGACACACAGAGAAAAAGGCCTGCAACTTTGATAGTGGAGGATTCTTCTCAAACCGTAGCATGAGAATGCTAACAGAAAGATCCTGAGGTATTTAGGGGCCGTTCTAAATGGATGGAATGGGGACACTGAGGAAGACAGGGGAGGGTCAAGCTTTTTACATTTGAGTCCGAGGGAGAGATACTGTTTTTACATTTGAGTCCAGGGGAGGGTGATACAAATTTGAATCGACTAAATGTAAAATAGTTATTATTATTATTATTATTATTATTGTTATTGTTATTATTGTTATTATTATTATTATTATTGTTATTATTATTGTTGCTGTTATTATTATTATTATTTTGTTGTTGTTGTTATTATTATTTTATATATTTTTACACATTTTCGGAATTCTGCAACTATTGAATTGAATCGACTCCCCTTCACTGCTATTTCTCTCATTCCAGGCCAAACTCTAACTGCCGTTTTGTATGACCCGGCTGCCCTATCAGTCGACCTTTGTGATTGGCCTATCCATACAGCGGGTGTGTACAGTATCTGGCCAATGAGTGACATTCTCTGCGGGTGATGACGGGGTAGATTTCGTTGCCTGTGTGTGTTTCCTTGCGTGTATTCACTAATGTTGGTTGGCTAACATCTGGCTATTTTGAATTTGCAGTGATGTGTGATAATGGTCTGGAACACAGAATGATCAATAGATACAGAGGAGCAGATTTTCATTTTTACTTGGGGAGGGTCAAACAGAAATAAATATTTCTGTCAGTGTGTTCGGCCGTGTGTTTTGATTTCAGGGCACTCTAAAATCCGCCATCGATCCCTCATTCTAAATAACGAGCAGTCCCTTGGAATAACGCATTAGTAATTCCTAGCCTGACATGGTGTAACTTTTGTAAATTCACAACTTCGCCATGCCAGATAAATTGTGGTCTGGGTAAAATATGTGACAGAAGCAATATTAAAGCTACAGTAACACCATGACCCATTTTTCTCACTTTAGTTTTCTCAACAACAACAAAAAAAAGTACCAAAAGCAAATACTGGGATTGATTGTCCAAGTCACTTACTTGCGGTCTCAACCTATTCCTGATGTACATATCTATGTACTGTGTATGCATTCACATGTGTGTGTGTGTGTGTGTGTGTGTGTGTGTGTGTCAGCTCCGTCCATCATCCCTGGGTAGATCCAGTGCGTTCTGTTAGTGTCTGGTCCAGGAGAGAGAGTGGTACGCCCCGCCCCGCAGTGGTACGCCCCGCGGTCCTGTTATTAACCTCCTATCCTTTAGGGAGGGCGTGATGAAGCACTCTGCGGCTTTGATGGAGGGCCGCGGGGGTAAGTGTGTGTGTGTGTGTGTGTGTGTGTGTGTGTGTGTGTGTGTGTGCGTGTCACTGTGTGGGGGTACGGGGCACGTGAAGGCTTCCTCTTAGTGATGGATTACCCCAGAGCATCATGGGTAGGCACGTATATCACTGTAGCTTAAAGAAAGAATGCAAGAGGTCCAGGGTTGACTAACGCATGATGTATGTCCATGCCCTGGATGATGTCACCTCATTATGTCATGACTAACTACAATGACTGCTCATGCCGACATACGACACGGTAAAAAAAAAAAGTTTTGTCAGAATCGTCAATATTGAAAAAGTAGGTGGCCCGTAATCACATGCATTTCATAATTAAAGCATATTATGCATTTTAGTTAGACCCTGACATAAAATATTGAGTGTCTAGGGAGCATAACTTAGATGTTCGCTAAGTAATAGTGAATATCTAAGTACACAACACACATTGCTTATAATATGTGTTGTACTTTAGTATTTGTGTTAACAGTTGTCATCTTAACATGTTACTTGCACTGGGTAAACGTTGGGTAAACGGAGAACATCAATGTTGACTGTAATTTAATGTTCACTGTATGTTTAAAGTGAGATATTAAGAGTTGCTGTACTGTAAAGGTAAAAAAGACTGGAAATTCAAATGAGTCCCACATCTTTTAATTTGACCTTTGCACTAACAAGGTCGTCCAGCATACTCAGACATGTGAGACATTCTTTAGTACCGGAGCCAACAATGGTAATGACTGTTAAGTGGCCTGGCCCGGTGGTCACTAGTCAGATGCTCTGACCACTTGGCTTCCCACCACACAGTGGAACAAGTGTGTACATTATCATCCGGAAATGTGGTGAATTGGCCAAGAAGGCAGTTCTGCATTAGAAGCTGATTAACTGAATATAGGGGGTATGGCTGCGCACTGAGATTGACCCTTTGATTGAGATGGAGATCTTTTTCTCAGAGATCCAATGATTACCCAATGAGTACCGACTGACCACAGACGTTGAAGGGTGTTTATAATTGGGACAGGCTTGCTTGGCCTTAACTGGCCCCAAAAAGACATCAGGATTGGTCCATATTTAGTCTTTCCTGACCAGCCTTGATCTGGCCCCAAAATAGACGTCCATGATCGGCCCATATTGAGGCCGGTGTGGACGGACTAAATATGGTCAAATCACAGACATCTTTTTTGTGGGTCATGGATGGCTGGTCTGGTTTGATTCGATATGAACCAATCAAAGATGTCCATTTTGGGGCCAGATCAAGCCAGTCTGGACAGACTAAATATGGACCAATCAAATGTGTCTATTTTGGGGCCAGATCAAGGACAGTCTGCACAGACTAAATATGGACCAATCAAAGACGTCTATTTTTAACTATTTATTTATTGTGATATTTATTGTGATTGTGATGTGAATGTCTGTATGTGTCACTATTTTTTTTTTTTGCTGACCAGAGCAAAACGCATTTCCACATTGTGGACAATAAAGGCCATCTTTTAGGCTCTGCTACAGCAATTTCAATATTTAGTGTAGAGCTGCACCAGAGCATAAAAAAGCTTGGAGCTGAGGACTCTGCCCATAGAGGCTTGGCCACAAGTGTGTGTGTGCTGAGAACCAAGCAGCAGCATGCGGCATTCTTCTATGGCCTTATGGGAGAGCGGGCGTACCCAAATGCACAAACCAAGTGGGAAGCTGACTGAAATGATAATGGAAGATGCAATTTACCCCTCAGCATTTGCGGTTTGCTTTGGAAAAGTATGAACTGAAAAATGAAACATCTCTGTCTCAAGGTTAGACTCAATCCATAATCCATGAGTATTCCTTTTTCTGTCAGGACTTGAACCCTACAGTATTGTAAGTGTTTAAATATTGTAATGCAAGGCAGGCATATACAGTATAAGTAGGTCTATGGCATTTCTAGAACCTGTACTGAATTTATGGATTTATTCATGACAGGCATATGCCTCCATACTAGCAATCATGTGCTTCACAAATAAGATATATACAAATGAAGGCATACTTACAACTAAATACAAGTAATAATTACATTTGTAAATAGAGCTGTTAAAGCAGCAGATTTAAAACTGTACTTTATAAAGTTGGCCATCTGCTTATGACTGTAAGAAGTATATGTCCAAGGAGTTTCAAGCTATATTAAACTTTGCCACTTAAAATAGCACCATGAAGATCAATGCCCAGCAAAAATATGCCATACAATACATAGTGTAATATCCTACAGCGGCTAACCTTTTGCGGGTCCGTAAAGCTATCAACGCAGCATTGGAAACCTTTGCCTTTATCAAGGATCAAGGGGCGGCCATCTTGAAATGTATAAACCCAGTGTGGAGCCACCGAGGCATGATCTGCTGCTGTTCCCAATACTGGAGGGCTCCTTCCTCTCGCATGGCAGAGCTTATTGGTGACAGGTCTGCATAATCGTCATCGGTTCATCCCTTTTGTGCCTTCCCTTACAGCAACAGCAGCGTGGCTAAACCGTAACTTCACAGTATGATTCAGTCGGATGGCAGCAGAGTTGAGGAACATTAAAAGGATATGTCAAACGGAGAATGACTAGACTTGGCCAACGGCCACAAGGCCTTCTGAATGACCAATAGGCTTTTAGCACAACTTCCTATAAGAAGCACTCCCCGGAACTAAATACACTTTGTCAATGTTTTATGGTAAAATGATATTTCAGAAGATAACGTTTGTTTAAAGTGTGGAACCGGTAATGTCACCTTAAAGCCCATGGTATACAGTACAGTAATCACTTTTAACTACACATACGGGTAGCCTGTGTGGCTGCCACACATTTCCTGTGTTCCTTGGGTGCATTGGCTGCGGTTGGCCGTGCAAGTCCTCAGAAATTAACGCGCCGCAAAATATGCACTCGTCCCTGCTTTTATGTTCATTTTATGCCGATTTTTATGTGAAGCACTCGGGGCATGTAATTTCCCTGTTGTAAAGCACTCTGAGCGGCATTTTTTGTATGAAAGGTGTTATACAAATAAAGTTTTTATTATAACTGATGTAAATAATTGAAGACACTGTACACATGTTTACAAAACTCAATATAGCTAGCTACTTCCCTACTAGATGTTAGCCAGATAGCTAATATAGCTACCTAGCTACGTATAACTAACAGTGAGCAACCGGCTATTATTATTGATAATTGCAGAAACTGTAAACATGTTCAGAAAACTTACTATAGCAACTGTAGCTACTTCCCTGCTAGATTTTAGCCCGATAGCTAACATAGCTACCTACAGTAGCTATGTTTTTAACTAACAGTGACCCAGATAGCAAGCGGATGTGTAATGATTCTGGGCCATATATGGGCCGGAACTAAGCCACAAGGGCCAGATCTGGCCTGTACTGTATATGGCCCAGATCCGCTTGCTATCTGGGCTGTTGCCATAGAGAATGAATGAGGGCAGATATTCTCTGTGCTATTCGACTTCAAACTGCTCAAAACCAGAATCCATTGATGTCCACCTCTTGACTTTTGGTCAGTTTTAGTGACCGCTAGATCAACAAGACGACAACCAATTTCATTCAACAACCGTACAGTGCATGTTGACGACGTGCATCAGAGGTGGTTCACTGTGTAGACTACTGTACTTTTTCACATTCAGCAAAATAAACACAGCACAATTATTACATCGTCGGCAGTTTTTCCACACACTTGTATTGCTTAATCTTTCAGGAAGATATTATTGGCTAGTCCTGTGTTGCACTGACCCAGGTTGGCAAAGCAGTCAGACACAAAGTGGTTTCACTGACAGTTTTTGCCAACTGTACAGTATTTGCGACGCTGCCATCAAAAATAAACTTGATCCACTCAGTTTTTTTGTCTGGGGATGTAGCGGTCAATGCTGACCTGTACGGCCGAGCACAGGGCAGATCAGGTGCCCAGCTAGCAAGCGGATCTGGGCCATATACAGGCCAGATCTGGCCCTTGTGGCTTAGTTCCGGCCCATATATGGCCCAGAATCATTACACATCCGCTTGCTATCTGGGATGATGCTTTGCAAAGGTACGGTGGGTGGGGATTGGTGGAAATACTCATGTGGGAGGCGGTATTATGATGAGTTGATGTAATAAACCTTATTGAATCACATGTTGTCAGAATTTGGCTGCCCACAAAAAATTACTGGGTTGTCCTAATAGAATAGAATAGAATACAATAGAATAGAATGTTTATTAGCCATGTGTAACAAGTACGGGTACAGGTACAGTGGAATTTGTGTAATCGCTTGTCCTCACAGTATCTTATCACTGCTAATCACTTCCTCATTCCAGTCCTAGGTACTCAGACATTTAAAAAACGGTCAATTTCCTATCTGTCACCTATCAGTCTATCAGTATCATCCTCATCTACTTATCCCATCCAATCATGGACGACTATGTCTATGTCCATGATGTAGGCAGTGCAATTAAATAACGTTCAAAGTTAGTGTTTTAGTAGGCCCATCAGAGACCCAAATGTACAGTATGTGCACAAGCACTGAAACGTGTGTTTTTCATAATAAGTCCCCTTTAAAACATGTCTGGCATGTTTGCATTTCAAAACACAAATATGCTAAATTTATTGCCCCCAAAAAAAAAAAAAAAGTTACACCTCATGAATTTGAGATGAAATATCCATTCAGGCGAGGCACGCCCTACCTTATTTACAGCAAATATTGCGGTGTACACATGCATTTTGCATACTCCTCAACCTCCTCATCCATGTAATGTCAACTGTCATGTCAATGATGTATAATAAATATTATTTATCTCACGGACCAGGAGATCAAGTTGATATGTCAAGCGTGTTGCAATGGCTGCAGAGCTCTAACAATGGGACTTGCTATGCCCTTTCAACCACAATCTGACACAAATGATCTAGCGATTCCTACTTAGAGTGGCGTGACCGAAAATAATGGGGGGGAAAGAGGCTCTGCTTAAAACAGGCTGCTCATTGCATGTCTGTGTCAATCAGATAATAGTTGTATTATATTGTAAGATCGTTATTATTTTCAGGTTCAGATATTGCAGGTGCAAATATGATTAGATTTGGACCCCCCCCCCATGGGATCCACACCATGTTATATTCTCAGGTTTCAGTGTGGGGGAATAATGAAAATAGATATTCGATCTATACTGGGGGTTGTTGTAATACAGTCTGTGTTCATCATTGGTGTTGATTTACCTCTCATCACCATTCTGTCTCCACTCTAAAGCCTACCTGCCAATTTGCTTTTTCAAATATTTTTCTTGCACACTTCCATGCCGTTATAAGGCTGTAACCCAGATAGCAAGCGGATCTGGGCCATATACAGGCCAGATCTGGCCCTTGTGGCTTAGATCCGGCCCACGTATGGCCCAGAATCATTACACATCCGCTTGCTATCTGGGAACCATGCCTGAGCAGTTATGAATAACAAGATACCCTTACCCAGTGTACTTTGAATCATGATTTGGAACTGAACCATAATACCTAGACATGTAATCAATAGGACTAACCCACATTGTACTGTAGAATCAAATATATCTCCCACAGTAGCTAACACTACCAGCTAGCCAGTCTAGCATTATTTTCAGCAAAAAAAATCATTCTGGAGCAGACATCCCCCCCAAAATATGTCGCAAAAATGCCGCTGCTCGCTTCTAGCCCTAACCCTAAAGATTACTGTAGGTTTCCATGCCTAAACCTAACCAAGTTATTTGGTATACATGCCTAAACATAAAGCATTTTGCTTCTGCATGCCTTACATGACACTGTATATCTGCTACTGCCAGCTCTATATGAAACAGTCATATTAGTCATTTTGGGAACTTGAAAACATTTGTAGTAATTGGTTGTTTTCCCAGCGCAAACCGGTTGAAAGATAAAATGTTTAGGCTACATTGGACTAATAAATGCCTTAAAAACTTAAACCAATACTTCAGTCTGCATGACTGAACTAGCTAAATACCCCCACCCCCAACTCTATCTACTGCTTTCACTCCCTACCCCCACGCAGCCTCGCACAACACACACACACACACACACACACACATCTTCCCGCAACTCTCTCCACCCACCCCCAGGCAGATAAACAGGATCCTCGGGCCGGCTTGTCCTGCCACAAAGCGTTCTGTAATAGTCTAATTGTGGCTAATGGTTTGTTCAGCTAATTAAAGTGTATGAATTACAGTAATCAGTCAGCCGGTACTGAGGCCGCGCCTCGCCTTGCTCCTCCGGGCGTGGCACGGCCAGGGAGAAGAGGAGGGGACGTACGGTCCGGAGGGGAGGAGGGGAAAGCGGAGTGTGTGGGGTTGGCGTGCGGTTAGGGGCGGGGCCAGGAGCGGGGGGGGGGGGGTGACAGGAGAGAGGCTGGAACGATAGAGGGAGAGACAGGAGAGAGTGTGAGGTTTGGAGGGATTGGGGGGGTTTAGGAAGGAAAGAAGAAAGAGAAAATTGGAGAGAGAGAGAGAGAGAGAGACGGGCTGAGAGCCACAGAAGAGAGAGAGAGAGAGGAGAGAGAGAGACGGGCTGAGAGCCACGGAAGAGAGAGAGAGAGAGAAGAGAGAGAGAGAGAGAGGAGAGAGAGGACTGCAGGTCGATGAAGGCGATTACAATTTTTCAGTAGGCCGCGTAATGGGAGGGACTGTGCCTTGAGAGAGAGTGGGCCTCCATGTTCTCCCTCAAGTACCGCAGTCATGGAACAGAGCAACCATCCCATAATATGATACAGAGCAACCATCCCATAATATGATACAGAGCAACCATCCCATAATATGATACAGAGCAACCATCCCATAATATGATACAGAGCAACCATCCCATAATATGATAGAGAGCTACCATCCCATAATATGATACAGAGCAACCATCCCATAATATGATACAGAGCTACCATCCCATAATATGATACAGAGCAACCATCCCATAATATGATACAGAGCAACCATCCCATAATATGAGACAGAGCAACCATCCCATAATATGATAGAGCAACCATCCCATAATATGATACAGAGCAACCATCCCATAATATGATACAGAGCAACCATCCCATAATATGATACAGAGCAACCATCCCATAATATGATACAGAGCTACCATCCCATAATATGATACAGAGCAACCATCCCATAATATGATACAGAGCTACCATCCCATAATATGAGACAGAGCAACCATCCCATAATATGATACAGAGCAACCATCCCATAATATGATACAGAGCAACCATCCCATAATATGATAGAGCAACCATCCCATAATATGATACAGAGCAACCATCCCATAATATGATACAGAGCTACCATCCCATAATATGATACAGAGCTACCATCCCATAATATGATACAGAGCAACCATCCCATAATATGATACAGAGCAACCATCCCATAATATGATAGAGAGCAACCATCCCATAATATGATACAGAGCTACCATCCCATAATATGATACACAGCTACCATCCCATAATATGATACAGAGCTACCATCCCATAATATGATAGAGCTACCATCCCATAATATGATACAGAGCAACCATCCCATAATATGATACAGAGCTACCATCCCATAATATTATACAGAGCAACCATCCCATAATATGATACAGCGCTACCATCCCATAATATGATACAGAGCTACCATCCCATAATATTATACAGAGCAACCATCCCATAATATGAGACAGAGCTACCATCCTATAATATGATACAGAGCAACCATCCCATAATATGATACAGAGCAACCATCCCATAATATGATACAGAGCAACCATTCCATAATATTACACAGAGCAACCATCCCATAATATGATAGAGCAACCATCCCATAATATGATACAGAGCTGCCATCCCATAATATTATACATAGCAACCATTCCATACCATATGATGAGAGGGAGTATGCAGGGTTGTCAGGCAGGAACCTATTGGCAGCACATTTCTGCCAAACTTGATTAAATATGTTTAATGAAAGCTGAATGTGGAAGAGAGGTCAAGGCTTCACCTCTAAATTACTCTATAATTCCGCCTGGTCTTAACGTGTGGTATTTCTGCGTTCCTTTCCTGGACCGAGCTCCGTGCACGGTAACGTTGATGAGGGGAGAGACTTAGAGTGAGGGCGCTACGAGAGAGCTACAAGGAGAGAATATGTGATAGGAGAGGAAGATGAAGAATAAGGATGAGGAAGGAGAGGACAGATCTCGAAGCCAAGCCGGTTATCAGAGCAGAACCGAATTAAGGATTTCATTTGAACGCGACAAAATGGCCGCTGAAACAATATTTACCTTTGGAGTACATCTCCGGCGTTCGATGGTGGCTTGCACGCATGTGGTAGCATCCTGGCTGAGAAATGGCTCTAATATCGTCTCTGAATGGCTCTGAAGAGATTTCCGAGGCCTACTGTGTCATTCATCCCAGAGCAAAAAATACCAAGAGAGTGCTCAGGACTAGACAAGGTGAGCAATGAGAAACATAATGCAAACAGGATTTAGAATAGAAGCGTAGAATAGAAGCAACGGAAGCTCCTGAGGGTGGTTAGTTTAATTTCGGCGCGAGGGTCCGCCGTGGGAGTCAACGGGCTTGAGAGGGTCAGGTACCTGGTGGTCAGGTAGCTGGTAGTCAGGTACCTGGTGGTCAGGTAGCTGGTGGTCAGGTAGATGGTGGTCAGGTAGCTAGTGGTCAGGTAGCTGGTAGTCAGGTAGCTGGTGGTCAGGTAGCTGGTAGTCAGGTAGCTGGTAGTCAGGTAGCTGGTGGTCAGGTAGCTGGTAGTCAGGTAGCTGGTAGTCAGGTAGATGGTGGTCAGGTAGCTGGTAGTCAGGTAGCTGGTAGTCAGGTAGCTGGTAGTCAGGTACCTGGTGGTCAGGTAGCTGGTGGTCAGGTAGCTGGTGGTCAGGTAGCTGGTGGTCAGGTAGCTGGTAGTCAGGTAGCTGGTAGTCAGGTACCTGGTGGTCAGGTACCTGGTGGTCAGGTAGCTGGTAGTCAGGTAGCTGGTAGTCAGGTAGCTAGCTGGTGGTCAGGTAGCTGGTAGTCAGGTAGCTGGTAGTCAGGTAGCTGGTGGTCAGGTAGCTGGTAGTCAGGTAGCTGGTGGTCAGGTACCTGGTGGTCAGGTAGCTGGTAGTCAGGTAGCTGGTGGTCAGGTACCTGGTGGTCAGGTAGCTGGTAGTCAGGTAGCTGGTAGTCTGGTAGCTGGTAGTCAGGTAGATGGTGGTCTGGTAGCTGGTAGTCTGGTGGTCAGGTAGATGGTAGTCAGGTAGCTGGTGGTCAGGTAGCTGGTAGTCAGGTAGCTGGTGGTCAGGTAGATGGTGGTCAGGTAGATGGTGGTCAGGTAGCTGGTAGTCAGGTAGCTGGTAGTCAGGTAGCTGGTAGTCAGGTAGATGGTAGTCAGGTAGCTGGTAGTCAGGTAGCTGGTGGTCAAGTAGCTGGTAGTCAGGTAGCTGGTAGTCAGGTAGATGGTAGTCAGGTAGCTGGTAGTCAGGTAGCTGGTAGTCAGGTAGCTGGTAGTCAGGTAGCTGGTGGTCAGGTAGCTGGTAGTCAGGTAGCTGGTAGTCAGGTAGCTGGTAGTCAGGTAGCTGGTAGTCAGGTAGCTGGTGGTCAAGTAGCTGGTGGTCAGGTAGCTGGTGGTCAGGTAGCTGGTAGTCAGGTAGCTGGTGGTCAGGTAGCTGGTGGTCAGGTAGCTGGTGGTCAGGTAGCTGGTAGTCAGGTAGCTGGTAGTCAGGTAGCTGGTAGTCAGGTAGCTGGTGGTCAGGTAGCTGGTGGTCAGGTAGCTGGTGGTCAGGTAGCTGGTGGTCAGGTAGATGGTGGTCAGGTAGCTAGTGGTCGGGTAGATGGTAGTCAGGTAGCTGGTAGTCAGGTAGCTGGTAGTCAGGTAGCTGGTGGTCAGGTAGCTGGTAGTCAGGTAGCTGGTAGTCAGGTAGCTGGTAGCTGGTGGTCAGGTAGATGGTGGTCAGGTAGCTGGTGGTCAGGTAGCTAGTGGTCGGGTAGATGGTAGTCAGGTAGATGGTGGTCAGGTAGCTGGTAGTCAGGTAGCTGGTGGTCAGGTAGCTGGTAGTCAGGTAGCTGGTAGTCAGGTAGCTGGTAGTCAGGTAGCTGGTGGTCAGGTAGATGGTGGTCAGGTAGCTGGTAGTCAGGTAGCTGGTAGTCAGGTAGCTGGTAGTCAGGTAGCTGGTGGTCAGGTAGCTGGTAGTCAGGTAGCTGGTGGTCAGGTAGCTGGTAGTCAGGTAGATGGTAGTCAGGTAGCTGGTAGTCAGGTAGCTGGTAGTCAGGTAGATGGTGGTCAGGTAGCTGGTAGTCAGGTAGCTGGTAGTCAGGTAGCTGGTAGTCAGGTAGCTGGTGGTCAGGTACCTGGTGGTCAGGTAGCTGGTAGTCAGGTAGCTGGTAGTCAGGTAGCTAGCTGGTGGTCAGGTAGCTGGTAGTCAGGTAGCTGGTGGTCAGGTAGTTGGTAGTCAGGTAGCTGGTAGTCAGGTAGCTGGTGGTCAGGTAGTTGGTAGTCAGGTAGCTGGTAGTCAGGTACCTGGTGGTCAGGTAGCTGGTGGTCAGGTACCTGGTGGTCAGGTAGCTGGTAGTCAGGTAGCTGGTGGTCAGGTAGCTGGTAGTCAGGTAGCTGGTAGTCAGGTAGCTGGTAGTCAGGTAGCTGGTAGTCAGGTAGCTGGTGGTCAGGTAGCTGGTAGTCAGGTAGCTGGTGGTCAGGTACCTGGTGGTCAGGTAGCTGGTAGTCAGGTAGCTGGTGGTCAGGTAGCTGGTAGTCAGGTAGCTGGTAGTCAGGTAGCTGGTAGATGGTGGTCAGGTAGATGGTAGTCAGGTAGCTGGTAGTCAGGTAGCTGGTAGTCAGGTAGCTGGTAGTCAGGTACCTGGTGGTCAGGTAGCTGGTAGTCAGGTAGCTGGTAGTCAGGTAGCTAGCTGGTGGTCAGGTAGCTGGTAGTCAGGTAGCTGGTAGTCAGGTAGCTGGTGGTCAGGTAGCTGGTAGTCAGGTAGCTGGTGGTCAGGTACCTGGTGGTCAGGTAGCTGGTAGTCAGGTAGCTGGTGGTCAGGTACCTGGTGGTCAGGTAGCTGGTAGTCAGGTAGCTGGTAGTCAGGTAGCTGGTAGTCAGGTAGCTGGTGGTCAGGTAGCTGGTGGTCAGGTAGCTGGTAGTCAGGTAGCTGGTAGTCAGGTAGCTGGTGGTCAGGTAGCTGGTAGTCAGGTAGCTGGTGGTCAGGTAGCTGGTAGTCAGGTAGCTGGTAGTCAGGTAGCTGGTAGTCAGGTAGATGGTGGTCAGGTAGCTGGTGGTCAGGTAGCTGGTAGTCAGGTAGCTGGTAGTCAGGTAGATGGTGGTCAGGTAGCTGGTGGTCAGGTAGATGGTGGTCAGGTAGCTGGTAGTCAGGTAGCTGGTAGTCAGGTAGCTGGTGGTCAGGTAGATGGTGGTCAGGTAGCTAGTGGTCGGGTAGCTGGTGGTCAGGTAGCTGGTGGTCAGGTAGCTGGTGGTCAGGTAGCTGGTGGTCAGGTAGCTGGTGGTCAGGTAGCTGGTAGTCAGGTAGCTGGTGGTCAGTTAGCTGGTAGTCAGGTAGCTGGTGGTCAGGTAGCTGGTGGTCAGGTAGCTGGTAGTCAGGTAGCTGGTAGTCAGGTAGCTGGTGGTCAGGTAGATGGTGGTCAGGTAGCTGGTAGTCAGGTAGCTGGTAGTCAGGTAGCTGGTGGTCAGGTAGCTGGTAGTCAGGTAGCTGGTGGTCTGGTAGCTGGTGGTCAGGTAGATGGTAGTCAGGTAGATGGTGGTCAGGTAGATGGTAGTCAGGTAGATGGTGGTCAGGTAGCTGGTAGTCAGGTAGCTGGTAGTCTGGTAGCTGGTGGTCAGGTAGATGGTAGTCAGGTAGCTGGTAGTCAGGTAGCTGGTGGTCAGGTAGATGGTGGTCAGGTAGCTGGTGGTCAGGTAGCTGGTAGTCTGGTAGCTGGTGGTCAGGTAGCTGGTAGTCAGGTAGCTGGTGGTCAGGTAGTTGGTGGTCAGGTAGCTGGTAGTCTGGTAGCTGGTAGTCAGGTAGCTGGTAGTCAGGTAGCTGGTGGTCGGGTAGATGGTAGTCAGGTAGCTGGTGGTCAGGTAGCTGGTGGTCAGGTAGTTGGTAGTCAGGTAGCTGGTAGTCAGGTAGCTGGTAGTCAGGTAGCTGGTGGTCAAGTAGCTGGTAGTCAGGTAGCTGGTAGTCAGGTAGATGGTAGTCAGGTAGCTGGTAGTCAGGTAGCTGGTGGTCAAGTAGCTGGTAGTCAGGTAGCTGGTAGTCAGGTAGATGGTAGTCAGGTAGCTGGTAGTCAGGTAGATGGTGGTCAGGTAGCTGGTAGTCAGGTAGCTGGTAGTCAGGTAGCTGGTAGTCAGGTAGCTGGTGGTCAGGTAGCTGGTAGTCAGGTAGCTGGTAGTCAGGTAGCTGGTAGTCAGGTAGCTGGTGGTCAGGTAGTTGGTAGTCAGGTAGCTGGTAGTCAGGTACCTGGTGGTCAGGTAGCTGGTGGTCAGGTACCTGGTGGTCAGGTAGCTGGTAGTCAGGTAGCTGGTAGTCAGGTAGCTGGTAGTCAGGTAGCTGGTAGTCAGGTAGCTGGTGGTCAGGTAGATGGTGGTCAGGTAGCTGGTAGTCAGGTAGCTGGTAGTCAGGTAGCTGGTAGTCAGGTAGCTGGTAGTCAGGTAGATGGTAGTCAGGTAGCTGGTAGTCAGGTAGCTGGTAGTCAGGTAGCTGGTGGTCAGGTAGCTGGTAGTCAGGTAGCTGGTAGTCAGGTAGCTGGTAGTCAGGTAGCTGGTAGTCAGGTACCTGGTGGTCAGGTAGCTGGTGGTCAGGTAGCTGGTAGTCAGGTAGATGGTGGTCAGGTAGCTGGTAGTCAGGTAGCTGGTAGTCAGGTACCTGGTGGTCAGGTAGCTGGTGGTCAGGTAGATGGTAGTCAGGTAGCTGGTAGTCAGGTAGCTGGTAGTCAGGTAGCTGGTAGTCAGGTAGCTGGTGGTCAGGTAGCTGGTAGTCAGGTAGCTGGTAGTCAGGTAGCTGGTAGTCTGGTAGCTGGTGGTCAGGTAGCTGGTAGTCAGGTAGCTGGTAGTCAGGTAGCTGGTAGTCAGGTAGCTGGTAGTCAGGTAGCTGGTAGTCAGGTAGCTGGTGGTCAGGTAGCTGGTGGTCAGGTAGCTGGTAGTCAGGTAGCTGGTAGTCAGGTAGCTGGTGGTCAGGTAGCTGGTAGTCAGGTAGCTGGTAGTCAGGTAGCTGGTGGTCAGGTAGCTGGTAGTCAGGTAGCTGGTGGTCAGGTAGCTGGTGGTCAGGTAGATGGTGGTCAGGTAGATGGTGGTCAGGTAGCTGGTAGTCTGGTAGATGGTGGTCAGGTAGCTGGTAGTCAGGTAGCTGGTAGTCAGGTAGCTGGTAGTCAGGTAGCTGGTAGTCAGGTAGATGGTAGTCAGGTAGCTGGTAGTCAGGTAGCTGGTGGTCAGGTAGCTGGTTCTTTGTTCCGGATCTCTGACCGGGGGTTATGCGGTGGGGCCAGTTGGACCGTAGGGTGTGATTGGCTACCAAATTGGATGAAAAATGGGATAAGATCAGAAATAAATTTATTTAAAAAAAGAAGCACTACATATGTTTGTAGTTCATTGACAGAACGCTATCCTCAAAATCCTACATGACCAAGGTTTATTTCGGCTTTTTCTTATTCTTCTACATCTTTTATTTATGAAAGGAGATTAGTCCGAATGACTGCGATGTGTTAAAAAGCAAAGAGCCTTTCTGTGAAGCCGAGAGCTACTTCTTCCTGTGGTTTAAGTGCACATAATAAAGCTATAAAGTTTTACAGGTCTAGGATGGAGATCATTACCTTGTGTACAGACTGCTTCCTGTCAATCACAAAAGCACGTTAAACAAAAGAGAACAGCACTGTGGTCATAAAATACACAACCATACACAGGAAATATCCACCGACCTAGCCACAAACAAATATTTACATTACTAGTATTATCTCTACTGTATAGGAGCCCTTATCCTAGCACCCTACCCAGATAGCAAGCGGATCTGGGCCATATACAGGCCAGATCTGGCCCTTGTGGCTTAGTTCCGGCCCATATATGGCCCAGAATCATTACACATCCGCTTGCTATCTGGGACCAGTGCATACCCAAGGCCTACAATACATTTCACAATCTTTGTGCATTGTTTTCATTTTCTGCTGGGAGTTAGGGATCAAAAAAGGGCATATTTCCATCAGAAGACAATTAATTTCAATCTCTGGCTCATCACAGCACGTTGCTTCCCAGTGGAGGGCTCCGCTCATGAAAGCTGGCCTGTTGTTCTGAAAAGTCATTCGTTCGCGCAGCGTGTTCCCGCCGCCGCATAACGCATGTCGATGTGAAACGTTTTCATGCCTCGTGCGACGCTGGTGCATGCTGGGTAAGCGCAGTCACAGAAGTTGAGCGTGGCGCGGACACGCCCCGGCGGCCGTATGCTGAGGTCTTGTACTACATCATGAGTCCTGTCTATGTTTACTACATCTGGACTATGAATTATGAATGTTTTAACAAACATTCCTTATATGATATTAGTTATTTTATTGAGCCATATTGGTTTTTGCAGCAAGAAGAAGAAAAAGTCCTTTCTTAGTTGAGTGAATTGAATGGCGTTGAAACGATGACCTCAGTTGTGCCTGATGGAACAAAAACGTGTAAAACCCTTTAGGCCTTCTAGGACTGGAGCTGTGAATCCCTCACTGACTGCTGAGAAGATGAAACTCCCCTCTCTCTCTCTCTCTCTCTCTCTCTCTCTCTCTCTGCATCTCTCTTTCTCTCTCTCTCTGCCTCTCTCTCTCTGCATCTCTCTTTCTCTCCCTCTCTCTCTCTCTCTCTCTTTCTCACTCTATGCCTCTCTCTCTCTCTGCCTCTCTCTGCATCTCTCTTTCTCTCCCTCTCTCTCTCTCTCTCTCTTTCTCACTCTATGCCTCTCTCTCTCTCTGCCTCTCTCTCTTTCTCTCTCTCTCCCTCTCTCTCTCTCTGACTCTCTCTCTTTCTCTCTCTTTCTCTCTCTCTCCCTCTCTCTCTCTCTGCCTCTCTCTCTCTCTCTCTCCTTCTCTCTCTCTCTCTCTCTCTCTTTCTCTCCCTCTCTCTCTCTTTTTCTGCCTCTCTCTCTCTCTCTGCCTCTCTCTCTCTCTCTCTCTCTCTCTCTCTCCTTCTCTCTCTCTCCTCCCTCTCTCTCTCTCCGAGGAAGCCACATTTAGAAACCATTATGAAGAGGCAAACGGGGTGAGTAGGAAATAAATCTAGTCCACATCAAGGCCTTCTGGCAATCACTCCCTCGCAACAACACAGGGAACGGAGGGAGGGGAGAGGGGAGGTGGGACTGATAGACTGGGCGTAGGAGAAGGAAGGAGAGAGAAAGAGATGGACCGAGTGTGAGAGAGGAGGGTGGAGAGAGAAAGATGGGATGGGGGGTAAGAGAAAGAAGGTTGCCAGATAATGAAGATATACCGGATGGTCATGCCTGGCCTGCCGCGCCGGACCTCCTGGTCCCATGCTGGGATTGTCTTGTCTTTTCTTGTTGTTTCTTGTTTGTGTCCCAGCTTCAAGTCCCCCCCTCAGCTCTACCCCTTGTTCCATCTTCTCTAGTCCCTAGTCCACCCTTAAGTCCCTAGTCCCTCTCTAGTCCCTCTCTAGTCCCCCTCACTCCTTCTCCCCTTTTTGTCCCTCTAGTCCTTCTACTCCCCTTCTAGTCCCTCTCTAGTCCCTCCCTAGTCCCTCCCTAGTCCCTCTCTAGTCCCTCTCTAGTCCCTCCCTAGTCCCTCTCTAGTCCCTCTCTAGTCCCTCTCTAGTCCCTCCCTAGTCCCTCTCTAGTCCCTCCCTAGTCCCTCTCTAGTCCCTCCCTAGTCCCTCTCTAGTCCCTCTCTAGTCCCTCCCTAGTCCCTCTCTAGTCCCTCCCTAGTCCCTCTCTAGTCCCTCTCTAGTCCCTCCCTAGTCCCTCTCTAGTCCCTCCCTAGTCCCTCTCTAGTCCCTCTCTAGTCTCTCCCTAGTCCCTCTCTAGTCCCTCCCTAGTCCCTCCCTAGTCCCTCTCTAGTCCCTCTCTAGTCCCCCTCTAGTCCCTCTCTAGTCCCTCTCTAGTCCCTCCCTAGTCCCTCTCTAGTCCCTCTCTAGTCCCTCTCTAGTCCCTCTTAGTCCCTCCCTAGTCCCTCTCTAGTCCCTCCCTAGTCCCTCTCTAGTCCCTCTCTAGTCCCTCCCTAGTCCCTCTCTAGTCCCTCTCTAGTCCCTCCCTAGTCCCTCCCTAGTCCCTCTCTAGTCCCTCTCTAGTCCCTATCTAGTCCCTCTCTAGTCCCTCTCTAGTCCCTATCTAGTCCCTCTCTAGTCCCTCCCTAGTCCCTCTCTAGTCCCTCCCTAGTCCCTCTCTAGTCCCTCTCTAGTCCCTCTCTAGTCCCTATCTAGTCCCTCCCTAGTCCCTCTCTAGTCCCTCCCTAGTCCCTCTCTATTCCCTCCCTAGTCCCTCTCTAGTCCCTCTCTAGTCCCTCCCTAGTCCCTCCCTAGTCCCTCCCTAGTCCCTCCCTAGTCCCTCTCTAGTCCCTCCCTAGTCCCTCTCTAGTCCCTCCCTAGTCCCTCTCTATTCCCTCCCTAGTCCCTCTCTAGTCCCTCTCTAGTCCCTCTCTAGTCCCTCTCTAGTCCCTCCCTAGTCCCTCTCTAGTCCCTCTCTAGTCCCTCCCTAGTCCCTCTCTAGTCCCTCCCTAGTCCCTCTCTAGTCCCTCTCTAGTCCCTCCCTAGTCCCTCTCTAGTCCCTCTCTATTCCCTCCCTAGTCCCTCTCTAGTCCCTCTCTAGTCCCTCTCTAGTCCCTCCCTAGTCCCTCTCTAGTCCCTCTCTAGTCCCTCCCTAGTCCCTCCCTAGTCCCTCTCTAGTCCCTCCCTAGTCCCTCTCTAGTCCCTCCCTAGTCCCTCTCTATTCCCTCCCTAGTCCCTCTCTAGTCCCTCTCTAGTCCCTCTCTAGTCCCTCTCTAGTCCCTCCCTAGTCCCTCTCTAGTCCCTCTCTAGTCCCTCCCTAGTCCCTCTCTAGTCCCTCCCTAGTCCCTCTCTAGTCCCTCTCTAGTCCCTCCCTAGTCCCTCTCTAGTCCCTCTCTATTCCCTCCCTAGTCCCTCTCTAGTCCCTCTCTAGTCCCTCTCTAGTCCCTCCCTAGTCCCTCTCTAGTCCCTCTCTAGTCCCTCCCTAGTCCCTCCCTAGTCCCTCTCTAGTCCCTCCCTAGTCCCTCCCTAGTCCCTCTCTAGTCCCTCTCTAGTCCCTCCCTAGTCCCTCTCTAGTCCCTCTCTAGTCCCTCTCTAGTCCCTCCCTAGTCCCTCCCTAGTCCCTCTCTAGTCCCTCCCTAGTCCCTCTCTAGTCCCTCCCTAGTCCCTCTCTAGTCCCTCTCTAGTCCCTCTCTAGTCCCTCCCTAGTCCCTCTCTAGTCCCTCCCTAGTCCCTCTCTAGTCCCTCTCTAGTCCCTATCTAGTCCCTCCCTAGTCCCTCTCTAGTCCCTCTCTAGTCCCTCTCTAGTCCCTCCCTAGTCCCTCTCTAGTCCCTCCCTAGTCCCTATCTAGTCCCTCCCTAGTCCCTCTCTAGTCCCTCTCTAGTCCCTCTCTAGTCCCTCCCTAGTCCCTCTCTAGTCCCTCCCTAGTCCTCTCTAGTCCCTCTCTAGTCCCTCCCTAGTCCCTCCCTAGTCCCTCTCTAGTCCCTCCCTAGTCCCTCTCTAGTCCCTATCTAGTCCCTCCCTAGTCCCTCTCTAGTCCCTCCCTAGTCCCTCTCTAGTCCCTCCCTAGTCCCTCTCTAGTCCCTCTCTATTCCCTCCCTAGTCCCTCCCTAGTCCCTCTCTAGTCCCTCTCTAGTCCCTCCCTAGTCCCTCTAGTCCCTCTCTAGTCCCTCTCTAGTCCCTCCCTAGTCCCTCTCTAGTCCCTCCCTAGTCCCTCTCTAGTCCCTCCCTAGTCCCTCTCTAGTCCCTCCCTAGTCCCTCCCTAGTCCCTCTCTAGTCCCTCTCTAGTCCCTCCCTAGTCCCTCCCTAGTCCCTCTCTAGTCCCTCTCTAGTCCCTCTCTAGTCCCTATCTAGTCCCTCCCTAGTCCCTCTCTAGTCCCTCCCTAGTCCCTCTCTAGTCCCTCCCTAGTCCCTCTCTAGTCCCTCTCTCCATTTGCCTAATATCTCCCTTGACTACTCTTCCCTG
Organism: Borostomias antarcticus; assembly: GCF_949987555.1. Classification (NCBI taxonomy): domain Eukaryota; kingdom Metazoa; phylum Chordata; class Actinopteri; order Stomiiformes; family Stomiidae; genus Borostomias; species Borostomias antarcticus. The sequence goes on from NC_140244.1 coordinate 1,389,327, forward strand.
CCCTAATGTTAATGCGTGTTCCCTCTGTTTTTGTTCCCCCCCGTTGGTGTCTCGGTTTTTCTCTTCCCTGTTTTGTTTGAGTCTCAGTTAACCCTTCACTCCCTGTCCTTGTCTCTGTGTGTTTATTAGTTCCACCTGCGCCTAGTTTTGATCAGCACCCTCTTACCCTCGTTAGTCTGTCTTTATAATCTGCCCCCGTTCCTTTGTTCCTTGTCCATTCACTGTTTGTCATGTTGCATGTAATCAGTTCCCTTCATATGCCTGTTGGTTTTCTTATCTCCTCGACAACCTGTTTGGATTCATTTATTTGTGTACCTGTTTGGATTCATTTATTTGTGTACCTGTTTGGATTCATTTATTTGTGTACCTGTTTGGATTCAATTATTTGTGTACCTGTTTGGATTCATTTATTTGTGTACCTGTTTGGATTCAATTATTTGTGTACCTGTTTGGATTACTTTATTTGTGTACCTGTTTGGATTCATTTATTTGTGTACCTGTTTGGATTACTTTATTTGTATACCTGTTTGGGTTACTTAATTTGTGTACCTGTTTGGACCACTTTATTTGTAAACCTGTTTGGGTTACTTAATTTGTGTACCTGTTTGGACCACTTTATTTGTAAACCTGTTTGGATTACTTTATTTGTATACCAGTTTGGATTACATTCTTAAATTAAAACCTCACTGCACCTTTTCCTGCCTCTGAGTTTGCAATTGGGTCCTACTTCTTATACGCACTCCCTACTTTGACACGCGAGAACTATGATCAAAAGATGGCCAGCGCATGAATATTCAGTACTGGTTGTGAGAGAAGAAAGGGTAGAGAGAGAGAGAGAGAGAGGGTGAGCGAGAGAGGAGGAGAGAAAGAAGAGCTGCATGTTTTCTACCGTACAGGAAAAAGGGTAACGTCAAACATTCATTTTGAAAAAAAGAGCGAGACGGTGATGGATAGAGTGTGATTTTGAGTGAACTTGTCAAATCAGTTAGGATTGAAGAAGTTAGGAGTGAGGACACATGACCAGAACATAAGGCTAGTTCTGGATCTATTAGGGTTTCAGTGTGGTTGGTCTCATGGTAGCTGAGGAGAAGGAAACACTCACAGAATGAGAAAGCAGGCGACAGAAGGGAAACATATATATTGTGGTCAAATCAAGTAGCCTAGTTGTTTCGGCAGGTTTGACCTAACCCTAACAACGGTTGAGAAGAGAGATGGAATTAATTATTCATGATAAAGAATGTCAGACCTTTCGACAACATACACACACACACACACATGCATGCAGGCACACACACACACACACACACACACACACACACACACTCTCTCAGACCCACATCCAAACGCACACACCATTTTCTAAATGGTAAAATGAATTAGTAACTAGCCGATTTATTCCCTTTTAATGGGTTCTTGATACAAAAAGCCCAGCCTGACAAATGAGCAAACAAGTCTCAGAATGACACTGATATCCATTATGTGTTTAATTATCTTCAAAATTCCAGTGAAGGGCATTTCTTTCGCTAATGAGAAAGACTGATCTAAGTGTGACAGCGAAGCGCTCTTCTAGGGCTAACGAAGCTGACGGACTGAGTCGACCGGGGCTCCGGTTCTGACAGACAAACGGTCGCTTAACCGCCGTAAATTGGAGCAATCAGAGACCTCATCCCAAAAAAATAACTGACGTTTTTTCTTTTTTTCTTTTTTTTTCGTTTTCGTTTTCCAATTTCTAATCTAGGTTGCTCTTATTAGCGTGTGTTGAAACAAGCCTGTCTGATTTGGTGTATTCAGGTTCAGACGGTTCAGTGAATAAAGCTGGTTGGAAATAGCACAACGAACTGCAGAGCTTGATTGCATTGTGTGACTGTGATTTTGTTAATGGGATAATATAGCTCTGATTAGACCAAAAGGTTCGTCCGCCACTCAAACTCCCTTCCGTAGGAATCTACGCCTACCCGTACTGTGTGTGTCTGTGTGTCAAAATCTGTTGACAATTGTCTCTTTATTATTATTATTTTATTCTTTTTTGTGTGTGAGTTGTTTGTTCCCTGAGGGAATTACCTCAAGAAAAGATATGCAACATTCCAGACTGTAGCAAAGAACGATATAATGTGACAGTGATAACATCTTTCAACATAAGCTTATTGTTATGGAAATTCAATGTGTGTTTTTTTCTGTGTGTAACAGTCAAGCCTAGTGGCAGCTGGTGAGAGAAACGTTCGGGGAGGAGGGGACAGTATTAAGATGTGTGTGTGTGTGTGTGGGGGGGGAGGGGGGGTCAGGACATTAAAAATGTAAAGTGAACTGTTATTTCTGCTATTAGTTCATTGAGAGCAGGGGTCCCAGATAGCAAGCGGATCTGGGCCATATACAGGCCAGATCTGGCCCTTGTGGCTTAGTTCCGGCCCATATATGGCCCAGAATCATTACACATCCGCTTGCTATCTGGGGTCTGAGTACTACAGTATATTGACCCTTCAGTGTTGTGGTTCTCTTAGATGTGGCTTTTTGAGCTTGGTAGCCTTGTGAGAACATCCAGTAACACTTTATATTAAGGTCCTCTTATCAAGCATTATAACATGCTTATTAACATTAATGTGTTAATAAATGTATTGTTACAGTAGAAAAGTGTTATTAGTTTCTTATACAAACGTAATAGCCGTTAATTATGCACTTAATATGCACTATGCATATGCACTAGGCTGTGTATTTTGCAGCGATTAGATCTAAAGTGAGAACACAGCCTTATTAGAGAGAAAGCCAGGAATGTTTGAACTAGGGACTCGTTTTCGACTTACTGTACCCATAATGTTGTTGATTGATGAGATCATTTTCAGCTGTTTCCATGCTGTTTTGTTGTTCTGGCATTCATGGCCTGCTAATGCTAGTGCAATCGAACCAACAGCGAACAAACCTTAAATACTCCACAGTGTGCGCAAATTAGATCAAATATGATGACAGTCTGTCGGGAGTTCATTTGAGTTTGTAGAAGTCTAACTCTCTATCTATTGCTGAGCCCATTCTTTTGTTCAGACCTACAGTATGTTCTGATCCATTTGTTTGTTGCCCAGATAGCAAGTGGATGTGTAATGATTCTGGGCCATATATGGGCCGGAACTAAGCCACAAGGGCCAGATCTGGCCTGTATATGGCCCAGATCCGCTTGCTATCAATGCTTTCAAGTTCCTTATTCTTGAGAATTTCAACAAAGATTCTTGGAAACGGTGGAGTGAAGTTTAAGAAAATTCTTCCCTAAGAAATTCTTAACTTAATTCGTGAATGAGACCCGTTATGTGTAAGCATATTAATTCAGCTCCATGTGTTATTATCTCATCCTAAATGTTGAGGAGGATTGCGCTCCCCTGCCTCGTTAGAGAAGCGCCTCCTCATTGTCATAGTCAATTAACCATCTGGATCTGCCTCAGCCAAGGCCTAACCCCAAACCCTGAGCCAAAACCTATAGACATTAACAACTAAAGCAAACACCATCATCGATATCCCTTTTTAAATTCTGCTTTAAGCAATGAAAAAAATGCAAGTTTATGGTGTGGAAAAAGTGCTGTTGGTGGCGGGAGACCTGAAGGTAAAGTCATTACAAAAGCTTTAGCTGATGCTTCGGAAATGTGACAAAGCTCGCAGACCAAACGCATACCTTTCACTCATTAGCGAAGAAAAGAGTGATGAATTACACGTACCACCCCTCCTTCTCTCTCATTCTCTCTATTCTATCACTTTTATCACTTTGAAGCCCATCTGCAGGAATGCAATAAGT
>NC_140244.1:1393298-1423298 GCF_949987555.1 Borostomias antarcticus
CTCTCTCTCCCTCTCCCTCCCTCCCTCTCTCTCTCCCTCTCTCTCTTTCTCTCTCCCTCTCTCTCTCTCTCCCTCCCTCTCTCTCTCTCTCTCTCTCTCCCTCCCTCTCTCTCCCTCCCTCTGTCCCTCTCTCTCCCTCGCTCTCTCTCCCTCTCTCTCTCTCCCTCCCTCCCTCTCTCTCTCCCTCTCTCTCTCCCTCCCTCCCTCCCTCCCTCCCTCCCTCCCTCCCTCTCTCCCTCTCTCTCTCTCTCTCTCTCTCTCTCTCTCTAGGCGGTGTAATCAGGTTGCTCACCAATCCTCTCTCTCCAAACCTGATTTGTCCAGATTGTTTCCTTTTTCCCATCCCCTCCTCCCAGCTCTGGGTAATGGCGGCTGATTGATGGCGTTTGTTTTGCTTTAATTACACTGTAGGTGAGTTGCCGGGCGTGAGCACTTCACTGAAGCACAAAACGCTACTTGGTTAGGTTAGTGATTGGATTTCCCAAAAAGGGAAGAACACTGTATGTTACAGGCACAAGTGGAAGGTCTTTTTATTGGATGTTGTTTCGTCGTGAGCCATTTTTGTCGCGTACAGTTCCCCTGCATATATTTCATAATGTTATTTAATTTTATCAGCGCTTATAAATATGTGAATGAGGACCTATCAATTGTAAAATAAAAATGTTGGTGGGATTTTTTTCCCGGGGTCTGGGAATCATGTAGCGAAGACCAAGACAGCTTGTGAATAATGGTTGGCAAATCAGCTAAATCTTTCACATTGAAAACGGGGCACTCTTAGCATATATCAATTTCCAGCACTCGGCAACCCTGGACGTTTCTACAGCACTCTTGGGTCCCTGGGTGTTAAAATAAGATTCCAGCGCCATGGACAGCAGCCCCCTTCAATGTAAGCGAGGAATGCGGCGCGCTTTCAGAATAGCTTCATATTCTTCAGGATCCAGGGACAGCGCCAATCATTCCCCACAGAGACGGAAGTGAGAAGTGGGGTCATATTCTAAGCACCCACCAGGGACAAAATATCGAGGACATCTTTCAACTTGTCCTCGCTCTAAAATCCCTATCTGCCCACACATTATTCAGAAAACATGCGGTTAAATAATCATATTCACATTCAATACACTACACTGAAATTGGAATGTACAGATGGGGGATTCGCGGTGTGCCTGTGGATCCCAAAGTTTTAGTCTTTAACTTTTTACCAATAGCTTCAATCAGGACAGAGGGGAATAGATGAAGTTATGCTAGATTAACGTGAGGTGAATATCTAATACTTGTTCCGAGAGGAATAACAGAGTAGCAGCTGAATTATACAGCGGATAAGAGAAGGAATACTCCTACTTCTACCGCTAGGATCATCATCTTCTATCTCCACTTCTTCTTCTTCTTGTTCTTCTTCTTCTTCTTCTCCTTCTTCTTCTTCTTCTTCTACTTCTTCTTCTTCTCCATCTACTTTTTCTTCTACTGCTTCTTCTTCTTCTACTTCTCCTTCTTCTTCTCCTTCTACTTCTTCTTCTTCTTCTACTTCTTCTTCTTCTCCATCTACTTTTTCTTCTACTGCTTCTTCTTCTTCTCCTTCTACTTCTTCTTCTACTTCTTCTTCTTCTTCTACTTCTTCTTCTTCTTCTCCTTCTTCTTCTTCTTCTACCTCTTCTTCTTCTACTTCTTCTTCTTCTTCTTCTTCCTCCCCAGATAGCAAGCGGATGTGTAATGATTCTGGGCCATATATGGGATGGAACTAAGCCACAAGGGCCAGATCTGGCCTGTATATGGCCCTGATCCGCTTGCTATCTTTTTTTTCTTCTTCTCCTTCTTCTTCTTCTCCTTCTACTTCTTCTCCTCCTCCTCCTCCTCCTCCTCCTTCTCCTCCTCCTCCTCCTCCTCCTCCTCTTCCTCTTGCCCATTTCCAGTTCCCTCATTCACAGAGCATGAGTGTTGCCCTCCTCTTTTTTTATTTTATCAATGACCAATTACCATGGAAACGTCCATCCCTCAGCTCAAGTGATAAGGGTTGTGTTGTCGTACAATATATCGAGCCAGAGTTGTAGAACATCCTATTGAGCTATCAGCAGAATGCTACCCCCAACTTAACTTCTCAGCTGTGTGGGGTTGTGCTGCCCAAGCCGTAAGGCGGCCATCTTGTTTATTTATTTAACCTTTATTTAACCAGGTAAAAGAACCTTCAGCTCAACAAGCTCTTTTTCGAGCAACACCTGACCAAAATGGCAGCATAACACACAACAACAACAACAACAACAAAACTACAATAAAAGACAAACCAGTATAGGACAGACAGACAGAGAACAAAGAACATATAAACAGAAAGAGAAGAGGAGAAAGATATAATGAGCATGCAGTAGCCGGGGGGGTGTTATAGGGGATTGCTGTAGAAGGAAGGTCAAGATTATGTTAAGCAACATACATCTCCATTAGAGACTGCAGAACCATATGTTATACTGTGTTTATTCAATTCAATTCAAACCTTTATTTAAACTCGTGGGGAAATTGAGGTTTCCTTCATTTCCAATGCTAACACAAACACAAACATCAACAAAACATAAGCAATTTACAACAATAATACAATTAAGATCCAGTAAACAGTGACAAGTTGATGAACACATGGTTGCCATGGTTCTGAACTCCGTATGGGAGGGAAGCAGCTGTTTTTATGTGCACTGGTATCTAACTAACTAACAAGAAAACAAAATAACTATTTATTATTTGTCAATGTGATCTTGTTACAATGCGATTATTTAGTTAAAAACAGTCATTTTTTCATTTTCAATTTTATTTGAAAGGGACCATGTGCAATTAAAACATAAATGTAAAAACATTTAATGCATCGCACCAGAGTTAGCCTTAGGCTAATTTGCATCTGCAGTAACAGATAAAAACTGCAGGTAACAGATAAAAACAACAAACATAATAAAGTACAATACAGATGACATAGCATTACATTAAGACACTCACTCTTTCAGTGACTGGATTCTTATAAAATGACATGTCCTTTACAAGTAAAAAAAACAAAACGTGTCCTGGTCTGGTAGCCTCGTTAAGAGCATGCTGATTCCGCATGCTCACGTTCTCTTTCCCTTGAAAATCAGTCTGGATACTCTCCATAGAGCTCTGTTTGTACCAGGTCAGAAAACAGTCTCGCCAATCAACCCAGATAGCAAGCGGATGTGTAATGATTCTGGGCCATATATGGGCCGGAACTAAGCCACAAGGGCCAGATCTGGCCTGTATATGGCCCAGATCCGCTTGCTATCTGGGAATGTTCTGAGGAATTTGAAATAGAAACAGCTCCTCCTACATCTAATCACCTGCCAAGTAGTTTTGAAAGTGCCTGTCCTTTTCCCAAACAGTTTCCAACGGAGATTTCCCAGATGGTTATGCGAAGCAAGAGGTGGGTCAGGTTACCGGTCTGCCACTTACTTGTGACTGTTGCTATGCAGAGGCCAGCGGGAGGCAATGCGCGCCTTCCACAGGGGTAGCCAAGAGAGAAAGTAGATCCCCCTCGTACCCCAGCCAATGGGATTTAGAAGAGGACTCGGTGTTAAATGGCACGGAGCAAGAGTGGACTCCGACAGTTCCCTCTCCACTTCCCACTGCCCCTGTCATTAACTTCCCTCCTCTCCTCTTCTTCCTCCCTTTTCTCTCTCTCTCTCCTCCCTGACAGCACAATCCCCCGAGTTCTACCCCTCTCCCCCTCTATCAATCCCCCCTCTCTCTGAGTCCGTCTTTCTCTCTCTGCCCCCCCCCCCCCCCTCCCCCCACCCCTTCGAAACTCATTCTCCTTCGTTCTTTTCCTCCAGCCCGCTATCCGGAGCCTCCACCTTCCAGGGTCAGTGGCAGGGGCACAGCGATTGGGCCCTGTGTGAGTGAGATCTCTCTGACTCGTCTTGCCGGACGGCGTCCAGACGAGCCCAGGGGGGGGGGGTGCATCGCCTCGTTACGAGCCCCCCCCCCCTCAAATTACAACCTGTGTCCGCTGGAAGATGGACACGATGCGGTTACCCGGCGCCCCCCCAGTCCCTCAAGGTCAAGGTCAAGGTCAACTTTATTTATATAGCACATTTAAAATCAAGCGAAGTTGCACCAAAGTGCTTTACAGTATAAATAAAATAGAAACAGACAATTCATACAAGCAATGCACAGTTGACCAGTAGACCCGCGCCTCAAGAGTTACCCCAGACGCCGCCATCTTTCCTCAGGTATCTTAATCATTCTGTATGTAAAGGAATGATTCGGTTTTGAGTTCATCGGCCCAAATGAATCAGACGAATCTGACTATTTTCCCCTGCTTTGCTTTGCGAGTCAAAATAGGTAATTCCGCTGGAAAGCTCAACTCGGGCATGTCAATTTTCACACCTTGTCATGTTCACCTCCGCCATCGGTGCTGCGGTCGTCGTATCGGCTCGCACACACATGTCCCGGGGGCGTGTGAGAGAGCAACATCGTCTATAATTGATGACATCCATCGTGGGGGGGGGGGGGGGGCGGGGGTCTCTTAGGGAACAGGAAAGGAGGGAGCTGGGTATGGGATGGGTGGTTGAGCAAAGCCTTTTGAACAAGAGAATGTGTGGAAACATACGCTGAAGTATTCTAGAAGCATACAGTAGATGTGTGGAAACATAAGCTGAAGTATTCTAGAAGCATACAGCCCACACAGCAATCCGATCAGGGCCATATACAGGCCAGATCTGGCCCTTGTGGCTTAGTTCCCGCCCACATATGGCCCAGATCCGCTTGCTATCTGGGAGTAGATGTGTGGAAACATCCGCTGAAGCGCTCAGATTCTAGCGCTGTCTAGCACTAGCATTTTCGCACCGAGCTATAGAGGCTGCAACTTGCATCCCAGATAGCAAGCGGATCTGGGCCATATATGGGCCGGAACTAAGCCACAAGGGCCAGATCTGGCCTGTATATGGCCCAGATCCGCTTGCTATCTGGGATTGATGAAAGCGTTGGGTAAGAGCGGTGTTGCTGTAGGTTAACTAGCCCGCTGCTCCTGCCGCTCGACCACGTGGGAGATTGGGAGATGTCTTTTACAAGGGAGACCTGGCCAAAACGGGAGCAGCAGATAAAAAATAATATAGGTATTTATTCAAGCTATCATGCGGACACGGCTAAGTATGGATAGGCCGACTCGTAGGCAGGGCACTGCGGCTAGAAGAGTATCAGTCAATCAATCAATCAATCAAAGCTTTATTTGTATAGCGCATTTCATGCACAGAGGTAACACAATGTGCTTTACAGAGAACAAGGGAGGTGGGCATACGACCCACTCTCTACATATTCCAGAGGGAAGCAAAAAAACTGTATCACTCAGCCCAGACAGCAATCCGATCAGGGCCATATACAGGCCAGATCTGGCACTTGTGGCTTAGTTCTGGCCCACATACGGCCCAGATCCGCTTGCTATCTGGGAGAGGCCAGAAAAGTGAGCTGTAAAAATTCTTCCCTGACCCCTCTCAACGAGACGATAGAGCAAGCTCCAGGAGTATGTTTGTCTAACGGCTAAGAACATTTATAAAGCAATAAATTACATTAAATTACATTTTCAGGTAGGGGTAGGAAACGGCCAATGGCAAGCGGACTGTTCATTCACATTGGAAGGGAATAAACGCAGCGCTGAAGTCAGTAATGAACGCTGGCCGCCTCCTCCAGCTCATCTCCGTGTTATTAAGTCATCTTATTTCGATGTCTAATTTGTTATTGCTCTGTACATTTCCACCTCCCCAGGGCAACTCAGTGTTTCTGTTGTTGAGCTGTCAACAGTTTCCATAAGAAAGACGCCGCTTCGCTGGGATTTAGTGGAAGTGGTGTGTGTGTGTGTGTGTGTGTGTGTGTGTGTATGTTAGTGTGTGTGTGTGTGTGTGTGTGTGTTTTTTATTGTTCTCAGTTATTTGTGGGGCTCTCTCTCTTGGTACATTGCATGCATATATATCAAATCCGCACTTACATAAAAGAACATTACTTAGAGCTCTTTTTATTGAGACCCGAAGAAATTATTGGCACGATACATTTGTCGGGGTCTTAATGTTGGTATTAGAACCGAAACTAAGCCCCCTTAGAAAGCTGGATGGTGTTATTGCCATGTTATCCACATGAACCACTTAACGCGATATTAAATTCACAAGTCTGTATCTAGTCCATGTGAGCAAGGGAGACTGGATCAAACATGGGTTTATGGGGGTGGTGATCCTGAATGGCCCCAACATCAAGGGCTGAGTCACCTCCGGTGGCCCGAGGCTTGTGCGTCCCAGATAGCAAGCGGATCCGGGCCATATGTGGGCCGGAACTAAGCCACAAGTGCCAGATCTGGCCTGTATATGGCCCTGATCAGAGTGCTGTCTGGGGTGAGATGGACATAAAGAATGTCCTGGCCTTTTAGCTGAAATCGTATTTTGAGTTCTTTCAAATACATGCATCCAACAGGGCACAGCGATACTATCTAATAGTAGTTTGCATAAACCGATGCAAATCTCCAGCCTGCAGTGTGTGAACTGGTAGTGTTTTGTCTGGGTGTCTTGGATGTAGATTTTGGCCTAAAGTTCCCTAAATGTCGACGTCAATGACAACTCTAGTACGAGCGTTCCACCATACGGAACATATGCTCATTCAAGAGCATTAGGATTGCGCACGATGAAATGCATTTGCGATGGTAATGCTTTTCTAAGTGTCTCCTATACGATGCAAGAGCAAAGCATTAACTGCTGCACACTTACAAATGCATTACCGGGAGAGAGAGTGCTTTTCCAGATTTGCGCAATTCGGATAGGGTTCGGGCTGTAAGCGTTCGTGAGTGCTGGTTTGAGCCGGGGAACCCGAAAAAAACAAGACGGGCACAACCTGCCCCTCCCACCTCCGGCGGCATGTGCTGTTTTATTACACACACAAAGTGTCTCTTAACAAAAACGCTTAAAAAGGCATTAAATGCACAACTCCTACAAATGTGTTCGTATAATGTAGTTAACATATCTCAGATGGCACGAGCGTTTCCTAGTTACGCTTAAAAATGAGGAATGGGCTGACATAATTTTATAGGGTTGTCGGTGAAATTTACAGACCCAAGACGCTTAGCTTTAGGACACACTGCACTGTTCTATAAAGTTCACCATCAAGGCGTTATTCCACTTTTCAAGAGACTCAGCCTCTAATACCCATATATTGTCTTTCAACAGGGAGCTACTAGGCTCTAAACACATTTTAATGACAGTGTTTTTATTACTAAATGCATCATCATTACATTACCATCAGACACACGATCTCAGTCAGTACCACGGATAATTACATTACAGAACTAGGTATGGAGAGGGAAAAAAAAAAAGGATCCCGACCCTAACTAAAGTGTAATATCTCCACTAAATCATTTCTGTGAGAGATCTTTGGCGAGGTAAACGCTGTGAAGGATGAGAGCGGTTGGGTCCTTGAGCTGTAACCAGACGCCACCCCAGATAGCAAGCGGATCTGGGCCGTATATGGGCCGGAACTAAGCCACAAGGGCCAGATCTGGCCTGTATATGGCCCAGATCCGCTTGCTATCTGGGCTCTCATTCACCCATTCACACACACACTCACACACCAATGGCGGTAGCTGCCATGCAAGGTGCTAACCTGCTCATTGGGAGCGATTTGGGGTTAGGTGTCTTGCTCAAGGACACTTCGACATGTGGACAGTCGGAGCCGGGATTCGAACCGCTGACCCGTCGATCGTTGAACGACCCGCTCTAACAACTGAGCTAAAGCCGCCCCCAATGGTGGTAAGTCATTTTCATTTGTAGTTGGTGTGATGTCGCTGGCAGCCATTCTTCTCTCTGAATCCACTAACATCCGCTTGACTTGCGTTCAGCGGGGGGGGGGTGGGTCGGACCGCTCCCGGTTCACACAGAGAACGGACACGCGGCCGTGAAGGCGACCCGCGCTTTGTAAAGGGAGACGCGCGCTCGTTGCATTTGTACTTTTTTTTCATCCGCGCACGTGCGATACTCAAAGGTTACGGTGCGCGAGTCACCTGAGCGTACGGACACACACGCGAACGCGAGCGTAGGATAATACGACGTGGAGAAAAAAAATTCTGGGCCATATATGGGCCGGAACTAAGCCACAATCTGGACTGTATATGACCCTGATCGGTTTGCTGTCTGGGAGCTGAAAGCGAGTGGCGCCGGGTCACCGAGGGGGGAGAGACGGACGAGGAGAGACCAGAACAAAGAAGGGATACCAGGGAGATACCAGACGGGGTCATAGGGTCGTCCGCCGCAAAACAGCACACACACAGATATAGTAACAGATCCCTGGCTTCGAACCGGCCAGCCATTGAAATATTGATCGGCGCGTCACGCGGGTGGTTAGGTTCGATGTACGACGGGGCCCCCCAGAACCGAGCGCGGGGGGAGGGGGGGGGGGTGGAGGCGTGGGGGGGGGGGGCATCGGGACGGAGGCAGCAACAGGTGGCGGCCATGCTTCGACGGGGGGAGAAAAGAGACCGGCGCCCGGGCATGACGCCACGCCCCCCCTGCCAAGACAAATCAAGTGTTTGATCTCGGCGTCGAGGCTGAAGGAAACTTTGGAGGCTCACATCAAACGCCAGCCAGTCCTGAAAGTGAATCTGTTGGAATGTTAGTCATTTTTCAGCCCCCGCTGTGCAGTGCGGGGTTGAACTCTGGACAGCCAGAAGGCAGAAAGAGTTTGACTGAAAGTTAAATTCTTCAGACTTCCTGCTTGTCACCAGTCAAGGACCTTCCTGGTGAATAATAAGTCCATAAGAAAATGCATAAACTCTTGAGTTGACACACTCTTTTAGAACTAGAGCAAAATATTCAAAGCAGAGCCTGTTACTTAATTATATAGTTATGTTGCTAGTCAACAATCCTGCATCCAGTTAAGAGAAACATTCTCAACCTATACAGAAAAAAATCACTCAGACACACACAAGACTAAAAGCAGCTGACTGAACAATGACACCAATTATATTAAACTCTGTCACATTTGATATCTCTTTTTTAATCGTTTTGTTATCAATTGTGGGTTACAACATTTGGTATTAATCATTATTCAGTGCTGCTCACGGGGTCTAAAACTTCTTTAATTCCAATGGTGGTAAGTAATTTTCATTAAATGTCAATTTGTTATAAATTCAGAGCAAAGCTGAAATCACATTGTGTTCATTAATCACTCTGCCGTCCACTGGGCTGCTAATTAAAATGTTGTGGGGCTCGCTCGTTAGTCACCGGCCGACCTGATTGTTAATGTCGACTCATTGTCCTCCTCCACGCCACCATCATTTATTTTCTTTGGTGTTCCTGTAAACTCTTGTTAATTATTAAATCGCTTTTTTTTGCTCACCCCCCGGTAACACTTTTAAGATAGCCATCAAGGTGTTGCCATGGAGGGGAAAGGGTGGTCTGGGTGGGGTGTGATACTGGTGTTAATCTGGGTGTGATACTGGTGTTAATCTGGAGTACTGGTGTTAGTCTGGGTGTGATAATGGTGTTAATCTGGGTGTGATACTGGTGTTAATCTGGAGTACTGGTGTTAATCTGGAGTACTGGTGTTAATCTGGGTGTGATACTGGTGTTAGTCTGGGTGTGATACTGGTGTTAGTCTGGGTGTGATAATGGTGTTAGTCTGGGTGTGATACTGGTGTTAGTCTGGGTGTGATAATGGTGTTAATCTAGGTGTGATACTGGTGTTAATCTGGGTGTGATAATGGTGTTAATCTGGAGTACTGGTGTTAGTCTAGGTGTGATACTGGTGTTAGTCTGGGTGTGATAATGGTGTTAATCTGGGTGTGATAATGGTGTTAATCTGGAGTACTGGTGTTAGTCTAGGTGTTATACTGGTGTTAATCTGGAGTACTGATGTTAGTCTAAGTGTGATAATGGTGTTAATCTGTAGTACTGGTGTTAATCTGGGTGTGATACTGGTGTTAGTCTGGGTGTGATACTGGTGTTAATCTGGGTGTGATACTGGTGTTAATCTGGGTGTGATAATGGTGTTAATCTGGAGTACTGGTGTTAGTCTGGGTGTGATAATGGTGTTAGTCTGGGTGTGATAATGGTGTTAGTCTGGGTGTGGTGTTAGTCTGGGTGTGATACTGGTGTTAGTCTGGAGTACTGGTGTTAGTCTAGGTGTGATAATGGTGTTAGTCTGGGTGTGGTGTGAGTACTGGTGTTAATCTGGAGTACTGGTGTAAGTCTGGGTGTGGTGTGAGTACTGGTGTTAGTCTAGGTGTGGTACTGGTGTTAGTCTGGGTGTGGTGTGAGTACTGGTGTGTTTTAGATTAGTCTGGGTGTGGTGTTAGTCTGGGTGTGATACTGGTGTTAATCTGGGTGTGATAATGGTGTTAATCTGGAGTACTGGTGTTAATCTGGGTGTGATAATGGTGTTAATCTGGAGTACTGGTGTTAGTCTGGGTGTGGTGTGAGTACTGGTGTTAGTCTGGGTGTGGTGTGATACTGGTGTTAGTCTGGGTGTGAGTACTGGTGTTAGTCTGGGTGTGGTGTGATACTGGTGTTAGTCTGGGTGTGGTGTGAGTACTGGTGTTAGTCTGGGTGTGATACTGGTGTTAGTCTGGGTGTGGTGTGATACTGGTGTTAGTCTGGGTGTGGTGTGAGTACTGGTGTTAGTCTGGGTGTGGTGTGAGTACTGGTGTTAGTCTGGGTGTGAGTACTGGTGTTAGTCTGGGTGTGGTGTGATACTGGTGTTAGTCTGGGTGTGGTGTGAGTACTGGTGTTAGTCTGGGTGTGGTGTGAGTACTGGTGTTAGTCTGGGTGTGAGTACTGGTGTTAGTCTGGGTGTGGTGTGATACTGGTGTTAGTCTGGGTGTGGTGTGATACTGGTGTTAGTCTGGGTGTGGTGTGATACTGGTGTTAGTCTGGGTGTGAGTACTGGTGTTAGTCTGGGTGTGGTGTGAGTACTGGTGTTAATCTGGGTGTGGTGTTAGTACTGGTGTGTTTTAGATTAGTCTGGGTGTGGTGTGAGTACTGGTGTGTTTTAGATCACTGCGTTTGATCATCTTGTCATCCATGTCAGTCATACTGTACTAATACACATTCTTATATTATGGACTATTGAGCAATCACATCTCTTAAAAAAGTGGAACACTATTGTTCCCTTAGACCACTATGCTGCCGCAGAACCCAGTTCCCCTACAGTACGGTTCTTAATCAGACCTGGGTAAGAACTCCATAACATGAAGTATTTGAAGTTCTTGGCGTGGCAGAAAATGTGTTTCTAATTTTACATGAAAAGCGTATAACCCTTTAATTATCTTTGTAGGTATAGTGCAGCAGCGAGCGTTGTAATTGTCACTGTGATATGGCAAAGGTCGGGAATATTGCTCTAAATATACGGAACAAATGAGTAATTACAAAACTTACATTACTTAATACATAAATACCCAGTAATACAACCAGTGTAATGTATAGTTCTCATGTGGGTGATAACATTTTATGTGGTCGCTTGCTCTTCACTTGTTTCCAGTGCCACCATGCTACACCGTTTTAATGAAGTGTGGGCAAAGGCAATGTCAGATTGAATAACATGCTGTACCTGCTTTTTATGATGCTTAATCAAGGCAAGGTGTTATGGTTTACAATAATGTTTTGTACATATCCCTTGCGGTTATTCTGGAAACCATAGAGGAGGGGTATATTTAAGAAAGATTTTTGTTGCAGATCCTTCCGGATTAAAAAAATGTATCGCCTATCTGGAACATACTGTCCTCATTCACACAAACATTCTGAAAGTATCCGAACAATAGGCAAGGCAAGGCAAGGCAAGGCAAGGCAAGGCAAGGCAAGTTTATTTATATAGCACATTTCAGCCACAGGGCAATTCAAGGTGCTTTACATGAAACATTGAAAGCATTAAAACAAAAAGCAAGACATAATAGACATTTAAAACAAAAGGCAGGACAAATTAAAAGCATTAAAACAAAAAGCAAGTCATTATAGACATTTAAACAAAAAGCAGGACAAATAGAATACAGGAATAAAAGTTACAGTGCAGTATACTGATAAACATAGCTCCTCTTAGAAAGCAGTGGCAAAAAGAAAAGTCTTCAGGCTTGTTTTAAAAGAACCAAGAGTTGCAGCAGACCTGCAGTTTTCTGGAAGTTTGTTCCAGATATG
This sequence comes from Borostomias antarcticus, assembly GCF_949987555.1. Classification (NCBI taxonomy): domain Eukaryota; kingdom Metazoa; phylum Chordata; class Actinopteri; order Stomiiformes; family Stomiidae; genus Borostomias; species Borostomias antarcticus. The sequence continues at coordinate 1,405,436 of NC_140244.1, forward strand.
TAATAATAGTGTGAAGAGACGTGAGAGTTCCTTTACTTTTTGAAAACCAAGGTGAATCGTGAAGGTCGTTCCATCTTGAATAGCGATGCTATCAGGAAGTGGCATAGTAACTAGCGTCGCAGTCTAGACGCCACAGACCTCCCATAACAGGTAGAGCCAAGAGGTTGAGGTTGCGCACAAAACACACACATCCACCCACACCCACACACCCACACACACACACACACTGAGGGTATAACTTGCGTTTCCCTAACCTCTCAATTATGCACGTTATCCACCACTGGCCATACGTCTCTGTCAATGCCATTTCCCAGTGTTCTCAGCGGTCGCTGAGCGGGATTTGTGTGTGTTAAATAATGCAGCGTGGAAAGGTCAGGGGGGAGGCGCCGGGGAGGGTCGATGCTCGGGAGCTTTGAGCGAGGCAGGGTGGTTTGGCGGGCGTTGGGGGGGGGGGGTGGGGGGGGGGGGCTGTGCCGGGGGCCCAAGGAGCCGCTGTTAATTTCCAGGTCAGTCCTAATAATGAAATGCATATGCTAAATGTCAAACACAGGTGGCCAAGGAGTTATACCCCTCAACAGGGAAATAATGGATGGCTTTCCTTAAGAACCCCAACTCGCTCCGTCCTGAATATGTAACGGTTCGTGAGCGCTGATTGTGATGGGAGGTTCCAGCCCGGAGATATAGGATTAGCTTACCCACCTGAGTTGTATCCTTATTCAAATGAATTTATCCCAAAGCGGCTGCCCTGAATATGTGTGGATCCGCCGATATTAAGTGGTCTTTGGTTCTAACCTGTGGGAATTGAACCTATGGTATTCATACAGTATTGCGAGCAATGAGGGCAATGACTTAGCCAAATAGGATGAGAACATACTGAAGAACCATAAGCAGTGGTTTAAGGCATCCCTCCGGCTCAAAGTCCTGACTACTCATTAGGAGGCAAAATGCAAAACTGACCTTAGGTGAATGTCTACAGCTCATTGCTAAGTCCAATTACAGCATCTCTACAATGCTCTATCCTTATAAGCAATCCGGTGTGCTCTAGGTAGAGAAGGAGGCTATACCCAGATAGCAAGCGGATGTGTAATGATTCTGGGCCATATATGGGCCGGAACTAAGCCACAAGGGCCAGATCTGGCCTGTATATGGCCCAGATCCGCTTGCTATCTAGGTGCATAGAGCATGATCCGCTTATCACTGTTTGCCCCAGGACCAAGACGGGGGTCAACTGCCTTGCTCAAGGGCACAATGGTGGTGGTTGGCATCAGGATTGTGCAAGACAGAGATAAATAAAGTCTACCTACCCACCTACTTACAATGCCTATTAGAAATTGAATCCCACACTTAAAAGTAATCTTCTACAAACTCAGGGTTCCAACTATAACATTTTCAGTATGTCATATGTACAGTACTGAACTGCACGATACAGGAGGTGTCAATGAAGCCATTACTCATGAGAGGGTGAGGTATATGGCCAATATACCACGGTTTGGGCGCTATATGGCCAATATACCACGGTTTGGGCGCTATATGGCCAATATACCACGGTTTGGGCGCTATATGGCCAATATACCACGGTTTGGGCGCTATATGGCCAATATACCACGGTTTGGGCGCGGTATATGGCCAATATACCACGGGTTGTGCTGGGGTCATACCACAACCCGTGGCATATTGGCCATAAACCACAACCTTTGAGTGAGTTATTGCTTTTATACAACGGTTACATCACCGGGAAACATTTATGGAATATATACCTACTATTTCAATGTCTTAATATCAATTTTACTGAACTCCGCCAAGAAAGGTAGTTCATAAAACTATCACGTTGCTATGGAGTTTCAAAGGGACGAACAATTAGCCTTCTCAACCAAAACTAATGCTCCTGACCAACCTAGCTAGTCATGAACGAAGTGTAGCCTACCTTTGCTGTGCAACTGCTAGTTGCAAAAGTGGTGATGATAAACCAGCCTGGTATAGTAGGCTACAGGGCAGATAGAACAAAAATGTACATTGAATGTTTCCATTTTTCTTGAGGAGAAACCGTAATGTAACCAACAGATGGTTACACAATGGAACTAACGTTTTTACAGGCAGTAATAATTGGCGCAGTAATATTTCACGTAGAACGGTAAAGACGCTTTGTCCGTGGTACACTATATAATGAATATACAACAGCTCTTAACCAATCAGATCGCAAGGTCGGAACAACCTGTTGTATAATATCCAATCTACAGAAAGGTTCATTTCAGATTCAACCAAGTCAACTCTAAAAGCCACGGTTCCTTCTACTGCAAAAACCTTTCTTCACGCCACACGCCCAAAACATTCCTCAAACACTCCGAAAAACAAAAGAGTGGATTTCCGGCACAGTGGATGCCGTTCCATCGCAGAAAAAGCCCAACGGATCTCAACGAGGCGAAGACAACGGCGCAGACGACGACAACGGTCTGAAAGAAGGGCATCCGGTCTGATAGTAGGAACAGCCGGTCTGAAAGAAGAGCATCCGGTCTGATAGTAGGAACAGCCGGTCTGAAAGAAGAGCATCCGGTCTGATAGAAGGAACAGCCGGTCTGATAGAAGGAACAGCCGGTCTGACAGAAGGAACAGCCGGTCTGATAGAAGAGCATCCGGTCTGAAAGAAGAGCATCCGGTCTGATAGTAGGAACAGCCGGTCTGATAGTAGGAACAGCCGTTCGGATAGTAGGAACAGCCAGTCTGATAGAAGGAACAGCCGTTCTGATAATAGGAACAGCCGGTCTGATAGAAGGAACAGCCGGTTTGAAAGAAGAGCACCCGGTCTGAAAGAAGGAACAGCCGGTCTGATAGAAGGAACAGCCGGTCTGAAAGAAGGGCATCCGGTCTGATAGAAGGAACAGCCGGTCTGAACGAAGAACATCCGGTCTGATATTAGGAACAGCCGGTCTGATAGTAGGAACAGCCAGTCTGATAGTAGGAACAGCCGGTCTGAAAGAAGAGCACCCGGTCTGATAGAAGGAACAGCCGGTCTGATAGAAGGAGCAGCCGGTCTGATAGAAGGAGCAGCCGGTCTGATAGAAGGAACAGCCGGTCTGATAGAAGGAACAGCCGGTCTGATAGAAGGAACAGCCGGTCTGATAGAAGGAACAGCCGGTCTGATAGAAGGAACAGCCGGTTTGAAAGAAGAGCAACCGGTCTGAAAGAAGGAACAGCCGGTCTGATAGAAGGAACAGCCGGTCTGATAGAAGGAACAGCCGGTCTGATAGAAGGAACAGCCGGTCTGACAGAAGGAACAGCCGGTCTGAAAGAAGGGCCGGTCTGAAAGAAGGAACAGCCGGTCTGACAGAAGGAACAGCCGGTCTGAAAGAAGGGCCGGTCTGAAAGAAGGAACAGCCGGTCTGACAGAAGGAACAGCCGGTCTGAAAGAAGAGCCGGTCTGAAAGAAGGAACAGCCGGTCTGATAGTATTGTGTTTCATTGCCGTACATTATCGAGGTGATTGCACGGACGAGGGCAACAACGGGGCTCCCTTTAGCGGGGGTGGGGGGGGGGGGAGAAAATACATAATGAAGCCTCAAGGTGAGCGCGAGTCACAGACTACATTATCTGCCAGCAATGTCAGAGTAAAAGACGAAGCCTCCTTTCATCTCTGGCCTTCTTCATCACGGTACGAGGAAGGTGTGTGTTTGAGTTTTGTGTGTGTGTGTGTGTGTGTGTGTGTGTGTGTGTATGAGTGAGCAGACAGTTGCTATGCGTGTGAGAGAGATAAATGTATGTGTGTGTGTGTGTATGTGTGTGTGAGTGAGTGAGCAGACAGTTGCTATGCGTGTGAGAGAGATAAATGTATGTGAGTGTGTGTGTGTGTGTGTGTGTGTGGAGCGGGGGATTTGCGGGGGCTTTGTGTTCATGATAGGGGAAGGAATGTGTGTGTTTGTGCTGTTTATGTGAGTATGATAAGGAGATTGCAATAGAAAGATTCAGGGAGCGAGAGAGGCTGAAAGAGAATATGTGTGTACGCATGTGTGAGTAGGTGTGTGTGTGTTGCGTGCGCGTATGTGTGTGCGCATTTGTGTGTGCGTGTGTGCGTGTACATGTGTGTGTGTGTGTCTGTGTGTGTGTGTGTGTGTGTCTGGGAGTGACTCCAGGATGTACATGTGTGTGTGTGTGTGTTTTGTGTGCGCGTATGTGTGCGCGTATGTGTGTGCGCATGTGTGTGTGCGTGTGTGTGTGTGTGTGTGTCTGTGTGTGTGTGTGTGTCTGGGAGTGACTCCAGGATGTACATGTGTGTGTGTGTGTGTGTGTATGTGCGTGTACATGTGTGCATGTGTGTGTGTGTGTGTGTGTGTGTGTGTGTGCGCGTGTGTGTGTGTGTGTGTGTGTGTGTGTGTGTGTGTGTGTGTGTGTGTGTGTGTGTGTGTGTGCGTGTGTGTGTGTGTGTGTGTGTCTGGGAGTGACTCCAGGAGCGATGTCTGGTAGAAGGGGAGTCCAGGCCCGGGTACAGATGACTGACGGCCTGTTGTGTAATTAATGAGGACAGCGTTGATTTCCTCGGATAATTTAACGCGGTTGCAAGCGCTTGACTTCTGCTCTCCATTTACTCGCTCTGTCTCTATTCAGATCAGGGCTATGTGGGAGGAGTGTGTTAACCTTGGAGAATACACACACACACACTACACAAGCAGATGCAGAGAAACACACAAAGCCTTATCCACATTCACACACACGACCCCCTGTGAGCATCCCACCCACACACTCACATACACACACACACACACGCACACACACACGCACAAACAAACACTTATCCCCCTTCCTCTCACTCTCCCAAACACAAATACGCACGCACGCGCGCACACACACACACACACACACACACACACACACACACACACACACACAAACACCTTAGGCACTGGAATAAATGCATCTTTAATGATAGCAGATAAGGAGTCCCAGCCAGGCTTGTAGTCATAGCTCAGTGGTTTGGCTAGCAGGGCAAGGGATTCTGGGAATGAAAAACAAGCGAGTGTAAACTTCTGGGCCTCCAGGAGTCAGTGAGCAAAAAAACCCGTCAGCCGGACAAAAACACCGAACAACTACTGGACTTTGCAAAGCAGTAGACATCGAAACTAGAGTCGAACAGTCTGTGGTTTCAACGCTGGATACTGCTTAACCAGACTCCAAGATGCATCGTGCGGTATTTATGCTTCTAATTAGTAGAAAATAATTATAGCTCTCTTTCAGGAACATTAAAAGTCAAATCGATGCCTCGAATGAGATTGCAGTTGCTAAAACGGTTCAAGAATCAAAAAGCTTTATTGTTCGTTTTTGGGGTAAGGATGGAAATTATGTCTTTGACTTCGATGGCTCCCCCATGGATTTCCTGATGGCCCAATCCCAAACCAGCGCCTACCCACTCACACTTCACCACCGAGTGGCCCAATCCCAAACCAGCGCCTACCCACTCACACTTCACCACCGAGTGGCCCAATCCCAAACCAGCCCCTACCCACTCACACTTCACCACCGAGTGGGCCAATCCCAAACCAGCCCCTACCCACTCACACTTCACCACCGAGTGGCCCAATCCCAAACCAGCCCCTACCCACTCACACTTCACCACCGAGTGGGCCAATCCCAAACCAGCCCCTACCCACTCACACTTCACCACCGAGTGGGCCAATCCCAAACCTGCCCCTACCCACTCACACTCCACCACCGAGTGGCCCAATCCCAAACCAGCCCCTACCCACTCACACTTCACCACCGAGTGGCCCAATCCCAAACCTGCCCCTACCCACTCACACTCCACCACCGAGTGGCCCAATCCCAAAACTTCCCCTACCCACTCACACTTCACCACCGAGTGGCCCAATCCCAAACCTGCCCCTACCCACTCACACTCCACCACCGAGTGGCCCAATCCCAAACCAGCCCCTACCCACTCACACTCCACCACCGAGTGGCCCAATCCCAAAACTTCCCCTACCCACTCACACTTCACCACCGAGTGGCCCAATCCCAAACCTGCCCCTACCCACTCACACTCCACCACCGAGTGGGCCAATCCCAAACCAGCCCCTACCCACTCACACTCCACCACCGAGTGGGCCAATCCCAAACCAGCCCCTACCCACTCACACTCCACCACCGAGTGGCCCAATCCCAAACCAGCCCCTACCCACTCACACTTCACCACCGAGTGGGCCAATCCCAAACCAGCCCCTACCCACTCACACTTCACCACCGAGTGGCCCAATCCCAAAACTTCCCCTACCCACTCACACTTCACCACCGAGTGGCCCAATCCCAAACCAGCCCCTACCCACTCACACTCCACCACCGAGTGGCCCAATCCCAAAACTTCCCCTACCCACTCACACTTCACCACCGAGTGGGCCAATCCCAAACCAGCCCCTACCCACTCACACTTCACCACCGAGTGGCCCAATCCCAAACCTGCCCCTACCCACTCACACTTCACCACCGAGTGGCCCAATCCCAAAACTTCCCCTACCCACTCACACTTCACCACCGAGTGGCCCAATCCCAAACCTGCCCCTACCCACTCACACTCCACCACCGAGTGGCCCAATCCCAAACCTGCCCCTACCCACTTACACTCCACCACCGAGTGGCCCAATCCCAAACCTGCCCGTACCCACTCACACTTCACCACCGAGTGGCCCAATCCCAAACCTGCCCCTACCCACTCACACTTCACCACCGAGTGTCCCAATCCCAAACCTGCCCCTACCCACTCACACTCCACCACCGAGTGGGCCAATCCCAAACCTGCCCCTACCCACTCACACTTCACCACCGAGTGTCCCTCCAAATGAAGTGTCACTCGCAGCTGTGGGGGGCAGTCTCAACCGAGGGGGGGGGGGGGTATATACTGTATAAACAGACAAAATGTGGTACGGACCCCCGACCAGAACCGACCACAACAGAGAAGCAGCCATCACCAAGGCACGTTTAGGGGATTCATGGGGAAAATGTTTATGATTTATAATAATAAAAAATAAAAATATATATATAATTAAATACATCAATATATAATGAGAAATTGTCAAAAAGTCAAATGGAGATATGTGTTTGTATTTATTTGTCCATTTTCAGACAAATAAATAAATAAATAACTTACATGCCTCTTTGGCAGCATTCCTTTTTTGTATGAAAAAGCTTGCATTTGCATGTCGCAGCCTAATCAACATGATGTACGTTTGACTTAGACCTAAGCCTATTTTGATTTATTTTATGTCGGTTATGAATACAGGCTTTTACGAGTTTGCTACAAGTCACGCGATATACTGTAGGGATCACGTGATGTTATTTGGTTTCATCTTTTCACACCACATTCTGTGGTTTTGTTTGAGGCTGTGAAATCGGTGTGAGGAAAACATAAGTTTCAGTTCTGTAGCCTGTCTTAAAATAATTGACAGTGTAGGAAGAAGGAACTTCATTTATATGACGGAGTCCCGGTCGTACAGTGGGAAGCGATCCCCGATCTAAGATTTTTTCAGTCGTACAGTGTACAGAAGGGTTTGACGGTCCGCCCGCACTCCAAGCGCACTCCGCGCTAGTTGGTTTGTGACGGCGAAGGGTTGGGTGGGGTGGGGGGGGGTGGATAGGGCGAGGGGGGATAGGCTCCGGTTTGAGATCGGGGGGGGGCTAGGTGTGCTTCCAGCATGACGCGCACAAGTACGTACGTACGACGTGAATGTACGCAATTTAACAGGTAATCGCCAAAGGCCTTTCGGTTGCGGGTGAACCCACCCAGACAGCACTCCGATCAGGGCCATATACAGGCCAGATCTGGCCCTTGTGGCTTAGTTCCGGCCCACATATGGCCCGGATCCGCTTGCTATCTGGGAATCCTCCGGAACCTGGGATGCAGCGAACCCCCCTGCTTCTCATGCAGGCGCCAACATCCTTTTTCATTCACTGCTATCCAAACATCCACGGCACAGGGGCGTATTGCTAGTAAGAACTAAACAAATGGCACAGCATTCCCAGCGGCCTCCCTGCCGACATTCCCTGGATTTATTATGCATGTGGATGGGCAGCAGGGAATTCAGGTGTGACTAGATAATGCCTGCGCCATAATGGCGAGTTTGTGTGTCTAACGGAAACACAGATGCCCTTACGGCAACGAGGAAGGGGCCGTGTCTGATATTCATATTCAAAGAGTTGTACGCTCAAAAACATACGCATACATGGATTCGTATGCGGAGGAGGCGTGTTGAAACATGAAGGGTAGGCACTCGCATGAGAAGAGGAGCACACACACACACATACACACACACACAAACACACACACACACACTCACACACAGATGCACGCTTAGATACTGTAGTTATTTTGTGCACACAGCATTCAAGGACGAGAATTCTGTTTCCAATTTCACCAACGTACTATACATCACTCCCTTCAACCAAGGCTGGCATTCAATAAGAAGCAGACTGCGGATTTTTGGGTGTGTTTTTTATTTGAATATCATTATGACACCGCGCAGGGTGATGCTGTACCTTCTACTCATGTTCGGATATGGATTAGATCCCTGGTAATGTTTATTTCCCCAGTTCCACAGTCATATCCCAGATAGCAAGCGGATGTGTAATGATTCTGGGCCATATATGGGCCGGAACTAATCCACAAGGGCCAGATCTGGCCTGTATATGGCCCAGATCCGCTTTCTATCTGGGATTTTATCTCTAAAGGATTCAATACAAGTTTTCCAACTCACGCCTAAGGATGCAGTTCTTGATGGCCGCTAGTGTTTTCGAAGCATCTCCTAGCTGGCTGTTCCTACCATAAATCCCCAAGACCGAGGATGGGATTGTAAGCGTATCAAATCCTGGCACGACGTCTTTAACGTTCCTCACCGTCGTTCTGATCCGGCGTGTGACCGTACACCGAGCCACTATCTACAATGGATTGAAAACAGGCCTGCGACTGTTTGAGGGGACAGAAAAGGTCCGCGTTTAGAGCGGCAAAGCCACTATAAGCCCACCTGTCACCCCGGCCGTCTCTCGGGGTGACTACCCCTCTGTAATTAAACCGCACACACGCGCGCTGTGGCATGAGAGCGCCCCGAACGGGATAAATTATTCAGTGGCGCAGGTACGTTTTTTGGGAGGCTTTTCGTAATGAGCTCAAAGCCCGCCGCGGGGGGACTAACGAGCCTGGCCTTGCCAACTCGGAAGAGGGCTCCAACCTTGGCACGGCTGTCCGAGGATTCGAAACATCCGCACTGCCAGTTAGTGCCATGCTGTCGCCCCCCCCCCAAATATAAAGCTTTATGTACAATGATGGGGAGTCAGGGTCGCCTAAATAATAACACTGTTGTATTTCCTTCACAGAAAATGGTTCCAGACTTGGCATGAGGCTCATTAATCAGTAACCAGACAATGTTTCCCCTTAGGAGGCTGGTCCATTGGTAAAATGCTGGAGGTAAAATATGCCTTTTAATGACTGAGATTTATATTCCCCCAAATCAAATGGACTGCACTTTTATCCAAAGCGCTTTACAATGGCCTGTCATTCACCCATTCACACACCAATGGCGGCAGCTGCCATGCAAGGTGCTAGCCTGCTCATTGGGAGCGATTTGGGGTTCTGTGTCTTTGCCCGGGGACACTTCGACATGTGGACAGAAGGAGGCGGGATTCGAACTGCCGACCCTGCAGTCATTGGACGACTCGCTCTACCAACTGAGCAAAAGCCGCTCTATGGCCAATGTGTCCTCAGACTCCTGATAAACACACTCTGCAGTACACACACTGCAGTACACACTCTGCAGTACACACACTGCAGTACACACACACACACACACACACAAACACATTCAGTACACCCACTCACTTATACATGCAAATTCATGTCACAAGCATTCTGAATTCTAAGATGTGTTATCAGTCCACTCTAATAAAACGGCTTCCAAAGGGGTCTTCGGCTGCGTTTTCACACAGCAGATTTTGCAGGCTGCTAAGAAAGCGAGGCGCACCACATTGTCCCTAGCCAACGCTTTTCATAGCCAATCAGGAGAACAGCTGGATCAACAGAGCGCTTCCTGAGTGCCCCGTGCAAAATGTAAAATGTGTTCAACTTTTGAGTGTCGATAAAAGGCATGTCTTTGACAGCAGCGGCGCGCCCCAAACCTCCGAGCACCGAGCTCGACAAGGAAGGAAAAGGAGCTCGCGCCGACCTTTGACCTCTGCCGTGTGAATGGCGCTTTAGGCTCTTAATAGAATCTTGTAAAAGTGAAAGTGTTGATGTTGTTCAAACGGGATTCTTCCGCGGGGATGACCAGAGAAACCCTCATGGCAACGGTATTTTCCGACGGTGATCGACGGTAAAAAACACACACAAAGGACGACCAAGAATAGATCACAGACAGAGAGAAGAAACAGGTGAAGAAAAAGACTCCTCCAGCCCTCTACCACCGACAATATCAACGTCCAAACCTCCCTTTCCCCAAACCCACAATTACAAATCACGGAATCAGATCATATCTCAATATGAGATGACGAAAAAAGAAAGATGGATCATCGCCCGAGAGAAAAAAAGGCGGGATTGGGACCAAAGAGAATGCCTGTCAAGGGTATAACAGTATAGCGGCTGGAAAGAAAACCCATAGATCAAAGCACACGGGCGGCCATTTGTTCCGGCAGAATAATAGCTGTGATGTGTGTCGGCCCCGCTGACCCGCTGGAACAATAAAGCGGGTTTGAGGCGGCGCGAGAGCAATGACCTTGCGCCGCTGAAACCTGCCCGCAAAGAAAACTAGAGATGGATGAGGCGCGGGGGAGACACATCGGCCGGGAGAAACAATTACAATCTATATAAAGTCTGATTTCCGTCCGGCGCGGACGCCACTCACTCCGAAGGGGGGGGGGGGGGTTGTTGTCGGGTCTCCTTTCAGGGGAAACGGAGGAGGGGGGGGGGTGGGGCTGTCGCCGCCCTCGGACTGCCACCCGGGGCGCCCCCGACGCCGCTACACGCCTACCGCCGCCAGCGCGGCGTCGCTAATGTGATCGCTCATCATCGCGCCGTGCTTGACCGGTATTTACTTAGATGATTGACCGTAGTGAACGGGATGATGAGAACACTTTAATCACTCGTGGACTCGTTGATGTGGGACTGATCAAGCCAAGCGCATCGGGATAACACGTGTTTCACAATGACAACTACAAGAAGGACGAGGGAATACGATTCACACACACATTCAAATGTAATGTTCTATGCATGTGACGTAAATCGATATTATCCCGTGATATGTTGTGGTTGACGTTTGCTTTCGCTCGGTATCACTGACTTCAGTAGAGAGTGGATAGTGGCTATTCTTCATCGGCAGGGGGGCCTTTCGCCAATCGGCGACGGTCAAGCCAAAGTTCTGACCCTGTGAGAGGACAACGACGGGCAACAATGAAATATGGAGCCCATTCACTGGTTTCAGTGAAAGGTAACTGAAAACGCCCACAAGCTGTGGGCTTTTGTGCCACCCAGATAAAAGGGCTGTGTGTTGGGGGGGGGGGGGGGGGGGGCAGGGGGCGGTACGTCACAAGAGAGGGGGTGTGTGAAAAGGAGCTCAAACATGCCATCGGCTACTGTAGGATGAAATGACACCCAGATAGCAAGCGGATCTGGGCCATATATGGGCCGGAACTAAGCCACAAGGGCCAGATCTGGCCTGTATATGGCCCTGATCCGCTTGCTATCTGGGCAGGCCTTGTGTGCGGACGTTTGGTCTTTACATGTGACCAATGCCGGCTATATAATTGCAATCCCCAGTGAAAGCGGAATACCGCGCGTATCAACGTCGGCGCCTCTTTTGATGTCTAAAGAGACCACTAGCACAGGATTGAGCAGTTGAAATGGCCGTTGCTGAACCATTGTGCGTCGTGTGAATGTGAGGTGAGAAAGGGAGCCTTGGAAATGTAATGAGCGTCGCTCTCTTCATTCACACGTTTTTGAAAGAACAGTGTATTGTACAAACTTATTCAGGAGATTACAAAGAGGGGTCTTTGATGGTGGTCTTTGATCACTCTTTCAATGTACCACTATAATATTTTTTTGTTTTTTTTGGTTAATATGTCCAGGTGTATTTCCTGAGCACAAAGACTTGTGCATGTCGTCAGAAGACTTCAGAGTTCTATCTGTTGGATTTGATTTGATGGATTTATTTGCTGAGGGACAGCGCATGCTAATGAACAATCACTATATGATTTTAGCAATACACACAGAGATTGTAAACTAGCCAGGTTGTAGCCAGAGGCTAATTTCCACCTGTTGTCCCATGGGAAAATGGTCCCTAAAAGAAGAGAAGTACAATACTAAAAACCTATAACGTTAAATCTAAAAGCATAACATACAACAAAAACAAACATCAGGATTAAAACAAGATAACCACATATCAATTAACTAATTAACTAATCCATCTCATGTGTTGAACTCTGAGTATAAGCTGCTGAACTCAGGTAGGAGGTATAAGGTCCCCATGTGTAAGCTTAATAGATATAAACACTCGTTTGTTCCTCTATCAATTCAATTGAAGAATGAGCTCCCCTCGGGGTTCGGACATAATAACAGGCGATCCTGATATAAGTGTATAAGGTGGTGGGTGTTATTATGTACTGTAGATCTATGCTTTTGTTTACTGTATCGTACTGGGTTGTGTATTTATAGTATTGCACTGTACTGCACTTAACTGCGTTGTTGCACTGAGACAAATGTCTGTAACTACCTCAATCACTCAGTGCCCAGATAGCAAGCAGATGTGTAATGAGTCTGGGCCATATATGGGCCGGAACTAAGCCACAAGGGCCAGATCTGGCCTGTATATGGCCCAGATCCGCTTGCTATCTGGGTGTTTGTGTCATATGTACTGTTTTGTGTATCTTGTATGGTGTCTTTTGTATTCTTGTACTGCAGCTTATCCTTTTTGACTCCAAGACAAATGTATCCTTCGGGAGATAAATAAAGTCGAACCTTGAACCTCGAACTATACTAATATACTGGCAACGTTTACTAGTATGTCAAGTACAGTCTGTAGCAATTGTTTATTGGAGAAGCCCTGTGAGAGGATAGCTATTAGGACAGACTGGGCATCTGGCCTAGGGTGCGCTGAACACTTTAGACTAAGTGAACCATAGCATTGGCTCCAAGAAGGACATAAAGTCAATGATGTCTCGTCTGCCAGTATCTGATGCAGAGTATCAAACTGACTTTCATGAAAAACAAAGAAACCGAGCTCAAAAGCGTTGTGTTCAGGATGGTGTTGAACTTTTATTCCTGTATTTTATTTTCCCTGCATTTTGTTTCAAATGTCCTTTTTTTTGCATTTTGTTTCATATGACATTTTATGTGTTTATTGCACTTTGTCTTGATGCTTTTAATGTCTCATGTAAAGCACTTTGAATTGCCTTGTTGCTGAAATGTGCTGTACAAATAAACTTGCCTTGCCTCGCCTTGAATATCGTCCAGCATCAAAATGGCGCGTGCCACCAACAGTCCAAAATCTCTCAAATTGGAATGAGCGCGTGAGAAACTGGGAAACGATTCCAGTGAGAGTTCACAGGTGTCACTTTGTCACTCGTCAGTATCGCTTCCGCCCACGCTGGGCTCAGTCTTGGGTCCCCTGAACTTGCCAACGCACTTGGCCGCCTTACACAAACGCCATTTCAGCCGGCCGCGCCACCGAAAAGCTGGCGGTTTGATGGCGTGGGCTGGCCGGTATTTTATCCTGTGAGGACTGAGTTCGACCAATTCAACTCAGTTACAAGAGCACACCGGCCTCGTTGACACTGGATCTGCTATGTTAATAATTAATTATGGCACAGAAATAAGGGTGGCAAAGAAAGAAAATGGAGGTTGTGAAGAGACTGTGAGACTATACACCAGGGGGGACAAAGAGTGCAGGTACACACAATGTTACTCTCAGCTAAGCCAAGGGTATTACGTCAAAAGCATTCTGACCCATGTCTGTTAAGTGTTTTGTGTGACACGTGCCATATGTGTCATGTCGGGCACAGATTTGACGTAAATCCTGCGCGCCCGTCGCCGCGCACGAAGCTGTGAGGCGAAAACCGCGAACGCCGTGTTGCACCGCCATCTCTGAACCGTTTGTCTACACAGCGGTTGTTCCTCTCCCAGTCAGCAATCCGATCAGGGCCATATACAGGCCAGATCTGGCACTTGTGGCTTAGTTCCGGCCCATATATGGCCCAGATCCGCTTGCTATCTGGGCTGTATCTTCAGCTTTGCCCATTCTTCTGTTTGACACGGTTCATCACCATACCGACCTGCAAACGTTGTCATCCTCATAACCCTAACCCTAACCCTTTTGGGACGAACTAGAACGGTGATTGTGAGCGAGGCCCTCTCGTCCAACATCAGTGTCTGACCTCAAAAATGCTCCTCTTGATGAATGGCCAAAAATTCCCACAAGACACACTCCAAAATCTTATAGAAAGCCTTCCCAGAAAAGTGGAATGTGTTCTAGCTGCAAAGGGGGGACCAACTCCATATTAATGCCTGTGAATTTAGAATGGGATGTCATAAAATCTCCTGTAGGTGTAAGATGTAGGTGGCCCAATACTTTAGTCCTTATGTGACTGCCACTGGAGGTTTGGTTCTGATGTCTGCAGTCCTCAAAATGCGCTAGAGAGCAAAATACCGCTACATTTAGTTGTTTTCCTGTTTTCCTTGTTTTTCATATTATTAAAATTGAAGTCGTAAGGAACCCAGTCAATATGACAAACAACAGTTTCAGGATCACTAAATTTGTCATATTTTGTCTTCAAAATCCATGTCCTGTGAGAAGTGTGAACAGCTCTGAATCTTTAAATCCCCTTTCTCTGCTGAGTGACTTCAGGTGTACAGACATTCACAGAAGCATATCTTCTTCAAATATTTGCAGATTTGAATGCACGGCACATCATTTCAAAGCTTACAATGTATACTTACATAATCTCTAAAAAACTTTAAAATGACCTTGACATCCAGTGCCGGTCACATTTTGTATTGTATTGTATTGTATTGTATTGTATTGTATTGTATTGTATTGTATTGTATTGTATTGTATTGTATTGTATTGTATTGTTTGTATTGTATTGTATGTCACTGACATGTTATTGTATTTTGCACTGGCCTGTCTCATCCTCACACTATGTTCCCAGATAGCAAGCGGATCTGGGCCATATACAGGCCAGATCTGGCCCTTGTGGCTTAGTTCCGGCCCATATATGGCCCAGATCCGCTTGCTATCTGGGTTGGTACAGTATGCAGCATCAGTCAAAAGCAAATCACTTGCATGTGAAAACCTACTTGGTAACAAATCCGTTTCTGATTCTGACTTCTTATCGCCACTGTGATAGAGGTTGTCACCAGCAGGGGGCGCTGGCGGTGGCGTTATATGGGCAAGCAGATCTGGGCCATATATGGGCTGGAACTAAGCCACAAGGGCCAGATCTGGCCTGTATATGGCCCAGATCCGCTTGCTATCTGGGTCTGGAGTGAGATGATGAGCGATGACGGTTGATGGCTGACGTCGTGCCAAGCGTTCAGCGACGGAACGACAGAGGTGGGAGAAACCATTATAGAGACAGGAGAGGGGGAGGCGTCGGGGCGTGGTCGGCGATAACCGACGAGGCGGGGTTCGCCGCGTTCTTCTCATGACAGGATGCCCGCGCCTCGGCGTTTGCATTCATTACAAGAGGCGTTTTGTCCCCAGACGTCTCCCATAAATATATGTCAGCGGTGTCACGGAGCGAGCGGCGTGATTGTCATGAAGGCAGATGTGAAGGGTACGTCTCGGTCACGCCGTTCGGAGTTTCCCTCGTCTCTTCGTCCTCCGGCTGCGCGCGTCTCATCTTCATCCTCGTCCTCCTCACCTGACCCCTGTGACCTGGCGCGCCGAGGATCTTAGATTACCTCTGGAATAGAGGGCGCGTCTCTGGGAAGAGAGTCGTTTAGACACACACACGCAGACGCACACACACACACACACACACACACACACAGACGCAGACGCACACACACAAACACACACAGACGCAGACGCACACACACGTGCGCTCACACTCGTGCTCGCTCTGATAACTGAGCAGAACACACAAACACACAAACACACAAACACGTGAACACACCAACACACCAACAAACACATGAACACACCAACAAACACATGAACACACCAACACACGAACACACACACAAACACACCAACACACCAACACACACACCAACACACACACCAACACACCAACACACCAACACACCAACACACACACCAACACACAGACACACCAACACACACACACACCAACACACCAACACACACACCAACACACAAACACACACACCAACACACCAACACACCAACACACACACCAACACACCAACACACAGACACACCAACACACCAACACACCAACACACCAACACACACACCAACACACCAACACACACACCAACACACCAACACACACACCAACACACAAACACACAAACACACCAACACACACACCAACACACAAACACACAAACACACCAACACACACACCAACACACCAACACACCAACACACACACCAACACACACACCAACACACACACCAACACACACACACACTAACACACCAACACACCAACACACAAACACACCAACACACACACCAACACACCAACACACAAACACACACACCAACACACAAACACACACACCAACACACCAACACACCAACACACACACCAACACACCAACACAACAACACACAAACACACCAACACACACACCAACACACAAACACACCAACACACCAACACACAAACACACCAACACACACACCAACACACAAACACACCAACACACCAACACACACACCAACACACCAACACACCAACATACCAACACACAAACACTCCAACACACACACCAACACACCAACACACAAACACACCAACACACACACCAACACACACACACACAGACACACGAACACACCAACACTCCAAAACACCAACACACGTACACACCAACACACACCAACACACCAACACACACCAACACACAAACACACCAACACACAAACACTTCAGTCCACAGACGCCGACCGTAGTTGAGGGATTCCACCGACCTCTTTCTTGAATTTGCATGACGCTCAAACTTAAATGGAGGCGCGGTCTCCTGACTGTGACTGACCTCCTGTCATGGCGTGTTATGACAGATACTGACAAGCCATAAAGTGCTCCTAACACATGAAATCATTCTGGCTATTCCATCCATCAAGACGCGTGACTCTCGTGTCCTTACGACAAGGTTAGGATAGCATTACCGCCGCGCGCCTCCGGGAGGACGCGGCGTACGGCGCGCAAGGTCATAACTCAATGACAGTTGATGGCGACGTATCCCTCTTATTATGATGGGTTGGAACACCTTGATATCCATCGCTACATTAGCACGCCATCTGGCCGCTACCGTGTCATCCTCGGAGGCGCCGTTAGGGCTTCGCCGCGCCGCGCCGCCGTGTTGACTAATATCTCTGGGTGAAAAACACGGGAAGGGAGCGGAAAGCAGGGGGATGTGAAGGACGCGGGGATGGCGGGGGTAGGAAGG
Source organism: Borostomias antarcticus (assembly GCF_949987555.1). Lineage (NCBI taxonomy): Eukaryota > Metazoa > Chordata > Actinopteri > Stomiiformes > Stomiidae > Borostomias > Borostomias antarcticus. Next base: position 1,423,034 of record NC_140244.1, read on the forward strand.
AGGGAACGAGGGTGGGGGGGGGGCGGAGCCTTCAATCCGAGACGGGTGTCACGCTCGCCGCCGGACGGATTCATCACGCAGCCGGGATGTCTTGTTCCGACACTAATTTTGGGCGCCAAGCCGTGGGTAATGAACATACTTGTATGACAAATGGCAGAACCTAGCGTCTGAAGCAAGGGTCCGGGATGCCATTTGCATTCCCCTGGCTGCCTCCACACCACCTGGCGTCTGGGGAGGACAAGAGGGAGAGAGAGAGAGAGAGAGA